>NC_079231.1:29109715-29709715 GCF_029633865.1 Lampris incognitus | reverse complement strand
TTAAAAAAGCCATGTTCCCATGGCGAGAGACTCGTTTTCTGTGAGAAAATGCATTAAAAGGAGGGATTTCATCAGAAACACTATAAATACATATTGTACTTGTCTGAAAACGCACAAAACCTTGAAATAGAAGGTTTCTCACCAAAAAACACATTGGTGAAACCCCTATCTTTAAGGCTCTGAGTGTTTGCACACATGTACAAACAGGCATGTTTAAACTATAACGTTTTTAGTGAAATCATATTTCTCTCGAGGAGAAAACGCGTTTAAAGCCATAAACAGATCTCACTGTGTTTTGGCATTGACCAAGCTACCAACAAACCTAAAAAATGATCAGAACTGGAGAAATTACACATTGACATTGGGTGAAATCATGTAACTCTTAAGGACGTGTTGCAGACTTGTTGAATAGATTCATTTTTCTTGTTTTGTTTGTTTTTGATGAAATTGTGCTTTTCTCGTCGAGAAAAGGCGTTTAACGCGATAAAAAGGTTTAGTGCGTTATGAATACGGGCTAGCTTACCAAAAGTACAAATGTGAACTAAATAAGGCCGGGAGTCGTTTTTATTGCTTAAAACACGATTTCTCGACCAGAATATGCTTTTTTAAAAAAGCCATGTTCCCATGGCGAGAGACTCGTTTTCTGTGAGAAAATGCATTAAAAGGAGGGATTTCATCAGAAACACTATAAATACATATTGTACTTGTCTGAAAACGCACAGAACCTTGAAATAGAAGGTTTCTCACCAAAAAACACATTGGTGAAACCCCTATCTTAAGGCTCTGAGTGTTTGCACACATGTACAAACAGGCATGTTTAAACTATAACGTTTTTAGTGAAATCATATTTCTCTCGAGGAGAAAACGCGTTTAAAGCCATAAACAGATCTCACTGTGTTTTGGCATTGACCAAGCTACCAACAAACCTAAAAAATGATCAGAACTGGAGAAATTACACATTGACATTGGGTGAAATCATGTAACTCTTAAGGACGTGTTGCAGACTTGTTGAATAGATTCATTTTTCTTGTTTTGTTTGTTTTTGATGAAATTGCTTTTCTCGTCGAGAAAAGGCGTTTAACGCGATAAAAGGGTTTAGTGCGTTATGAATACGGGCTAGCTTACCAAAAGTACAAATGTGAACTAAATAAGGCCGGGAGTCGTTTTTATTGCTTAAAACACGATTTCTCGACCAGAATATGCTTTTTTAAAAAAGCCATGTTCCCATGGCGAGAGACTCGTTTTCTGTGAGAAAATGCATTAAAAGGAGGGATTTCATCAGAAACACTATAAATACATATTGTACTTGTCTGAAAACGCACAGAACCTTGAAATAGAAGGTTTCTCACCAAAAAACACATTGGTGAAACCCCTATCTTAAGGCTCTGAGTGTTTGCACACATGTACAAACAGGCATGTTTAAACTATAACTTTTTTAGTGAAATCATGTTTCTCTCGAGGAGAAAACGCGTTTAAAATCATAAAAAGATCTCACTGTGTTTTGGCATTGACCAAGCTACCAACAACCTAAAAAATGATCACAACTGGAGAAATTACACATTGACATTGGGTGAAATCATGTAACTCTTAAGGACGTGTTGCAGACTTGTTGAATAGATTCATTTTTCTTGTTTTGTTTGTTTTTGATGAAATTGTGCTTTTCTCGTCGAGAAAAGGCGTTTAACGCGATAAAAAGGTTTAGTGCGTTATGAATACGGGCTAGCTTACCAAAAGTACAAATGTGAACTAAATAAGGCCGGGAGTCGTTTTTATTGCTTAAAACACGATTTCTCGACCAGAATATGCTTTTTTAAAAAAGCCATGTTCCCATGGCGAGAGACTCGTTTTCTGTGAGAAAATGCATTAAAAGGAGGGATTTCATCAGAAACACTATAAATACATATTGTACTTGTCTGAAAACGCACAGAACCTTGAAATAGAAGGTTTCTCACCAAAAAACACATTGGTGAAACCCCTATCTTAAGGCTCTGAGTGTTTGCACACATGTACAAACAGGCATGTTTAAACTATAACGTTTTTAGTGAAATCATATTTCTCTCGAGGAGAAAACGCGTTTAAAGCCATAAACAGATCTCACTGTGTTTTGGCATTGACCAAGCTACCAACAAACCTAAAAAATGATCAGAACTGGAGAAATTACACATTGACATTGGGTGAAATCATGTAACTCTTAAGGACGTGTTGCAGACTTGTTGAATAGATTCATTTTTCTTGTTTTGTTTGTTTTTGATGAAATTGCTTTTCTCGTCGAGAAAAGGCGTTTAACGCGATAAAAAGGTTTAGTGCGTTATGAATATGGGCTAGCTTACCAAAAGTACAAATGTGAACTAAATAAGGCCGGGAGTCGCTTTTATTGCTTAAAACACGATTTCTCGACCAGAATATGCTTTTTTAAAAAAGCCATGTTCCCATGGCGAGAGACTCGTTTTCTGTGAGAAAATGCATTAAAAGGAGGGATTTCATCAGAAACACTATAAATACATATTGTACTTGTCTGAAAACGCACAAAACCTTGAAATAGAAGGTTTCTCACCAAAAAACACATTGGTGAAACCCCTATCTTTAAGGCTCTGAGTGTTTGCACACATGTACAAACAGGCATGTTTAAACTATAACGTTTTTAGTGAAATCATATTTCTCTCGAGGAGAAAACGCGTTTAAAGCCATAAACAGATCTCACTGTGTTTTGGCATTGACCAAGCTACCAACAAACCTAAAAAATGATCAGAACTGGAGAAATTACACATTGACATTGGGTGAAATCATGTAACTCTTAAGGACGTGTTGCAGACTTGTTGAATAGATTCATTTTTCTTGTTTTGTTTGTTTTTGATGAAATTGTGCTTTTCTCGTCGAGAAAAGGCGTTTAACGCGATAAAAAGGTTTAGTGCGTTATGAATACGGGCTAGCTTACCAAAAGTACAAATGTGAACTAAATAAGGCCGGGAGTCGTTTTTATTGCTTAAAACACGATTTCTCGACCAGAATATGCTTTTTTAAAAAAGCCATGTTCCCATGGCGAGAGACTCGTTTTCTGTGAGAAAATGCATTAAAAGGAGGGATTTCATCAGAAACACTATAAATACATATTGTACTTGTCTGAAAACGCACAGAACCTTGAAATAGAAGGTTTCTCACCAAAAAACACATTGGTGAAACCCCTATCTTAAGGCTCTGAGTGTTTGCACACATGTACAAACAGGCATGTTTAAACTATAACGTTTTTAGTGAAATCATATTTCTCTCGAGGAGAAAACGCGTTTAAAGCCATAAACAGATCTCACTGTGTTTTGGCATTGACCAAGCTACCAACAAACCTAAAAAATGATCAGAACTGGAGAAATTACACATTGACATTGGGTGAAATCATGTAACTCTTAAGGACGTGTTGCAGACTTGTTGAATAGATTCATTTTTCTTGTTTTGTTTGTTTTTGATGAAATTGCTTTTCTCGTCGAGAAAAGGCGTTTAACGCGATAAAAAGGTTTAGTGCGTTATGAATATGGGCTAGCTTACCAAAAGTACAAATGTGAACTAAATAAGGCCGGGAGTCGTTTTTATTGCTTAAAACACGATTTCTCGACCAGAATATGCTTTTTTAAAAAAGCCATGTTCCCATGGCGAGAGACTCGTTTTCTGTGAGAAAATGCATTAAAAGGAGGGATTTCATCAGAAACACTATAAATACATATTGTACTTGTCTGAAAACGCACAAAACCTTGAAATAGAAGGTTTCTCACCAAAAAACACATTGGTGAAACCCCTATCTTTAAGGCTCTGAGTGTTTGCACACATGTACAAACAGGCATGTTTAAACTATAACGTTTTTAGTGAAATCATATTTCTCTCGAGGAGAAAACGCGTTTAAAGCCATAAACAGATCTCACTGTGTTTTGGCATTGACCAAGCTACCAACAAACCTAAAAAATGATCAGAACTGGAGAAATTACACATTGACATTGGGTGAAATCATGTAACTCTTAAGGACGTGTTGCAGACTTGTTGAATAGATTCATTTTTCTTGTTTTGTTTGTTTTTGATGAAATTGTGCTTTTCTCGTCGAGAAAAGGCGTTTAACGCGATAAAAAGGTTTAGTGCGTTATGAATACGGGCTAGCTTACCAAAAGTACAAATGTGAACTAAATAAGGCCGGGAGTCGTTTTTATTGCTTAAAACACGATTTCTCGACCAGAATATGCTTTTTTAAAAAAGCCATGTTCCCATGGCGAGAGACTCGTTTTCTGTGAGAAAATGCATTAAAAGGAGGGATTTCATCAGAAACACTATAAATACATATTGTACTTGTCTGAAAACGCACAAAACCTTGAAATAGAAGGTTTCTCACCAAAAAACACATTGGTGAAACCCCTATCTTTAAGGCTCTGAGTGTTTGCACACATGTACAAACAGGCATGTTTAAACTATAACGTTTTTAGTGAAATCATATTTCTCTCGAGGAGAAAACGCGTTTAAAGCCATAAACAGATCTCACTGTGTTTTGGCATTGACCAAGCTACCAACAAACCTAAAAAATGATCAGAACTGGAGAAATTACACATTGACATTGGGTGAAATCATGTAACTCTTAAGGACGTGTTGCAGACTTGTTGAATAGATTCATTTTTCTTGTTTTGTTTGTTTTTGATGAAATTGTGCTTTTCTCGTCGAGAAAAGGCGTTTAACGCGATAAAAAGGTTTAGTGCGTTATGAATACGGGCTAGCTTACCAAAAGTACAAATGTGAACTAAATAAGGCCTGGAGTCGTTTTTATTGCTTAAAACACGATTTCTCGACCAGAATATGCTTTTTCAAAAAAGCCATGTTCCCATGGCGAGAGACTCGTTTTCTGTGAGAAAATGCATTAAAAGGAGGGATTTCATGAGAAACACTATAAATACATATTGTACTTGTCTGAAAACGCACAGAACCTTGAAATAGAAGGTTTCTCACCAAAAAACACATTGGTGAAACCCCTATCTTAAGGCTCTGAGTGTTTGCACACATGTACAAACAGGCATGTTTAAACTATAACGTTTTTAGTGAAATCATGTTTCTCTCGAGGAGAAAACGCGTTTAAAGCCATAAAAAGATCTCACTGTGTTTTGGCATTGACCAAGCTACCAACAAACCTAAAAAAATGATCAGAACTGGAGAATTTACACATTGACATTGGGTGAAATCATGTAACTCTTAAGGACGTGTTGCAGACTTGTTGAATAGATTCATTTTTCTTGTTTTGTTTGTTTTTGATGAAATTGTGCTTTTCTCGTCGAGAAAAGGCGTTTAACGCGATAAAAAGGTTTAGTGCGTTATGAATACGGGCTAGCTTACCAAAAGTACAAATGTGAACCAAATAAGGCCGGGAGTCGTTTTTATTGCTTAAAACACGATTTCTCGACCAGAATATGCTTTTTCAAAAAAGCCATGTTCCCATGGCGAGAGACTCGTTTTCTGTGAGAAAATGCATTAAAAGGAGGGATTTCATCAGAAACACTATAAATACATATTGTACTTGTCTGAAAACGCACAGAACCTTGAAATAGAAGGTTTCTCACCAAAAAACACATTGGTGAAACCCCTATCTTAAGGCTCTGAGTGTTTGCACACATGTACAAACAGGCATGTTTAAACTATAACGTTTTTAGTGAAATCATATTTCTCTCGAGGAGAAAACGCGTTTAAAGCCATAAAAAGATCTCACTGTGTTTTGGCATTGACCAAGCTACCAACAACCTAAAAAATGATCAGAACTGGAGAAATTACACATTGACATTGGGTGAAATCATGTGACTCTTAAGGACGTGTTGCAGACTTGTTGAATAGATTCATTTTTCTTGTTTTGTTTGTTTTTGATGAAATTGTGCTTTTCTCGTCGAGAAAAGGCGTTTAACGCGATAAAAAGGTTTAGTGCGTTATGAATACGGGCTAGCTTACCAAAAGTACAAATGTGAACCAAATAAGGCCGGGAGTCGTTTTTATTGCTTAAAACACGATTTCTCGACCAGAATATGCTTTTTCAAAAAAGCCATGTTCCCATGGCGAGAGACTCGTTTTCTGTGAGAAAATGCATTAAAAGGAGGGATTTCATCAGAAACACTATAAATACATATTGTACTTGTCTGAAAACGCACAGAACCTTGAAATAGAAGGTTTCTCACCAAAAAACACATTGGTGAAACCCCTATCTTAAGGCTCTGAGTGTTTGCACACATGTACAAACAGGCATGTTTAAACTATAACTTTTTTAGTGAAATCATGTTTCTCTCGAGGAGAAAACGCGTTTAAAATCATAAAAAGATCTCACTGTGTTTTGGCATTGACCAAGCTACCAACAAACCTAAAAAATGATCACAACTGGAGAAATTACACATTGACATTGGGTGAAATCATGTAACTCTTAAGGACGTGTTGCAGACTTGTTGAATAGATTCATTTTTCTTGTTTTGTTTGTTTTTGATGAAATTGTGCTTTTCTCGTCGAGAAAAGGCGTTTAACGCGATAAAAAGGTTTAGTGCGTTATGAATACGGGCTAGCTTACCAAAAGTACAAATGTGAACTAAATAAGGCCGGGAGTCGTTTTTATTGCTTAAAACACGATTTCTCGACCAGAATATGCTTTTTTAAAAAAGCCATGTTCCCATGGCGAGAGACTCGTTTTCTGTGAGAAAATGCATTAAAAGGAGGGATTTCATCAGAAACACTATAAATACATATTGTACTTGTCTGAAAACGCACAGAACCTTGAAATAGAAGGTTTCTCACCAAAAAACACATTGGTGAAACCCCTATCTTTAAGGCTCTGAGTGTTTGCACACATGTACAAACAGGCATGTTTAAACTATAACGTTTTTAGTGAAATCATATTTCTCTCGAGGAGAAAACGCGTTTAAAGCCATAAACAGATCTCACTGTGTTTTGGCATTGACCAAGCTACCAACAAACCTAAAAAATGATCAGAACTGGAGAAATTACACATTGACATTGGGTGAAATCATGTAACTCTTAAGGACGTGTTGCAGACTTGTTGAATAGATTCATTTTTCTTGTTTTGTTTGTTTTTGATGAAATTGTGCTTTTCTCGTCGAGAAAAGGCGTTTAACGCGATAAAAAGGTTTAGTGCGTTATGAATACGGGCTAGCTTACCAAAAGTACAAATGTGAACTAAATAAGGCCGGGAGTCGTTTTTATTGCTTAAAACACGATTTCTCGACCAGAATATGCTTTTTTAAAAAAGCCATGTTCCCATGGCGAGAGACTCGTTTTCTGTGAGAAAATGCATTAAAAGGAGGGATTTCATGAGAAACACTATAAATACATATTGTACTTGTCTGAAAACGCACAAAACCTTGAAATAGAAGGTTTCTCACCAAAAAACACATTGGTGAAACCCCTATCTTTAAGGCTCTGAGTGTTTGCACACATGTACAAACAGGCATGTTTAAACTATAACGTTTTTAGTGAAATCATATTTCTCTCGAGGAGAAAACGCGTTTAAAGCCATAAACAGATCTCACTGTGTTTTGGCATTGACCAAGCTACCAACAAACCTAAAAAATGATCAGAACTGGAGAAATTACACATTGACATTGGGTGAAATCATGTAACTCTTAAGGACGTGTTGCAGACTTGTTGAATAGATTCATTTTTCTTGTTTTGTTTGTTTTTGATGAAATTGTGCTTTTCTCGTCGAGAAAAGGCGTTTAACGCGATAAAAAGGTTTAGTGCGTTATGAATACGGGCTAGCTTACCAAAAGTACAAATGTGAACTAAATAAGGCCGGGAGTCGTTTTTATTGCTTAAAACACGATTTCTCGACCAGAATATGCTTTTTTAAAAAAGCCATGTTCCCATGGCGAGAGACTCGTTTTCTGTGAGAAAATGCATTAAAAGGAGGGATTTCATCAGAAACACTATAAATACATATTGTACTTGTCTGAAAACGCACAGAACCTTGAAATAGAAGGTTTCTCACCAAAAAACACATTGGTGAAACCCCTATCTTTAAGGCTCTGAGTGTTTGCACACATGTACAAACAGGCATGTTTAAACTATAACGTTTTTAGTGAAATCATATTTCTCTCGAGGAGAAAACGCGTTTAAAGCCATAAACAGATCTCACTGTGTTTTGGCATTGACCAAGCTACCAACAAACCTAAAAAATGATCAGAACTGGAGAAATTACACATTGACATTGGGTGAAATCATGTAACTCTTAAGGACGTGTTGCAGACTTGTTGAATAGATTCATTTTTCTTGTTTTGTTTGTTTTTGATGAAATTGTGCTTTTCTCGTCGAGAAAAGGCGTTTAACGCGATAAAAAGGTTTAGTGCGTTATGAATACGGGCTAGCTTACCAAAAGTACAAATGTGAACTAAATAAGGCCGGGAGTCGTTTTTATTGCTTAAAACACGATTTCTCGACCAGAATATGCTTTTTTAAAAAAGCCATGTTCCCATGGCGAGAGACTCGTTTTCTGTGAGAAAATGCATTAAAAGGAGGGATTTCATCAGAAACACTATAAATACATATTGTACTTGTCTGAAAACGCACAAAACCTTGAAATAGAAGGTTTCTCACCAAAAAACACATTGGTGAAACCCCTATCTTTAAGGCTCTGAGTGTTTGCACACATGTACAAACAGGCATGTTTAAACTATAACGTTTTTAGTGAAATCATATTTCTCTCGAGGAGAAAACGCGTTTAAAGCCATAAACAGATCTCACTGTGTTTTGGCATTGACCAAGCTACCAACAAACCTAAAAAATGATCAGAACTGGAGAAATTACACATTGACATTGGGTGAAATCATGTAACTCTTAAGGACGTGTTGCAGACTTGTTGAATAGATTCATTTTTCTTGTTTTGTTTGTTTTTGATGAAATTGTGCTTTTCTCGTCGAGAAAAGGCGTTTAACGCGATAAAAAGGTTTAGTGCGTTATGAATACGGGCTAGCTTACCAAAAGTACAAATGTGAACTAAATAAGGCCTGGAGTCGTTTTTATTGCTTAAAACACGATTTCTCGACCAGAATATGCTTTTTCAAAAAAGCCATGTTCCCATGGCGAGAGACTCGTTTTCTGTGAGAAAATGCATTAAAAGGAGGGATTTCATCAGAAACACTATAAATACATATTGTACTTGTCTGAAAACGCACAGAACCTTGAAATAGAAGGTTTCTCACCAAAAAACACATTGGTGAAACCCCTATCTTAAGGCTCTGAGTGTTTGCACACATGTACAAACAGGCATGTTTAAACTATAACGTTTTTAGTGAAATCATGTTTCTCTCGAGGAGAAAACGCGTTTAAAGCCATAAAAAGATCTCACTGTGTTTTGGCATTGACCAAGCTACCAACAAACCTAAAAAAATGATCAGAACTGGAGAATTTACACATTGACATTGGGTGAAATCATGTAACTCTTAAGGACGTGTTGCAGACTTGTTGAATAGATTCATTTTTCTTGTTTTGTTTGTTTTTGATGAAATTGTGCTTTTCTCGTCGAGAAAAGGCGTTTAACGCGATAAAAAGGTTTAGTGCGTTATGAATACGGGCTAGCTTACCAAAAGTACAAATGTGAACCAAATAAGGCCGGGAGTCGTTTTTATTGCTTAAAACACGATTTCTCGACCAGAATATGCTTTTTCAAAAAAGCCATGTTCCCATGGCGAGAGACTCGTTTTCTGTGAGAAAATGCATTAAAAGGAGGGATTTCATCAGAAACACTATAAATACATATTGTACTTGTCTGAAAACGCACAGAACCTTGAAATAGAAGGTTTCTCACCAAAAAACACATTGGTGAAACCCCTATCTTAAGGCTCTGAGTGTTTGCACACATGTACAAACAGGCATGTTTAAACTATAACGTTTTTAGTGAAATCATATTTCTCTCGAGGAGAAAACGCGTTTAAAGCCATAAAAAGATCTCACTGTGTTTTGGCATTGACCAAGCTACCAACAACCTAAAAAATGATCAGAACTGGAGAAATTACACATTGACATTGGGTGAAATCATGTGACTCTTAAGGACGTGTTGCAGACTTGTTGAATAGATTCATTTTTCTTGTTTTGTTTGTTTTTGATGAAATTGTGCTTTTCTCGTCGAGAAAAGGCGTTTAACGCGATAAAAAGGTTTAGTGCGTTATGAATACGGGCTAGCTTACCAAAAGTACAAATGTGAACCAAATAAGGCCGGGAGTCGTTTTTATTGCTTAAAACACGATTTCTCGACCAGAATATGCTTTTTCAAAAAAGCCATGTTCCCATGGCGAGAGACTCGTTTTCTGTGAGAAAATGCATTAAAAGGAGGGATTTCATCAGAAACACTATAAATACATATTGTACTTGTCTGAAAACGCACAGAACCTTGAAATAGAAGGTTTCTCACCAAAAAACACATTGGTGAAACCCCTATCTTAAGGCTCTGAGTGTTTGCACACATGTACAAACAGGCATGTTTAAACTATAACTTTTTTAGTGAAATCATGTTTCTCTCGAGGAGAAAACGCGTTTAAAATCATAAAAAGATCTCACTGTGTTTTGGCATTGACCAAGCTACCAACAACCTAAAAAATGATCACAACTGGAGAAATTACACATTGACATTGGGTGAAATCATGTAACTCTTAAGGACGTGTTGCAGACTTGTTGAATAGATTCATTTTTCTTGTTTTGTTTGTTTTTGATGAAATTGTGCTTTTCTCGTCGAGAAAAGGCGTTTAACGCGATAAAAAGGTTTAGTGCGTTATGAATACGGGCTAGCTTACCAAAAGTACAAATGTGAACTAAATAAGGCCGGGAGTCGTTTTTATTGCTTAAAACACGATTTCTCGACCAGAATATGCTTTTTTAAAAAAGCCATGTTCCCATGGCGAGAGACTCGTTTTCTGTGAGAAAATGCATTAAAAGGAGGGATTTCATCAGAAACACTATAAATACATATTGTACTTGTCTGAAAACGCACAAAACCTTGAAATAGAAGGTTTCTCACCAAAAAACACATTGGTGAAACCCCTATCTTTAAGGCTCTGAGTGTTTGCACACATGTACAAACAGGCATGTTTAAACTATAACGTTTTTAGTGAAATCATATTTCTCTCGAGGAGAAAACGCGTTTAAAGCCATAAACAGATCTCACTGTGTTTTGGCATTGACCAAGCTACCAACAAACCTAAAAAATGATCAGAACTGGAGAAATTACACATTGACATTGGGTGAAATCATGTAACTCTTAAGGACGTGTTGCAGACTTGTTGAATAGATTCATTTTTCTTGTTTTGTTTGTTTTTGATGAAATTGTGCTTTTCTCGTCGAGAAAAGGCGTTTAACGCGATAAAAAGGTTTAGTGCGTTATGAATACGGGCTAGCTTACCAAAAGTACAAATGTGAACTAAATAAGGCCGGGAGTCGTTTTTATTGCTTAAAACACGATTTCTCGACCAGAATATGCTTTTTTAAAAAAGCCATGTTCCCATGGCGAGAGACTCGTTTTCTGTGAGAAAATGCATTAAAAGGAGGGATTTCATCAGAAACACTATAAATACATATTGTACTTGTCTGAAAACGCACAAAACCTTGAAATAGAAGGTTTCTCACCAAAAAACACATTGGTGAAACCCCTATTTTAAGGCTCTGAGTGTTTGCACACATGTACAAACAGGCATGTTTAAACTATAACGTTTTTAGTGAAATCATGTTTCTCTCGAGGAGAAAACGCGTTTAAAATCAGAAAAAGATCTCACTGTGTTTTGGCATTGACCAAGCTACCAACAACCTAAAAAATGATCACAACTGGAGAAATTACACATTGACATTGGGTGAAATCATGTAACTCTTAAGGACGTGTTGCAGACTTGTTGAATAGATTCATTTTTCTTGTTTTGTTTGTTTTTGATGAAATTGTGCTTTTCTCGTCGAGAAAAGGCGTTTAACGCGATAAAAAGGTTTAGTGCGTTATGAATACGGGCTAGCTTACCAAAAGTACAAATGTGAACTAAATAAGGCCGGGAGTCGTTTTTATTGCTTAAAACACGATTTCTCGACCAGAATATGCTTTTTAAAAAAAGCCATGTTCCCATGGCGAGAGACTCGTTTTCTGTGAGAAAATGCATTAAAAGGAGGGATTTCATCAGAAACACTATAAATACATATTGTACTTGTCTGAAAACGCACAGAACCTTGAAATAGAAGGTTTCTCACCAAAAAACACATTGGTGAAACCCCTATCTTAAGGCTCTGAGTGTTTGCACACATGTACAAACAGGCATGTTTAAACTATAACGTTTTTAGTGAAATCATATTTCTCTCGAGGAGAAAACGCGTTTAAAGCCATAAACAGATCTCACTGTGTTTTGGCATTGACCAAGCTACCAACAAACCTAAAAAATGATCAGAACTGGAGAAATTACACATTGACATTGGGTGAAATCATGTAACTCTTAAGGACGTGTTGCAGACTTGTTGAATAGATTCATTTTTCTTGTTTTGTTTGTTTTTGATGAAATTGCTTTTCTCGTCGAGAAAAGGCGTTTAACGCGATAAAAAGGTTTAGTGCGTTATGAATATGGGCTAGCTTACCAAAAGTACAAATGTGAACTAAATAAGGCCGGGAGTCGCTTTTATTGCTTAAAACACGATTTCTCGACCAGAATATGCTTTTTTAAAAAAGCCATGTTCCCATGGCGAGAGACTCGTTTTCTGTGAGAAAATGCATTAAAAGGAGGGATTTCATCAGAAACACTATAAATACATATTGTACTTGTCTGAAAACGCACAAAACCTTGAAATAGAAGGTTTCTCACCAAAAAACACATTGGTGAAACCCCTATCTTTAAGGCTCTGAGTGTTTGCACACATGTACAAACAGGCATGTTTAAACTATAACGTTTTTAGTGAAATCATATTTCTCTCGAGGAGAAAACGCGTTTAAAGCCATAAACAGATCTCACTGTGTTTTGGCATTGACCAAGCTACCAACAAACCTAAAAAATGATCAGAACTGGAGAAATTACACATTGACATTGGGTGAAATCATGTAACTCTTAAGGACGTGTTGCAGACTTGTTGAATAGATTCATTTTTCTTGTTTTGTTTGTTTTTGATGAAATTGTGCTTTTCTCGTCGAGAAAAGGCGTTTAACGCGATAAAAAGGTTTAGTGCGTTATGAATACGGGCTAGCTTACCAAAAGTACAAATGTGAACTAAATAAGGCCGGGAGTCGTTTTTATTGCTTAAAACACGATTTCTCGACCAGAATATGCTTTTTTAAAAAAGCCATGTTCCCATGGCGAGAGACTCGTTTTCTGTGAGAAAATGCATTAAAAGGAGGGATTTCATCAGAAACACTATAAATACATATTGTACTTGTCTGAAAACGCACAGAACCTTGAAATAGAAGGTTTCTCACCAAAAAACACATTGGTGAAACCCCTATCTTAAGGCTCTGAGTGTTTGCACACATGTACAAACAGGCATGTTTAAACTATAACGTTTTTAGTGAAATCATGTTTCTCTCGAGGAGAAAACGCGTTTAAAGCCATAAACAGATCTCACTGTGTTTTGGCATTGACCAAGCTACCAACAAACCTAAAAAATGATCAGAACTGGAGAAATTACACATTGACATTGGGTGAAATCATGTAACTCTTAAGGACGTGTTGCAGACTTGTTGAATAGATTCATTTTTCTTGTTTTGTTTGTTTTTGATGAAATTGCTTTTCTCGTCGAGAAAAGGCGTTTAACGCGATAAAAAGGTTTAGTGCGTTATGAATATGGGCTAGCTTACCAAAAGTACAAATGTGAACTAAATAAGGCCGGGAGTCGTTTTTATTGCTTAAAACACGATTTCTCGACCAGAATATGCTTTTTTAAAAAAGCCATGTTCCCATGGCGAGAGACTCGTTTTCTGTGAGAAAATGCATTAAAAGGAGGGATTTCATCAGAAACACTATAAATACATATTGTACTTGTCTGAAAACGCACAAAACCTTGAAATAGAAGGTTTCTCACCAAAAAACACATTGGTGAAACCCCTATCTTTAAGGCTCTGAGTGTTTGCACACATGTACAAACAGGCATGTTTAAACTATAACGTTTTTAGTGAAATCATATTTCTCTCGAGGAGAAAACGCGTTTAAAGCCATAAACAGATCTCACTGTGTTTTGGCATTGACCAAGCTACCAACAAACCTAAAAAATGATCAGAACTGGAGAAATTACACATTGACATTGGGTGAAATCATGTAACTCTTAAGGACGTGTTGCAGACTTGTTGAATAGATTCATTTTTCTTGTTTTGTTTGTTTTTGATGAAATTGTGCTTTTCTCGTCGAGAAAAGGCGTTTAACGCGATAAAAAGGTTTAGTGCGTTATGAATACGGGCTAGCTTACCAAAAGTACAAATGTGAACTAAATAAGGCCTGGAGTCGTTTTTATTGCTTAAAACACGATTTCTCGACCAGAATATGCTTTTTCAAAAAAGCCATGTTCCCATGGCGAGAGACTCGTTTTCTGTGAGAAAATGCATTAAAAGGAGGGATTTCATGAGAAACACTATAAATACATATTGTACTTGTCTGAAAACGCACAGAACCTTGAAATAGAAGGTTTCTCACCAAAAAACACATTGGTGAAACCCCTATCTTAAGGCTCTGAGTGTTTGCACACATGTACAAACAGGCATGTTTAAACTATAACGTTTTTAGTGAAATCATGTTTCTCTCGAGGAGAAAACGCGTTTAAAGCCATAAAAAGATCTCACTGTGTTTTGGCATTGACCAAGCTACCAACAAACCTAAAAAAATGATCAGAACTGGAGAATTTACACATTGACATTGGGTGAAATCATGTAACTCTTAAGGACGTGTTGCAGACTTGTTGAATAGATTCATTTTTCTTGTTTTGTTTGTTTTTGATGAAATTGTGCTTTTCTCGTCGAGAAAAGGCGTTTAACGCGATAAAAAGGTTTAGTGCGTTATGAATATGGGCTAGCTTACCAAAAGTACAAATGTGAACTAAATAAGGCCGGGAGTCGTTTTTATTGCTTAAAACACGATTTCTCGACCAGAATATGCTTTTTTAAAAAAGCCATGTTCCCATGGCGAGAGACTCGTTTTCTGTGAGAAAATGCATTAAAAGGAGGGATTTCATCAGAAACACTATAAATACATATTGTACTTGTCTGAAAACGCACAAAACCTTGAAATAGAAGGTTTCTCACCAAAAAAAACATTGGTGAAACCCCTATCTTTAAGGCTCTGAGTGTTTGCACACATGTACAAACAGGCATGTTTAAACTATAACGTTTTTAGTGAAATCATATTTCTCTCGAGGAGAAAACGCGTTTAAAGCCATAAACAGATCTCACTGTGTTTTGGCATTGACCAAGCTACCAACAAACCTAAAAAATGATCAGAACTGGAGAAATTACACATTGACATTGGGTGAAATCATGTAACTCTTAAGGACGTGTTGCAGACTTGTTGAATAGATTCATTTTTCTTGTTTTGTTTGTTTTTGATGAAATTGTGCTTTTCTCGTCGAGAAAAGGCGTTTAACGCGATAAAAAGGTTTAGTGCGTTATGAATACGGGCTAGCTTACCAAAAGTACAAATGTGAACTAAATAAGGCCGGGAGTCGTTTTTATTGCTTAAAACACGATTTCTCGACCAGAATATGCTTTTTTAAAAAAGCCATGTTCCCATGGCGAGAGACTCGTTTTCTGTGAGAAAATGCATTAAAAGGAGGGATTTCATCAGAAACACTATAAATACATATTGTACTTGTCTGAAAACGCACAAAACCTTGAAATAGAAGGTTTCTCACCAAAAAACACATTGGTGAAACCCCTATCTTTAAGGCTCTGAGTGTTTGCACACATGTACAAACAGGCATGTTTAAACTATAACGTTTTTAGTGAAATCATATTTCTCTCGAGGAGAAAACGCGTTTAAAGCCATAAACAGATCTCACTGTGTTTTGGCATTGACCAAGCTACCAACAAACCTAAAAAATGATCAGAACTGGAGAAATTACACATTGACATTGGGTGAAATCATGTAACTCTTAAGGACGTGTTGCAGACTTGTTGAATAGATTCATTTTTCTTGTTTTGTTTGTTTTTGATGAAATTGTGCTTTTCTCGTCGAGAAAAGGCGTTTAACGCGATAAAAAGGTTTAGTGCGTTATGAATACGGGCTAGCTTACCAAAAGTACAAATGTGAACTAAATAAGGCCTGGAGTCGTTTTTATTGCTTAAAACACGATTTCTCGACCAGAATATGCTTTTTCAAAAAAGCCATGTTCCCATGGCGAGAGACTCGTTTTCTGTGAGAAAATGCATTAAAAGGAGGGATTTCATGAGAAACACTATAAATACATATTGTACTTGTCTGAAAACGCACAGAACCTTGAAATAGAAGGTTTCTCACCAAAAAACACATTGGTGAAACCCCTATCTTAAGGCTCTGAGTGTTTGCACACATGTACAAACAGGCATGTTTAAACTATAACGTTTTTAGTGAAATCATGTTTCTCTCGAGGAGAAAACGCGTTTAAAGCCATAAAAAGATCTCACTGTGTTTTGGCATTGACCAAGCTACCAACAAACCTAAAAAAATGATCAGAACTGGAGAATTTACACATTGACATTGGGTGAAATCATGTAACTCTTAAGGACGTGTTGCAGACTTGTTGAATAGATTCATTTTTCTTGTTTTGTTTGTTTTTGATGAAATTGTGCTTTTCTCGTCGAGAAAAGGCGTTTAACGCGATAAAAAGGTTTAGTGCGTTATGAATATGGGCTAGCTTACCAAAAGTACAAATGTGAACTAAATAAGGCCGGGAGTCGTTTTTATTGCTTAAAACACGATTTCTCGACCAGAATATGCTTTTTTAAAAAAGCCATGTTCCCATGGCGAGAGACTCGTTTTCTGTGAGAAAATGCATTAAAAGGAGGGATTTCATCAGAAACACTATAAATACATATTGTACTTGTCTGAAAACGCACAAAACCTTGAAATAGAAGGTTTCTCACCAAAAAAAACATTGGTGAAACCCCTATCTTTAAGGCTCTGAGTGTTTGCACACATGTACAAACAGGCATGTTTAAACTATAACGTTTTTAGTGAAATCATATTTCTCTCGAGGAGAAAACGCGTTTAAAGCCATAAACAGATCTCACTGTGTTTTGGCATTGACCAAGCTACCAACAAACCTAAAAAATGATCAGAACTGGAGAAATTACACATTGACATTGGGTGAAATCATGTAACTCTTAAGGACGTGTTGCAGACTTGTTGAATAGATTCATTTTTCTTGTTTTGTTTGTTTTTGATGAAATTGTGCTTTTCTCGTCGAGAAAAGGCGTTTAACGCGATAAAAAGGTTTAGTGCGTTATGAATACGGGCTAGCTTACCAAAAGTACAAATGTGAACTAAATAAGGCCTGGAGTCGTTTTTATTGCTTAAAACACGATTTCTCGACCAGAATATGCTTTTTCAAAAAAGCCATGTTCCCATGGCGAGAGACTCGTTTTCTGTGAGAAAATGCATTAAAAGGAGGGATTTCATGAGAAACACTATAAATACATATTGTACTTGTCTGAAAACGCACAGAACCTTGAAATAGAAGGTTTCTCACCAAAAAACACATTGGTGAAACCCCTATCTTAAGGCTCTGAGTGTTTGCACACATGTACAAACAGGCATGTTTAAACTATAACGTTTTTAGTGAAATCATGTTTCTCTCGAGGAGAAAACGCGTTTAAAGCCATAAAAAGATCTCACTGTGTTTTGGCATTGACCAAGCTACCAACAAACCTAAAAAAATGATCAGAACTGGAGAATTTACACATTGACATTGGGTGAAATCATGTAACTCTTAAGGACGTGTTGCAGACTTGTTGAATAGATTCATTTTTCTTGTTTTGTTTGTTTTTGATGAAATTGTGCTTTTCTCGTCGAGAAAAGGCGTTTAACGCGATAAAAAGGTTTAGTGCGTTATGAATACGGGCTAGCTTACCAAAAGTACAAATGTGAACCAAATAAGGCCGGGAGTCGTTTTTATTGCTTAAAACACGATTTCTCGACCAGAATATGCTTTTTCAAAAAAGCCATGTTCCCATGGCGAGAGACTCGTTTTCTGTGAGAAAATGCATTAAAAGGAGGGATTTCATCAGAAACACTATAAATACATATTGTACTTGTCTGAAAACGCACAGAACCTTGAAATAGAAGGTTTCTCACCAAAAAACACATTGGTGAAACCCCTATCTTAAGGCTCTGAGTGTTTGCACACATGTACAAACAGGCATGTTTAAACTATAACGTTTTTAGCGAAATCATATTTCTCTCGAGGAGAAAACGCGTTTAAAGCCATAAAAAGATCTCACTGTGTTTTGGCATTGACCAAGCTACCAACAACCTAAAAAATGATCAGAACTGGAGAAATTACACATTGACATTGGGTGAAATCATGTGACTCTTAAGGACGTGTTGCAGACTTGTTGAATAGATTCATTTTTCTTGTTTTGTTTGTTTTTGATGAAATTGTGCTTTTCTCGTCGAGAAAAGGCGTTTAACGCGATAAAAAGGTTTAGTGCGTTATGAATACGGGCTAGCTTACCAAAAGTACAAATGTGAACCAAATAAGGCCGGGAGTCGTTTTTATTGCTTAAAACACGATTTCTCGACCAGAATATGCTTTTTCAAAAAAGCCATGTTCCCATGGCGAGAGACTCGTTTTCTGTGAGAAAATGCATTAAAAGGAGGGATTTCATCAGAAACACTATAAATACATATTGTACTTGTCTGAAAACGCACAGAACCTTGAAATAGAAGGTTTCTCACCAAAAAACACATTGGTGAAACCCCTATCTTAAGGCTCTGAGTGTTTGCACACATGTACAAACAGGCATGTTTAAACTATAACTTTTTTAGTGAAATCATGTTTCTCTCGAGGAGAAAACGCGTTTAAAATCATAAAAAGATCTCACTGTGTTTTGGCATTGACCAAGCTACCAACAAACCTAAAAAATGATCACAACTGGAGAAATTACACATTGACATTGGGTGAAATCATGTAACTCTTAAGGACGTGTTGCAGACTTGTTGAATAGATTCATTTTTCTTGTTTTGTTTGTTTTTGATGAAATTGTGCTTTTCTCGTCGAGAAAAGGCGTTTAACGCGATAAAAAGGTTTAGTGCGTTATGAATACGGGCTAGCTTACCAAAAGTACAAATGTGAACTAAATAAGGCCGGGAGTCGTTTTTATTGCTTAAAACACGATTTCTCGACCAGAATATGCTTTTTTAAAAAAGCCATGTTCCCATGGCGAGAGACTCGTTTTCTGTGAGAAAATGCATTAAAAGGAGGGATTTCATCAGAAACACTATAAATACATATTGTACTTGTCTGAAAACGCACAAAACCTTGAAATAGAAGGTTTCTCACCAAAAAACACATTGGTGAAACCCCTATCTTAAGGCTCTGAGTGTTTGCACACATGTACAAACAGGCATGTTTAAACTATAACGTTTTTAGTGAAATCATGTTTCTCTCGAGGAGAAAACGCGTTTAAAATCAGAAAAAGATCTCACTGTGTTTTGGCATTGACCAAGCTACCAACAACCTAAAAAATGATCACAACTGGAGAAATTACACATTGACATTGGGTGAAATCATGTAACTCTTAAGGACGTGTTGCAGACTTGTTGAATAGATTCATTTTTCTTGTTTTGTTTGTTTTTGATGAAATTGTGCTTTTCTCGTCGAGAAAAGGCGTTTAACGCGATAAAAAGGTTTAGTGCGTTATGAATACGGGCTAGCTTACCAAAAGTACAAATGTGAACTAAATAAGGCCGGGAGTCGTTTTTATTGCTTAAAACACGATTTCTCGACCAGAATATGCTTTTTTAAAAAAGCCATGTTCCCATGGCGAGAGACTCGTTTTCTGTGAGAAAATGCATTAAAAGGAGGGATTTCATCAGAAACACTATAAATACATATTGTACTTGTCTGAAAACGCACAGAACCTTGAAATAGAAGGTTTCTCACCAAAAAACACATTGGTGAAACCCCTATCTTAAGGCTCTGAGTGTTTGCACACATGTACAAACAGGCATGTTTAAACTATAACGTTTTTAGTGAAATCATATTTCTCTCGAGGAGAAAACGCGTTTAAAGCAATAAACAGATCTCACTGTGTTTTGGCATTGACCAAGCTACCAACAAACCTAAAAAATGATCAGAACTGGAGAAATTACACATTGACATTGGGTGAAATCATGTAACTCTTAAGGACGTGTTGCAGACTTGTTGAATAGATTCATTTTTCTTGTTTTGTTTGTTTTTGATGAAATTGCTTTTCTCGTCGAGAAAAGGCGTTTAACGCGATAAAAAGGTTTAGTGCGTTATGAATATGGGCTAGCTTACCAAAAGTACAAATGTGAACTAAATAAGGCCGGGAGTCGCTTTTATTGCTTAAAACACGATTTCTCGACCAGAATATGCTTTTTTAAAAAAGCCATGTTCCCATGGCGAGAGACTCGTTTTCTGTGAGAAAATGCATTAAAAGGAGGGATTTCATCAGAAACACTATAAATACATATTGTACTTGTCTGAAAACGCACAAAACCTTGAAATAGAAGGTTTCTCACCAAAAAACACATTGGTGAAACCCCTATCTTTAAGGCTCTGAGTGTTTGCACACATGTACAAACAGGCATGTTTAAACTATAACGTTTTTAGTGAAATCATATTTCTCTCGAGGAGAAAACGCGTTTAAAGCCATAAACAGATCTCACTGTGTTTTGGCATTGACCAAGCTACCAACAAACCTAAAAAATGATCAGAACTGGAGAAATTACACATTGACATTGGGTGAAATCATGTAACTCTTAAGGACGTGTTGCAGACTTGTTGAATAGATTCATTTTTCTTGTTTTGTTTGTTTTTGATGAAATTGTGCTTTTCTCGTCGAGAAAAGGCGTTTAACGCGATAAAAAGGTTTAGTGCGTTATGAATACGGGCTAGCTTACCAAAAGTACAAATGTGAACTAAATAAGGCCGGGAGTCGTTTTTATTGCTTAAAACACGATTTCTCGACCAGAATATGCTTTTTTAAAAAAGCCATGTTCCCATGGCGAGAGACTCGTTTTCTGTGAGAAAATGCATTAAAAGGAGGGATTTCATCAGAAACACTATAAATACATATTGTACTTGTCTGAAAACGCACAGAACCTTGAAATAGAAGGTTTCTCACCAAAAAACACATTGGTGAAACCCCTATCTTAAGGCTCTGAGTGTTTGCACACATGTACAAACAGGCATGTTTAAACTATAACGTTTTTAGTGAAATCATATTTCTCTCGAGGAGAAAACGCGTTTAAAGCCATAAACAGATCTCACTGTGTTTTGGCATTGACCAAGCTACCAACAAACCTAAAAAATGATCAGAACTGGAGAAATTACACATTGACATTGGGTGAAATCATGTAACTCTTAAGGACGTGTTGCAGACTTGTTGAATAGATTCATTTTTCTTGTTTTGTTTGTTTTTGATGAAATTGCTTTTCTCGTCGAGAAAAGGCGTTTAACGCGATAAAAAGGTTTAGTGCGTTATGAATATGGGCTAGCTTACCAAAAGTACAAATGTGAACTAAATAAGGCCGGGAGTCGTTTTTATTGCTTAAAACACGATTTCTCGACCAGAATATGCTTTTTTAAAAAAGCCATGTTCCCATGGCGAGAGACTCGTTTTCTGTGAGAAAATGCATTAAAAGGAGGGATTTCATCAGAAACACTATAAATACATATTGTACTTGTCTGAAAACGCACAAAACCTTGAAATAGAAGGTTTCTCACCAAAAAACACATTGGTGAAACCCCTATCTTTAAGGCTCTGAGTGTTTGCACACATGTACAAACAGGCATGTTTAAACTATAACGTTTTTAGTGAAATCATATTTCTCTCGAGGAGAAAACGCGTTTAAAGCCATAAACAGATCTCACTGTGTTTTGGCATTGACCAAGCTACCAACAAACCTAAAAAATGATCAGAACTGGAGAAATTACACATTGACATTGGGTGAAATCATGTAACTCTTAAGGACGTGTTGCAGACTTGTTGAATAGATTCATTTTTCTTGTTTTGTTTGTTTTTGATGAAATTGTGCTTTTCTCGTCGAGAAAAGGCGTTTAACGCGATAAAAAGGTTTAGTGCGTTATGAATACGGGCTAGCTTACCAAAAGTACAAATGTGAACTAAATAAGGCCTGGAGTCGTTTTTATTGCTTAAAACACGATTTCTCGACCAGAATATGCTTTTTCAAAAAAGCCATGTTCCCATGGCGAGAGACTCGTTTTCTGTGAGAAAATGCATTAAAAGGAGGGATTTCATCAGAAACACTATAAATACATATTGTACTTGTCTGAAAACGCACAGAACCTTGAAATAGAAGGTTTCTCACCAAAAAACACATTGGTGAAACCCCTATCTTAAGGCTCTGAGTGTTTGCACACATGTACAAACAGGCATGTTTAAACTATAACGTTTTTAGTGAAATCATATTTCTCTCGAGGAGAAAACGCGTTTAAAGCCATAAAAAGATCTCACTGTGTTTTGGCATTGACCAAGCTACCAACAACCTAAAAAATGATCAGAACTGGAGAAATTACACATTGACATTGGGTGAAATCATGTGACTCTTAAGGACGTGTTGCAGACTTGTTGAATAGATTCATTTTTCTTGTTTTGTTTGTTTTTGATGAAATTGTGCTTTTCTCGTCGAGAAAAGGCGTTTAACGCGATAAAAAGGTTTAGTGCGTTATGAATACGGGCTAGCTTACCAAAAGTACAAATGTGAACCAAATAAGGCCGGGAGTCGTTTTTATTGCTTAAAACACGATTTCTCGACCAGAATATGCTTTTTCAAAAAAGCCATGTTCCCATGGCGAGAGACTCGTTTTCTGTGAGAAAATGCATTAAAAGGAGGGATTTCATCAGAAACACTATAAATACATATTGTACTTGTCTGAAAACGCACAGAACCTTGAAATAGAAGGTTTCTCACCAAAAAACACATTGGTGAAACCCCTATCTTAAGGCTCTGAGTGTTTGCACACATGTACAAACAGGCATGTTTAAACTATAACTTTTTTAGTGAAATCATGTTTCTCTCGAGGAGAAAACGCGTTTAAAATCATAAAAAGATCTCACTGTGTTTTGGCATTGACCAAGCTACCAACAAACCTAAAAAATGATCACAACTGGAGAAATTACACATTGACATTGGGTGAAATCATGTAACTCTTAAGGACGTGTTGCAGACTTGTTGAATAGATTCATTTTTCTTGTTTTGTTTGTTTTTGATGAAATTGTGCTTTTCTCGTCGAGAAAAGGCGTTTAACGCGATAAAAAGGTTTAGTGCGTTATGAATACGGGCTAGCTTACCAAAAGTACAAATGTGAACTAAATAAGGCCGGGAGTCGTTTTTATTGCTTAAAACACGATTTCTCGACCAGAATATGCTTTTTTAAAAAAGCCATGTTCCCATGGCGAGAGACTCGTTTTCTGTGAGAAAATGCATTAAAAGGAGGGATTTCATCAGAAACACTATAAATACATATTGTACTTGTCTGAAAACGCACAAAACCTTGAAATAGAAGGTTTCTCACCAAAAAACACATTGGTGAAACCCCTATCTTTAAGGCTCTGAGTGTTTGCACACATGTACAAACAGGCATGTTTAAACTATAACGTTTTTAGTGAAATCATATTTCTCTCGAGGAGAAAACGCGTTTAAAGCCATAAACAGATCTCAATGTGTTTTGGCATTGACCAAGCTACCAACAAACCTAAAAAATGATCAGAACTGGAGAAATTACACATTGACATTGGGTGAAATCATGTAACTCTTAAGGACGTGTTGCAGACTTGTTGAATAGATTCATTTTTCTTGTTTTGTTTGTTTTTGATGAAATTGTGCTTTTCTCGTCGAGAAAAGGCGTTTAACGCGATAAAAAGGTTTAGTGCGTTATGAATACGGGCTAGCTTAGCAAAAGTACAAATGTGAACTAAATAAGGCCGGGAGTCGTTTTTATTGCTTAAAACACGATTTCTCGACCAGAATATGCTTTTTTAAAAAAGCCATGTTCCCATGGCGAGAGACTCGTTTTCTGTGAGAAAATGCATTAAAAGGAGGGATTTCATCAGAAACACTATAAATACATATTGTACTTGTCTGAAAACGCACAAAACCTTGAAATAGAAGGTTTCTCACCAAAAAACACATTGGTGAAACCCCTATCTTAAGGCTCTGAGTGTTTGCACACATGTACAAACAGGCATGTTTAAACTATAACGTTTTTAGTGAAATCATATTTCTCTCGAGGAGAAAACGCGTTTAAAGCCATAAACAGATCTCACTGTGTTTTGGCATTGACCAAGCTACCAACAAACCTAAAAAATGATCAGAACTGGAGAAATTACACATTGACATTGGGTGAAATCATGTAACTCTTAAGGACGTGTTGCAGACTTGTTGAATAGATTCATTTTTCTTGTTTTGTTTGTTTTTGATGAAATTGTGCTTTTCTCGTCGAGAAAAGGCGTTTAACGCGATAAAAAGGTTTAGTGCGTTATGAATACGGGCTAGCTTACCAAAAGTACAAATGTGAACTAAATAAGGCCTGGAGTCGTTTTTATTGCTTAAAACACGATTTCTCGACCAGAATATGCTTTTTCAAAAAAGCCATGTTCCCATGGCGAGAGACTCGTTTTCTGTGAGAAAATGCATTAAAAGGAGGGATTTCATCAGAAACACTATAAATACATATTGTACTTGTCTGAAAACGCACAGAACCTTGAAATAGAAGGTTTCTCACCAAAAAACACATTGGTGAAACCCCTATCTTAAGGCTCTGAGTGTTTGCACACATGTACAAACAGGCATGTTTAAACTATAACGTTTTTAGTGAAATCATATTTCTCTCGAGGAGAAAACGCGTTTAAAGCCATAAAAAGATCTCACTGTGTTTTGGCATTGACCAAGCTACCAACAACCTAAAAAATGATCAGAACTGGAGAAATTACACATTGACATTGGGTGAAATCATGTGACTCTTAAGGACGTGTTGCAGACTTGTTGAATAGATTCATTTTTCTTGTTTTGTTTGTTTTTGATGAAATTGTGCTTTTCTCGTCGAGAAAAGGCGTTTAACGCGATAAAAAGATTTAGTGCGTTATGAATACGGGCTAGCTTACCAAAAGTACAAATGTGAACCAAATAAGGCCGGGAGTCGTTTTTATTGCTTAAAACACGATTTCTCGACCAGAATATGCTTTTTCAAAAAAGCCATGTTCCCATGGCGAGAGACTCGTTTTCTGTGAGAAAATGCATTAAAAGGAGGGATTTCATCAGAAACACTATAAATACATATTGTACTTGTCTGAAAACGCACAGAACCTTGAAATAGAAGGTTTCTCACCAAAAAACACATTGGTGAAACCCCTATCTTAAGGCTCTGAGTGTTTGCACACATGTACAAACAGGCATGTTTAAACTATAACTTTTTTAGTGAAATCATGTTTCTCTCGAGGAGAAAACGCGTTTAAAATCATAAAAAGATCTCACTGTGTTTTGGCATTGACCAAGCTACCAACAACCTAAAAAATGATCACAACTGGAGAAATTACACATTGACATTGGGTGAAATCATGTAACTCTTAAGGACGTGTTGCAGACTTGTTGAATAGATTCATTTTTCTTGTTTTGTTTGTTTTTGATGAAATTGTGCTTTTCTCGTCGAGAAAAGGCGTTTAACGCGATAAAAAGGTTTAGTGCGTTATGAATACGGGCTAGCTTACCAAAAGTACAAATGTGAACTAAATAAGGCCGGGAGTCGTTTTTATTGCTTAAAACACGATTTCTCGACCAGAATATGCTTTTTTAAAAAAGCCATGTTCCCATGGCGAGAGACTCGTTTTCTGTGAGAAAATGCATTAAAAGGAGGGATTTCATCAGAAACACTATAAATACATATTGTACTTGTCTGAAAACGCACAAAACCTTGAAATAGAAGGTTTCTCACCAAAAAACACATTGGTGAAACCCCTATCTTTAAGGCTCTGAGTGTTTGCACACATGTACAAACAGGCATGTTTAAACTATAACGTTTTTAGTGAAATCATATTTCTCTCGAGGAGAAAACGCGTTTAAAGCCATAAACAGATCTCACTGTGTTTTGGCATTGACCAAGCTACCAACAAACCTAAAAAATGATCAGAACTGGAGAAATTACACATTGACATTGGGTGAAATCATGTAACTCTTAAGGACGTGTTGCAGACTTGTTGAATAGATTCATTTTTCTTGTTTTGTTTGTTTTTGATGAAATTGTGCTTTTCTCGTCGAGAAAAGGCGTTTAACGCGATAAAAAGGTTTAGTGCGTTATGAATACGGGCTAGCTTACCAAAAGTACAAATGTGAACTAAATAAGGCCGGGAGTCGTTTTTATTGCTTAAAACACGATTTCTCGACCAGAATATGCTTTTTTAAAAAAGCCATGTTCCCATGGCGAGAGACTCGTTTTCTGTGAGAAAATGCATTAAAAGGAGGGATTTCATCAGAAACACTATAAATACATATTGTACTTGTCTGAAAACGCACAAAACCTTGAAATAGAAGGTTTCTCACCAAAAAACACATTGGTGAAACCCCTATCTTAAGGCTCTGAGTGTTTGCACACATGTACAAACAGGCATGTTTAAACTATAACGTTTTTAGTGAAATCATGTTTCTCTCGAGGAGAAAACGCGTTTAAAGCCATAAAAAGATCTCACTGTGTTTTGGCATTGACCAAGCTACCAACAAACCTAAAAAATGATCAGAACTGGAGAATTTACACATTGACATTGGGTGAAATCATGTAACTCTTAAGGACGTGTTGCAGACTTGTTGAATAGATTCATTTTTCTTGTTTTGTTTGTTTTTGATGAAATTGTGCTTTTCTCGTCGAGAAAAGGCGTTTAACGCGATAAAAAGGTTTAGTGCGTTATGAATACGGGCTAGCTTACCAAAAGTACAAATGTGAACCAAATAAGGCCGGGAGTCGTTTTTATTGCTTAAAACACGATTTCTCGACCAGAATATGCTTTTTCACAAAAAAGCCATGTTCCCATGGCGAGAGACTCGTTTTCTGTGAGAAAATGCATTAAAAGGAGGGATTTCATCAGAAACACTATAAATACATATTGTACTTGTCTGAAAACGCACAGAACCTTGAAATAGAAGGTTTCTCACCAAAAAACACATTGGTGAAACCCCTATCTTAAGGCTCTGAGTGTTTGCACACATGTACAAACAGGCATGTTTAAACTATAACGTTTTTAGTGAAATCATGTTTCTCTCGAGGAGAAAACGCGTTTAAAATCAGAAAAAGATCTCACTGTGTTTTGGCATTGACCAAGCTACCAACAACCTAAAAAATGATCACAACTGGAGAAATTACACATTGACATTGGGTGAAATCATGTAACTCTTAAGGACGTGTTGCAGACTTGTTGAATAGATTCATTTTTCTTGTTTTGTTTGTTTTTGATGAAATTGTGCTTTTCTCGTCGAGAAAAGGCGTTTAACGCGATAAAAAGGTTTAGTGCGTTATGAATACGGGCTAGCTTACCAAAAGTACAAATGTGAACTAAATAAGGCCGGGAGTCGTTTTTATTGCTTAAAACACGATTTCTCGACCAGAATATGCTTTTTTAAAAAAGCCATGTTCCCATGGCGAGAGACTCGTTTTCTGTGAGAAAATGCATTAAAAGGAGGGATTTCATCAGAAACACTATAAATACATATTGTACTTGTCTGAAAACGCACAAAACCTTGAAATAGAAGGTTTCTCACCAAAAAACACATTGGTGAAACCCCTATCTTTAAGGCTCTGAGTGTTTGCACACATGTACAAACAGGCATGTTTAAACTATAACGTTTTTAGTGAAATCATATTTCTCTCGAGGAGAAAACGCGTTTAAAGCCATAAACAGATCTCACTGTGTTTTGGCATTGACCAAGCTACCAACAAACCTAAAAAATGATCAGAACTGGAGAAATTACACATTGACATTGGGTGAAATCATGTAACTCTTAAGGACGTGTTGCAGACTTGTTGAATAGATTCATTTTTCTTGTTTTGTTTGTTTTTGATGAAATTGTGCTTTTCTCGTCGAGAAAAGGCGTTTAACGCGATAAAAAGGTTTAGTGCGTTATGAATACGGGCTAGCTTACCAAAAGTACAAATGTGAACTAAATAAGGCCGGGAGTCGTTTTTATTGCTTAAAACACGATTTCTCGACCAGAATATGCTTTTTCAAAAAAGCCATGTTCCCATGGCGAGAGACTCGTTTTCTGTGAGAAAATGCATTAAAAGGAGGGATTTCATCAGAAACACTATAAATACATATTGTACTTGTCTGAAAACGCACAGAACCTTGAAATAGAAGGTTTCTCACCAAAAAACACATTGGTGAAACCCCTATCTTAAGGCTCTGAGTGTTTGCACACATGTACAAACAGGCATGTTTAAACTATAACGTTTTTAGTGAAATCATGTTTCTCTCGAGGAGAAAACGCGTTTAAAGCCATAAAAAGATCTCACTGTGTTTTGGCATTGACCAAGCTACCAACAAACCTAAAAAATGATCAGAACTGGAGAATTTACACATTGACATTGGGTGAAATCATGTAACTCTTAAGGACGTGTTGCAGACTTGTTGAATAGATTCATTTTTCTTGTTTTGTTTGTTTTTGATGAAATTGTGCTTTTCTCGTCGAGAAAAGGCGTTTAACGCGATAAAAAGGTTTAGTGCGTTATGAATACGGGCTAGCTTACCAAAAGTACAAATGTGAACCAAATAAGGCCGGGAGTCGTTTTTATTGCTTAAAACACGATTTCTCGACCAGAATATGCTTTTTTAAAAAAGCCATGTTCCCATGGCGAGAGACTCGTTTTCTGTGAGAAAATGCATTAAAAGGAGGGATTTCATCAGAAACACTATAAATACATATTGTACTTGTCTGAAAACGCACAGAACCTTGAAATAGAAGGTTTCTCACCAAAAAACACATTGGTGAAACCCCTATCTTAAGGCTCTGAGTGTTTGCACACATGTACAAACAGGCATGTTTAAACTATAACGTTTTTAGTGAAATCATGTTTCTCTCGAGGAGAAAACGCGTTTAAAATCATAAAAAGATCTCACTGTGTTTTGGCATTGACCAAGCTACCAACAACCTAAAAAATGATCACAACTGGAGAAATTACACATTGACATTGGGTGAAATCATGTAACTCTTAAGGACGTGTTGCAGACTTGTTGAATAGATTCATTTTTCTTGTTTTGTTTGTTTTTGATGAAATTGTGCTTTTCTCGTCGAGAAAAGGCGTTTAACGCGATAAAAAGGTTTAGTGCGTTATGAATACGGGCTAGCTTACCAAAAGTACAAATGTGAACTAAATAAGGCCGGGAGTCGTTTTTATTGCTTAAAACACGATTTCTCGACCAGAATATGCTTTTTTAAAAAAGCCATGTTCCCATGGCGAGAGACTCGTTTTCTGTGAGAAAATGCATTAAAAGGAGGGATTTCATCAGAAACACTATAAATACATATTGTACTTGTCTGAAAACGCACAAAACCTTGAAATAGAAGGTTTCTCACCAAAAAACACATTGGTGAAACCCCTATCTTTAAGGCTCTGAGTGTTTGCACACATGTACAAACAGGCATGTTTAAACTATAACGTTTTTAGTGAAATCATGTTTCTCTCGAGGAGAAAACGCGTTTAAAGCCATAAACAGATCTCACTGTGTTTTGGCATTGACCAAGCTACCAACAAACCTAAAAAATGATCAGAACTGGAGAAATTACACATTGACATTGGGTGAAATCATGTAACTCTTAAGGACGTGTTGCAGACTTGTTGAATAGATTCATTTTTCTTGTTTTGTTTGTTTTTGATGAAATTGTGCTTTTCTCGTCGAGAAAAGGCGTTTAACGCGATAAAAAGGTTTAGTGCGTTATGAATACGGGCTAGCTTACCAAAAGTACAAATGTGAACTAAATAAGGCCGGGAGTCGTTTTTATTGCTTAAAACACGATTTCTCGACCAGAATATGCTTTTTCAAAAAAGCCATGTTCCCATGGCGAGAGACTCGTTTTCTGTGAGAAAATGCATTAAAAGGAGGGATTTCATCAGAAACACTATAAATACATATTGTACTTGTCTGAAAACGCACAAAACCTTGAAATAGAAGGTTTCTCACCAAAAAACACATTGGTGAAACCCCTATCTTAAGGCTCTGAGTGTTTGCACACATGTACAAACAGGCATGTTTAAACTATAACGTTTTTAGTGAAATCATATTTCTCTCGAGGAGAAAACGCGTTTAAAGCCATAAACAGATCTCACTGTGTTTTGGCATTGACCAAGCTACCAACAAACCTAAAAAATGATCAGAACTGGAGAAATTACACATTGACATTGGGTGAAATCATGTAACTCTTAAGGACGTGTTGCAGACTTGTTGAATAGATTCATTTTTCTTGTTTTGTTTGTTTTTGATGAAATTGTGCTTTTCTCGTCGAGAAAAGGCGTTTAACGCGATAAAAAGGTTTAGTGCGTTATGAATACGGGCTAGCTTACCAAAAGTACAAATGTGAACTAAATAAGGCCGGGAGTCGTTTTTATTGCTTAAAACACGATTTCTCGACCAGAATATGCTTTTTCAAAAAAGCCATGTTCCCATGGCGAGAGACTCGTTTTCTGTGAGAAAATGCATTAAAAGGAGGGATTTCATCAGAAACACTATAAATACATATTGTACTTGTCTGAAAACGCACAGAACCTTGAAATAGAAGGTTTCTCACCAAAAAACACATTGGTGAAACCCCTATCTTAAGGCTCTGAGTGTTTGCACACATGTACAAACAGGCATGTTTAAACTATAACGTTTTTAGTGAAATCATGTTTCCCTCGAGGAGAAAACGCGTTTAAAGCCATAAAAAGATCTCACTGTGTTTTGGCATTGACCAAGCTACCAACAAACCTAAAAAATGATCAGAACTGGAGAAGTTACACATTGACATTGGGTGAAATCATGTAACTCTTAAGGACGTGTTGCAGACTTGTTGAATAGATTCATTTTTCTTGTTTTGTTTGTTTTTGATGAAATTGTGCTTTTCTCGTCGAGAAAAGGCGTTTAACGCGATAAAAAGGTTTAGTGCGTTATGAATACGGGCTAGCTTACCAAAAGTACAAATGTGAACCAAATAAGGCCGGGAGTCGTTTTTATTGCTTAAAACACGATTTCTCGACCAGAATATGCTTTTTCAAAAAAGCCATGTTCCCATGGCGAGAGACTCGTTTTCTGTGAGAAAATGCATTAAAAGGAGGGATTTCATCAGAAACACTATAAATACATATTGTACTTGTCTGAAAACGCACAGAACCTTGAAATAGAAGGTTTCTCACCAAAAAACACATTGGTGAAACCCCTATCTTAAGGCTCTGAGTGTTTGCACACATGTACAAACAGGCATGTTTAAACTATAACGTTTTTAGTGAAATCATGTTTCTCTCGAGGAGAAAACGCGTTTAAAGCCATAAAAAGATCTCACTGTGTTTTGGCATTGACCAAGCTACCAACAACCTAAAAAATGATCAGAACTGGAGAAATTACACATTGACATTGGTTGAAATCATGTAACTCTTAAGGACGTGTTGCAGACTTGTTGAATAGATTCATTTTTCTTGTTTTGTTTGTTTTTGATGAAATTGTGCTTTTCTCGTCGAGAAAAGGCGTTTAACGCGATAAAAAGTTTAGTGCGTTATGAATACCGGCTAGCTTACCAAAAGTACAAATGTGAACTAAATAAGGCTGGGAGTCGTTTTTATTGCTTAAAACACGATTTCTCGACCAGAATATTTAAAAAAAAAAAAAAGCCATGTTCCCATGGCGAGAGACTCGTTTTCTGTGAGAAAATGCATTAAAAGGAGGGATTTCATCAGAAACACTATAAATACATATTGTACTTGTCTGAAAACGCACAGAACCTTGAAATAGAAGGTTTCTCACCAAAAAACACATTGGTGAAACCCCTATCTTAAGGCTCTGAGTGTTTGCACACATGTACAAACAGGCATGTTTAAACTATAACGTTTTTAGTGAAATCATGTTTCTCTCGAGGAGAAAACGCGTTTAAAATCATAAAAAGATCTCACTGTGTTTTGGCATTGACCAAGCTACCAACAACCTAAAAAATGATCACAACTGGAGAATTTACACATTGACATTGGGTGAAATCATGTAACTCTTAAGGACGTGTTGCAGACTTGTTGAATAGATTCATTTTTCTTGTTTTGTTTGTTTTTGATGAAATTGTGCTTTTCTCGTCGAGAAAAGGCGTTTAACGCGATAAAAAGGTTTAGTGCGTTATGAATACGGGCTAGCTTACCAAAAGTACAAATGTGAACCAAATAAGGCCGGGAGTCGTTTTTATTGCTTAAAACACGATTTCTCGACCAGAATATGCTTTTTCAAAAAAGCCATGTTCCCATGGCGAGAGACTCGTTTTCTGTGAGAAAATGCATTAAAAGGAGGGATTTCATCAGAAACACTATAAATACATATTGTACTTGTCTGAAAACGCACAGAACCTTGAAATAGAAGGTTTCTCACCAAAAAACACATTGGTGAAACCCCTATCTTAAGGCTCTGAGTGTTTGCACACATGTACAAACAGGCATGTTTAAACTATAACGTTTTTAGTGAAATCATGTTTCTCTCGAGGAGAAAACGCGTTTAAAGCCATAAAAAGATCTCACTGTGTTTTGGCATTGACCAAGCTACCAACAAACCTAAAAAATGATCAGAACTGGAGAATTTACACATTGACATTGGGTGAAATCATGTAACTCTTAAGGACGTGTTGCAGACTTGTTGAATAGATTCATTTTTCTTGTTTTGTTTGTTTTTGATGAAATTGTGCTTTTCTCGTCGAGAAAAGGCGTTTAACGCGATAAAAAGTTTAGTGCGTTATGAATACCGGCTAGCTTACCAAAAGTACAAATGTGAACTAAATAAGGCTGGGAGTCGTTTTTATTGCTTAAAACACGATTTCTCGACCAGAATATTTTTAAAAAAAAAAAAAGCCATGTTCCCATGGCGAGAGACTCGTTTTCTGTGAGAAAATGCATTAAAAGGAGGGATTTCATCAGAAACACTATAAATACATATTGTACTTGTCTGAAAACGCACAGAACCTTGAAATAGAAGGTTTCTCACCAAAAAACACATTGGTGAAACCCCTATCTTAAGGCTCTGAGTGTTTGCACACATGTACAAACAGGCATGTTTAAACTATAACGTTTTTAGTGAAATCATGTTTCTCTCGAGGAGAAAACGCGTTTAAAATCATAAAAAGATCTCACTGTGTTTTGGCATTGACCAAGCTACCAACAACCTAAAAAATGATCACAACTGGAGAAATTACACATTGACATTGGGTGAAATCATGTAACTCTTAAGGACGTGTTGCAGACTTGTTGAATAGATTCATTTTTCTTGTTTTGTTTGTTTTTGATGAAATTGTGCTGTTCTCGTCGAGAAAAGGCGTTTAACGCGATAAAAAGGTTTAGTGCGTTATGAATACGGGCTAGCTTACCAAAAGTACAAATGTGAACTAAATAAGGCTGGGAGTCGTTTTTATTGCTTAAAACACGATTTCTCGACCAGAATATTTTTTTTTTTAAAAAAAGCCATGTTCCCATGGCGAGAGACTCGTTTTCTGTGAGAAAATGCATTAAAAGGAGGGATTTCATCAGAAACACTATAAATACATATTGTACTTGTCTGAAAACGCACAGAACCTTGAAATAGAAGGTTTCTCACCAAAAAACACATTGGTGAAACCCCTATCTTAAGGCTCTGAGTGTTTGCACACATGTACAAACAGGCATGTTTAAACTATAACGTTTTTAGTGAAATCATATTTCTCTCGAGGAGAAAACGCGTTTAAAGCCATAAACAGATCTCACTGTGTTTTGGCATTGACCAAGCTACCAACAAACCTAAAAAATGATCAGAACTGGAGAAATTACACATTGACATTGGGTGAAATCATGTAACTCTTAAGGACGTGTTGCAGACTTGTTGAATAGATTCATTTTTCTTGTTTTGTTTGTTTTTGATGAAATTGCTTTTCTCGTCGAGAAAAGGCGTTTAACGCGATAAAAAGGTTTAGTGCGTTATGAATATGGGCTAGCTTACCAAAAGTACAAATGTGAACTAAATAAGGCCGGGAGTCGTTTTTATTGCTTAAAACACGATTTCTCGACCAGAATATGCTTTTTCAAAAAAGCAATGTTCCCATGGCGAGAGACTCGTTTTCTGTGAGAAAATGCATTAAAAGGAGGGATTTCATCAGAAACACTATAAATACATATTGTACTTGTCTGAAAACGCACAGAACCTTGAAATAGAAGGTTTCTCACCAAAAAACACATTGGTGAAACCCCTATCTTAAGGCTCTGAGTGTTTGCACACATGTACAAACAGGCATGTTTAAACTATAACGTTTTTAGTGAAATCATGTTTCTCTCGAGGAGAAAACGCGTTTAAAGCCATAAAAAGATCTCACTGTGTTTTGGCATTGACCAAGCTACCAACAACCTAAAAAATGATGAGAACTGGAGAAATTACACATTGACATTGGTTGAAATCATGTAACTCTTAAGGACGTGTTGCAGACTTGTTGAATAGATTCATTTTTCTTGTTTTGTTTGTTTTTGATGAAATTGCTTTTCTCGTCGAGAAAAGGCGTTTAACGCGACAAAAGGTTTAGTGCGTTATGAATACCGGCTAGCTTACCAAAAGTACAAATGTGAACTAAATAAGGCTGGGAGTCGTTTTTATTGCTTAAAACACGATTTCTCGACCAGAATATTTTTTTTCAAAAAAGCCATGTTCCCATGGCGAGAGACTCGTTTTCTGTGAGAAAATGCATTAAAAGGAGGGATTTCATCAGAAACACTATAAATACATATTGTACTTGTCTGAAAACGCACAGAACCTTGAAATAGAAGGTTTCTCACCAAAAAACACATTGGTGAAACCCCTATCTTAAGGCTCTGAGTGTTTGCACACATGTACAAACAGGCATGTTTAAACTATAACGTTTTTAGTGAAATCATATTTCTCTCGAGGAGAAAACGCGTTTAAAGCCATAAACAGATCTCACTGTGTTTTGGCATTGACCAAGCTACCAACAAACCTAAAAAATGATCAGAACTGGAGAAATTACACATTGACATTGGGTGAAATCATGTAACTCTTAAGGACGTGTTGCAGACTTGTTGAATAGATTCATTTTTCTTGTTTTGTTTGTTTTTGATGAAATTGCTTTTCTCGTCGAGAAAAGGCGTTTAACGCGATAAAAAGGTTTAGTGCGTTATGAATATGGGCTAGCTTACCAAAAGTACAAATGTGAACTAAATAAGGCCGGGAGTCGTTTTTATTGCTTAAAACACGATTTCTCGACCAGAATATGCTTTTTCAAAAAAGCAATGTTCCCATGGCGAGAGACTCGTTTTCTGTGAGAAAATGCATTAAAAGGAGGGATTTCATCAGAAACACTATAAATACATATTGTACTTGTCTGAAAACGCACAGAACCTTGAAATAGAAGGTTTCTCACCAAAAAACACATTGGTGAAACCCCTATCTTAAGGCTCTGAGTGTTTGCACACATGTACAAACAGGCATGTTTAAACTATAACGTTTTTAGTGAAATCATGTTTCTCTCGAGGAGAAAACGCGTTTAAAGCCATAAAAAGATCTCACTGTGTTTTGGCATTGACCAAGCTACCAACAACCTAAAAAATGATGAGAACTGGAGAAATTACACATTGACATTGGTTGAAATCATGTAACTCTTAAGGACGTGTTGCAGACTTGTTGAATAGATTCATTTTTCTTGTTTTGTTTGTTTTTGATGAAATTGCTTTTCTCGTCGAGAAAAGGCGTTTAACGCGACAAAAGGTTTAGTGCGTTATGAATACCGGCTAGCTTACCAAAAGTACAAATGTGAACTAAATAAGGCTGGGAGTCGTTTTTATTGCTTAAAACACGATTTCTCGACCAGAATATTTTTTTTCAAAAAAGCCATGTTCCCATGGCGAGAGACTCGTTTTCTGTGAGAAAATGCATTAAAAGGAGGGATTTCATCAGAAACACTATAAATACATATTGTACTTGTCTGAAAACGCACAGAACCTTGAAATAGAAGGTTTCTCACCAAAAAACACATTGGTGAAACCCCTATCTTAAGGCTCTGAGTGTTTGCACACATGTACAAACAGGCATGTTTAAACTATAACGTTTTTAGTGAAATCATATTTCTCTCGAGGAGAAAACGCGTTTAAAGCCATAAAAAGATCTCACTGTGTTTTGGCATTGACCAAGCTACCAACAACCTAAAAAATGATCAGAACTGGAGAAATTACACATTGACATTGGGTGAAATCATGTGACTCTTAAGGACGTGTTGCAGACTTGTTGAATAGATTCATTTTTCTTGTTTTGTTTGTTTTTGATGAAATTGTGCTTTTCTCGTCGAGAAAAGGCGTTTAACGCGATAAAAAGGTTTAGTGCGTAATGAATACGGGCTAGCTTACCAAAAGTACAAATGTGAACCAAATAAGGCCGGGAGTCGTTTTTATTGCTTAAAACACGATTTCTCGACCAGAATATGCTTTTTCAAAAAAGCCATGTTCCCATGGCGAGAGACTCGTTTTCTGTGAGAAAATGCATTAAAAGGAGGGATTTCATCAGAAACACTATAAATACATATTGTACTTGTCTGAAAACGCACAGAACCTTGAAATAGAAGGTTTCTCACCAAAAAACACATTGGTGAAACCCCTATCTTAAGGCTCTGAGTGTTTGCACACATGTACAAACAGGCATGTTTAAACTATAACGTTTTTAGTGAAATCATGTTTCTCTCGAGGAGAAAACGCGTTTAAAATCATAAAAAGATCTCACTGTGTTTTGGCATTGACCAAGCTACCAACAACCTAAAAAATGATCACAACTGGAGAAATTACACATTGACATTGGGTGAAATCATGTAACTCTTAAGGACGTGTTGCAGACTTGTTGAATAGATTCATTTTTCTTGTTTTGTTTGTTTTTGATGAAATTGTGCTTTTCTCGTCGAGAAAAGGCGTTTAACGCGATAAAAAGGTTTAGTGCGTTATGAATACGGGCTAGCTTACCAAAAGTACAAATGTGAACTAAATAAGGCCGGGAGTCGTTTTTATTGCTTAAAACACGATTTCTCGACCAGAATATGCTTTTTTAAAAAAGCCATGTTCCCATGGCGAGAGACTCGTTTTCTGTGAGAAAATGCATTAAAAGGAGGGATTTCATCAGAAACACTATAAATACATATTGTACTTGTCTGAAAACGCACAAAACCTTGAAATAGAAGGTTTCTCACCAAAAAACACATTGGTGAAACCCCTATCTTTAAGGCTCTGAGTGTTTGCACACATGTACAAACAGGCATGTTTAAACTATAACGTTTTTAGTGAAATCATATTTCTCTCGAGGAGAAAACGCGTTTAAAGCCATAAACAGATCTCACTGTGTTTTGGCATTGACCAAGCTACCAACAAACCTAAAAAATGATCAGAACTGGAGAAATTACACATTGACATTGGGTGAAATCATGTAACTCTTAAGGACGTGTTGCAGACTTGTTGAATAGATTCATTTTTCTTGTTTTGTTTGTTTTTGATGAAATTGTGCTTTTCTCGTCGAGAAAAGGCGTTTAACGCGATAAAAAGGTTTAGTGCGTTATGAATACGGGCTAGCTTACCAAAAGTACAAATGTGAACCAAATAAGGCCGGGAGTCGGTTTTATTGCTTAAAACACGATTTCTCGACCAGAATATGCTTTTTTAAAAAAGCCATGTTCCCATGGCGAGAGACTCGTTTTCTGTGAGAAAATGCATTAAAAGGAGGGATTTCATCAGAAACACTATAAATACATATTGTACTTGTCTGAAAACGCACAGAACCTTGAAATAGAAGGTTTCTCACCAAAAAACACATTGGTGAAACCCCTATCTTAAGGCTCTGAGTGTTTGCACACATGTACAAACAGGCATGTTTAAACTATAACGTTTTTAATGAAATCATGTTTCTCACGAGGAGAAAACGCGTTTAAAGCCATAAAAAGATCTCACTGTGTTTTGGCATTGACCAAGCTACCAACAACCTAAAAAATGATCAGAACTGGAGAAATTACACATTGACATTGGTTGAAATCATGTAACTCTTAAGGACGTGTTGCAGAGTTGTTGAATAGATTCATTTTTCTTGTTTTGTTTGTTTTTGATGAAATTGTGCTTTTCTCGTCGAGAAAAGGCGTTTAACGCGACAAAAGGTTTAGTGCGTTATGAATACCGGCTAGCTTACCAAAAGTACAAATGTGAACTAAATAAGGCCGGGAGTCGTTTTTATTGCTTAAAACACGATTTCTCGACCAGAATATGCTTTTTCAAAAAAGCCATGTTCCCATGGCGAGAGACTCGTTTTCTGTGAGAAAATGCATTAAAAGGAGGGATTTCATCAGAAACACTATAAATACATATTGTACTTGTCTGAAAACGCACAAAACCTTGAAATAGAAGGTTTCTCACCAAAAAACACATTGGTGAAACCCCTATCTTAAGGCTCTGAGTGTTTGCACACATGTACAAACAGGCATGTTTAAACTATAACGTTTTTAGTGAAATCATATTTCTCTCGAGGAGAAAACGCGTTTAAAGCCATAAACAGATCTCACTGTGTTTTGGCATTGACCAAGCTACCAACAAACCTAAAAAATGATCAGAACTGGAGAAATTACACATTGACATTGGGTGAAATCATGTAACTCTTAAGGACGTGTTGCAGACTTGTTGAATAGATTCATTTTTCTTGTTTTGTTTGTTTTTGATGAAATTGTGCTTTTCTCGTCGAGAAAAGGCGTTTAACGCGATAAAAAGGTTTAGTGCGTTATGAATACGGGCTAGCTTACCAAAAGTACAAATGTGAACTAAATAAGGCCGGGAGTCGTTTTTATTGCTTAAAACACGATTTCTCGACCAGAATATGCTTTTTCAAAAAAGCCATGTTCCCATGGCGAGAGACTCGTTTTCTGTGAGAAAATGCATTAAAAGGAGGGATTTCATCAGAAACACTATAAATACATATTGTACTTGTCTGAAAACGCACAGAACCTTGAAATAGAAGGTTTCTCACCAAAAAACACATTGGTGAAACCCCTATCTTAAGGCTCTGAGTGTTTGCACACATGTACAAACAGGCATGTTTAAACTATAACGTTTTTAGTGAAATCATGTTTCCCTCGAGGAGAAAACGCGTTTAAAGCCATAAAAAGATCTCACTGTGTTTTGGCATTGACCAAGCTACCAACAAACCTAAAAAATGATCAGAACTGGAGAAATTACACATTGACATTGGGTGAAATCATGTAACTCTTAAGGACGTGTTGCAGACTTGTTGAATAGATTCATTTTTCTTGTTTTGTTTGTTTTTGATGAAATTGTGCTTTTCTCGTCGAGAAAAGGCGTTTAACGCGATAAAAAGGTTTAGTGCGTTATGAATACGGGCTAGCTTACCAAAAGTACAAATGTGAACTAAATAAGGCCGGGAGTCGTTTTTATTGCTTAAAACACGATTTCTCGACCAGAATATGCTTTTTCAAAAAAGCCATGTTCCCATGGCGAGAGACTCGTTTTCTGTGAGAAAATGCATTAAAAGGAGGGATTTCATCAGAAACACTATAAATACATATTGTACTTGTCTGAAAACGCACAGAACCTTGAAATAGAAGGTTTCTCACCAAAAAACACATTGGTGAAACCCCTATCTTAAGGCTCTGAGTGTTTGCACACATGTACAAACAGGCATGTTTAAACTATAACGTTTTTAGTGAAATCATGTTTCTCTCGAGGAGAAAACGCGTTTAAAGCCATAAAAAGATCTCACTGTGTTTTGGCATTGACCAAGCTACCAACAACCTAAAAAATGATCAGAACTGGAGAAATTACACATTGACATTGGTTGAAATCATGTAACTCTTAAGGACGTGTTGCAGACTTGTTGAATAGATTCATTTTTCTTGTTTTGTTTGTTTTTGATGAAATTGTGCTTTTCTCGTCGAGAAAAGGCGTTTAACGCGATAAAAAGTTTAGTGCGTTATGAATACCGGCTAGCTTACCAAAAGTACAAATGTGAACTAAATAAGGCTGGGAGTCGTTTTTATTGCTTAAAACACGATTTCTCGACCAGAATATTTAAAAAAAAAAAAAAAGCCATGTTCCCATGGCGAGAGACTCGTTTTCTGTGAGAAAATGCATTAAAAGGAGGGATTTCATCAGAAACACTATAAATACATATTGTACTTGTCTGAAAACGCACAGAACCTTGAAATAGAAGGTTTCTCACCAAAAAACACATTGGTGAAACCCCTGTCTTAAGGCTCTGAGTGTTTGCACACATGTACAAACAGGCATGTTTAAACTATAACGTTTTTAGTGAAATCATGTTTCTCTCGAGGAGAAAACGCGTTTAAAATCATAAAAAGATCTCACTGTGTTTTGGCATTGACCAAGCTACCAACAACCTAAAAAATGATCACAACTGGAGAAATTACACATTGACATTGGGTGAAATCATGTAACTCTTAAGGACGTGTTGCAGACTTGTTGAATAGATTCATTTTTCTTGTTTTGTTTGTTTTTGATGAAATTGTGCTGTTCTCGTCGAGAAAAGGCGTTTAACGCGATAAAAAGGTTTAGTGCGTTATGAATACGGGCTAGCTTACCAAAAGTACAAATGTGAACTAAATAAGGCTGGGAGTCGTTTTTATTGCTTAAAACACGATTTCTCGACCAGAATATTTTTTTTTAAAAAAAAAGCCATGTTCCCATGGCGAGAGACTCGTTTTCTGTGAGAAAATGCATTAAAAGGAGGGATTTCATCAGAAACACTATAAATACATATTGTACTTGTCTGAAAACGCACAGAACCTTGAAATAGAAGGTTTCTCACCAAAAAACACATTGGTGAAACCCCTATCTTAAGGCTCTTTGTGTTTGCACACATGTACAAACAGGCATGTTTAAACTATAACGTTTTTAGTGAAATCATATTTCTCTCGAGGAGAAAACGCGTTTAAAGCCATAAACAGATCTCACTGTGTTTTGGCATTGACCAAGCTACCAACAAACCTAAAAAATGATCAGAACTGGAGAAATTACACATTGACATTGGGTGAAATCATGTAACTCTTAAGGACGTGTTGCAGACTTGTTGAATAGATTCATTTTTCTTGTTTTGTTTGTTTTTGATGAAATTGTGCTTTTCTCGTCGAGAAAAGGCGTTTAACGCGATAAAAAGGTTTAGTGCGTTATGAATACGGGCTAGCTTACCAAAAGTACAAATGTGAACTAAATAAGGCCGGGAGTCGTTTTTATTGCTTAAAACACGATTTCTCGACCAGAATATGCTTTTTCAAAAAAGCAATGTTCCCATGGCGAGAGACTCGTTTTCTGTGAGAAAATGCATTAAAAGGAGGGATTTCATCAGAAACACTATAAATACATATTGTACTTGTCTGAAAACGCACAGAACCTTGAAATAGAAGGTTTCTCACCAAAAAACACATTGGTGAAACCCCTATCTTAAGGCTCTGAGTGTTTGCACACATGTACAAACAGGCATGTTTAAACTATAACGTTTTTAGTGAAATCATGTTTCTCTCGAGGAGAAAACGCGTTTAAAGCCATAAAAAGATCTCACTGTGTTTTGGCATTGACCAAGCTACCAACAACCTAAAAAATGATGAGAACTGGAGAAATTACACATTGACATTGGTTGAAATCATGTAACTCTTAAGGACGTGTTGCAGACTTGTTGAATAGATTCATTTTTCTTGTTTTGTTTGTTTTTGATGAAATTGCTTTTCTCGTCGAGAAAAGGCGTTTAACGCGACAAAAGGTTTAGTGCGTTATGAATACCGGCTAGCTTACCAAAAGTACAAATGTGAACTAAATAAGGCTGGGAGTCGTTTTTATTGCTTAAAACACGATTTCTCGACCAGAATATTTTTTTTCAAAAAAGCCATGTTCCCATGGCGAGAGACTCGTTTTCTGTGAGAAAATGCATTAAAAGGAGGGATTTCATCAGAAACACTATAAATACATATTGTACTTGTCTGAAAACGCACAGAACCTTGAAATAGAAGGTTTCTCACCAAAAAACACATTGGTGAAACCCCTATCTTAAGGCTCTAAGTGTTTGCACACATGTACAAACAGGCATGTTTAAACTATAACGTTTTTAGTGAAATCATGTTTCTCTCGAGGAGAAAACGCGTTTAAAATCATAAAAAGATCTCACTGTGTTTTGGCATTGACCAAGCTACCAACAACCTAAAAAATTATCACAACTGGAGAAATTACACATTGACATTGGGTGAAATCATGTAACTCTTAAGGACGTGTTGCAGACTTGTTGAATAGATTCATTTTTCTTGTTTTGTTTGTTTTTGATGAAATTGTGCTTTTCTCGTCGAGAAAAGGCGTTTAACGCGATAAAAAGGTTTAGTGCGTTATGAATACGGGCTAGCTTACCAAAAGTACAAATGTGAACTAAATAAGGCCGGGAGTCGTTTTTATTGCTTAAAACACGATTTCTCGACCAGAATATGCTTTTTCTAAAAAGCCATGTTCCCATGGCGAGAGACTCGTTTTCTGTGAGAAAATGCATTAAAAGGAGGGATTTCATCAGAAACACTATAAATACATATTGTACTTGTCTGAAAACGCACAGAACCTTGACATAGAAGGTTTCTCACCAAAAAACACATTGGTGAAACCCCTATCTTAAGGCTCTGAGTGTTTGCACACATGTACAACAGGCACGGTTAAACTATAACGTTTTTAGTGAAATGATGTTTCTCTCGAGGAGAAAACGCGTTTAAAGCCATAAAAAGATCTCACTGTGTTTTGGCATTGACCAAGCTACCAACAAACCTAAAAAATGATCAGAACTGGAGAAATTACACATTGACATTGGGTGAAATCATGTAACTCTTAAGGACGTGTTGCAGACTTGTTGAATAGATTCATTTTTCTTGTTTTGTTTGTTTTTGATGAAATTGTGCTTTTCTCGTCGAGAAAAGGCGTTTAACGCGATAAAAAGGTTTAGTGCGTTATGAATACGGGCTAGCTTACCAAAAGTACAAATGTGAACCAAATAAGGCCGGGAGTCGTTTTTATTGCTTAAAACACGATTTCTCGACCAGAATATGCTTTTTCAAAAAAGCCATGTTCCCATGGCGAGAGACTCGTTTTCTGTGAGAAAATGCATTAAAAGGAGGGGTTTCATCAGAAACACTATAAATACATATTGTACTTGTCTGAAAACGCACAGAACCTTGAAATAGAAGGTTTCTCACCAAAAAACACATTGGTGAAACCCCTATCTTAAGGCTCTGAGTGTTTGCACACATGTACAAACAGGCATGTTTAAACTATAACGTTTTTAGTGAAATCATGTTTCTCTCGAGGAGAAAACGCGTTTAAAGCCATAAAAAGATCTCACTGTGTTTTGGCATTGACCAAGCTACCAACAACCTAAAAAATGATCAGAACTGGAGAAATTACACATTGACATTGGTTGAAATCATGTAACTCTTAAGGACGTGTTGCAGACTTGTTGAATAGATTCATTTTTCTTGTTTTGTTTGTTTTTGATGAAATTGCTTTTCTCGTCGAGAAAAGGCGTTTAACGCGACAAAAGGTTTAGTGCGTTATGAATACCGGCTAGCTTACCAAAAGTACAAATGTGAACTAAATAAGGCTGGGAGTCGTTTTTATTGCTTAAAACACGATTTCTCGACCAGAATATTTTTTTTCAAAAAAGCCATGTTCCCATGGCGAGAGACTCGTTTTCTGTGAGAAAATGCATTAAAAGGAGGGATTTCATCAGAAACACTATAAATACATATTGTACTTGTCTGAAAACGCACAGAACCTTGAAATAGAAGGTTTCTCACCAAAAAACACATTGGTGAAACCCCTATCTTAAGGCTCTGAGTGTTTGCACACATGTACAAACAGGCATGTTTAAACTATAACGTTTTTAGTGAAATCATGTTTCTCTCGAGGAGAAAACGCGTTTAAAATCATAAAAAGATCTCACTGTGTTTTGGCATTGACCAAGCTACCAACAACCTAAAAAATGATCACAACTGGAGAAATTACACATTGACATTGGGTGAAATCATGTAACTCTTAAGGACGTGTTGCAGACTTGTTGAATAGATTCATTTTTCTTGTTTTGTTTGTTTTTGATGAAATTGTGCTGTTCTCGTCGAGAAAAGGCGTTTAACGCGATAAAAAGGTTTAGTGCGTTATGAATACGGGCTAGCTTACCAAAAGTACAAATGTGAACTAAATAAGGCTGGGAGTCGTTTTTATTGCTTAAAACACGATTTCTCGACCAGAATATTTTTTTTTTAAAAAAAAGCCATGTTCCCATGGCGAGAGACTCGTTTTCTGTGAGAAAATGCATTAAAAGGAGGGATTTCATCAGAAACACTATAAATACATATTGTACTTGTCTGAAAACGCACAGAACCTTGAAATAGAAGGTTTCTCACCAAAAAACACATTGGTGAAACCCCTATCTTAAGGCTCTTTGTGTTTGCACACATGTACAAACAGGCATGTTTAAACTATAACGTTTTTAGTGAAATCATATTTCTCTCGAGGAGAAAACGCGTTTAAAGCCATAAACAGATCTCACTGTGTTTTGGCATTGACCAAGCTACCAACAAACCTAAAAAATGATCAGAACTGGAGAAATTACACATTGACATTGGGTGAAATCATGTAACTCTTAAGGACGTGTTGCAGACTTGTTGAATAGATTCATTTTTCTTGTTTTGTTTGTTTTTGATGAAATTGCTTTTCTCGTCGAGAAAAGGCGTTTAACGCGATAAAAAGGTTTAGTGCGTTATGAATACGGGCTAGCTTACCAAAAGTACAAATGTGAACTAAATAAGGCCGGGAGTCGTTTTTATTGCTTAAAACACGATTTCTCGACCAGAATATGCTTTTTCAAAAAAGCAATGTTCCCATGGCGAGAGACTCGTTTTCTGTGAGAAAATGCATTAAAAGGAGGGATTTCATCAGAAACACTATAAATACATATTGTACTTGTCTGAAAACGCACAGAACCTTGAAATAGAAGGTTTCTCACCAAAAAACACATTGGTGAAACCCCTATCTTAAGGCTCTGAGTGTTTGCACACATGTACAAACAGGCATGTTTAAACTATAACGTTTTTAGTGAAATCATGTTTCTCTCGAGGAGAAAACGCGTTTAAAGCCATAAAAAGATCTCACTGTGTTTTGGCATTGACCAAGCTACCAACAACCTAAAAAATGATCAGAACTGGAGAAATTACACATTGACATTGGTTGAAATCATGTAACTCTTAAGGACGTGTTGCAGACTTGTTGAATAGATTCATTTTTCTTGTTTTGTTTGTTTTTGATGAAATTGTGCTTTTCTCGTCGAGAAAAGGCGTTTAACGCGACAAAAGGTTTAGTGCGTTATGAATACCGGCTAGCTTACCAAAAGTACAAATGTGAACTAAATAAGGCTGGGAGTCGTTTTTATTGCTTAAAACACGATTTCTCGACCAGAATATTTTTTTTCAATAAAGCCATGTTCCCATGGCGAGAGACTCGTTTTCTGTGAGAAAATGCATTAAAAGGAGGGATTTCATCAGAAACACTATAAATACATATTGTACTTGTCTGAAAACGCACAGAACCTTGAAATAGAAGGTTTCTCACCAAAAAACACATTGGTGAAACCCCTATCTTAAGGCTCTAAGTGTTTGCACACATGTACAAACAGGCATGTTTAAACTATAACGTTTTTAGTGAAATCATGTTTCTCTCGAGGAGAAAACGCGTTTAAAATCATAAAAAGATCTCACTGTGTTTTGGCATTGACCAAGCTACCAACAACCTAAAAAATTATCACAACTGGAGAAATTACACATTGACATTGGGTGAAATCATGTAACTCTTAAGGACGTGTTGCAGACTTGTTGAATAGATTCATTTTTCTTGTTTTGTTTGTTTTTGATGAAATTGTGCTTTTCTCGTCGAGAAAAGGCGTTTAACGCGATAAAAAGGTTTAGTGCGTTATGAATACGGGCTAGCTTACCAAAAGTACAAATGTGAACTAAATAAGGCCGGGAGTCGTTTTTATTGCTTAAAACACGATTTCTCGACCAGAATATGCTTTTTCTAAAAAGCCATGTTCCCATGGCGAGAGACTCGTTTTCTGTGAGAAAATGCATTAAAAGGAGGGATTTCATCAGAAACACTATAAATACATATTGTACTTGTCTGAAAACGCACAGAACCTTGACATAGAAGGTTTCTCACCAAAAAACACATTGGTGAAACCCCTATCTTAAGGCTCTGAGTGTTTGCACACATGTACAACAGGCACGGTTAAACTATAACGTTTTTAGTGAAATCATGTTTCTCTCGAGGAGAAAACGCGTTTAAAGCCATAAAAAGATCTCACTGTGTTTTGGCATTGACCAAGCTACCAACAAACCTAAAAAATGATCAGAACTGGAGAAATTACACATTGACATTGGGTGAAATCATGTAACTCTTAAGGACGTGTTGCAGACTTGTTGAATAGATTCATTTTTCTTGTTTTGTTTGTTTTTGATGAAATTGTGCTTTTCTCGTCGAGAAAAGGCGTTTAACGCGATAAAAAGGTTTAGTGCGTTATGAATACGGGCTAGCTTACCAAAAGTACAAATGTGAACCAAATAAGGCCGGGAGTCGTTTTTATTGCTTAAAACACGATTTCTCGACCAGAATATGCTTTTTCAAAAAAGCCATGTTCCCATGGCGAGAGACTCGTTTTCTGTGAGAAAATGCATTAAAAGGAGGGGTTTCATCAGAAACACTATAAATACATATTGTACTTGTCTGAAAACGCACAGAACCTTGAAATAGAAGGTTTCTCACCAAAAAACACATTGGTGAAACCCCTATCTTAAGGCTCTGAGTGTTTGCACACATGTACAAACAGGCATGTTTAAACTATAACGTTTTTAGTGAAATCATGTTTCTCTCGAGGAGAAAACGCGTTTAAAGCCATAAAAAGATCTCACTGTGTTTTGGCATTGACCAAGCTACCAACAACCTAAAAAATGATCAGAACTGGAGAAATTACACATTGACATTGGTTGAAATCATGTAACTCTTAAGGACGTGTTGCAGACTTGTTGAATAGATTCATTTTTCTTGTTTTGTTTGTTTTTGATGAAATTGCTTTTCTCGTCGAGAAAAGGCGTTTAACGCGACAAAAGGTTTAGTGCGTTATGAATACCGGCTAGCTTACCAAAAGTACAAATGTGAACTAAATAAGGCTGGGAGTCGTTTTTATTGCTTAAAACACGATTTCTCGACCAGAATATTTTTTTTCAAAAAAGCCATGTTCCCATGGCGAGAGACTCGTTTTCTGTGAGAAAATGCATTAAAAGGAGGGATTTCATCAGAAACACTATAAATACATATTGTACTTGTCTGAAAACGCACAGAACCTTGAAATAGAAGGTTTCTCACCAAAAAACACATTGGTGAAACCCCTATCTTAAGGCTCTGAGTGTTTGCACACATGTACAAACAGGCATGTTTAAACTATAACGTTTTTAGTGAAATCATGTTTCTCTCGAGGAGAAAACGCGTTTAAAATCATAAAAAGATCTCACTGTGTTTTGGCATTGACCAAGCTACCAACAACCTAAAAAATGATCACAACTGGAGAAATTACACATTGACATTGGGTGAAATCATGTAACTCTTAAGGACGTGTTGCAGACTTGTTGAATAGATTCATTTTTCTTGTTTTGTTTGTTTTTGATGAAATTGTGCTGTTCTCGTCGAGAAAAGGCGTTTAACGCGATAAAAAGGTTTAGTGCGTTATGAATACGGGCTAGCTTACCAAAAGTACAAATGTGAACTAAATAAGGCTGGGAGTCGTTTTTATTGCTTAAAACACGATTTCTCGACCAGAATATTTTTTTTTTAAAAAAAAGCCATGTTCCCATGGCGAGAGACTCGTTTTCTGTGAGAAAATGCATTAAAAGGAGGGATTTCATCAGAAACACTATAAATACATATTGTACTTGTCTGAAAACGCACAGAACCTTGAAATAGAAGGTTTCTCACCAAAAAACACATTGGTGAAACCCCTATCTTAAGGCTCTGAGTGTTTGCACACATGTACAAACAGGCATGTTTAAACTATAACGTTTTTAGTGAAATCATATTTCTCTCGAGGAGAAAACGCGTTTAAAGCCATAAACAGATCTCACTGTGTTTTGGCATTGACCAAGCTACCAACAAACCTAAAAAATGATCAGAACTGGAGAAATTACACATTGACATTGGGTGAAATCATGTAACTCTTAAGGACGTGTTGCAGACTTGTTGAATAGATTCATTTTTCTTGTTTTGTTTGTTTTTGATGAAATTGCTTTTCTCGTCGAGAAAAGGCGTTTAACGCGATAAAAAGGTTTAGTGCGTTATGAATATGGGCTAGCTTACCAAAAGTACAAATGTGAACTAAATAAGGCCGGGAGTCGTTTTTATTGCTTAAAACACGATTTCTCGACCAGAATATGCTTTTTCAAAAAAGCAATGTTCCCATGGCGAGAGACTCGTTTTCTGTGAGAAAATGCATTAAAAGGAGGGATTTCATCAGAAACACTATAAATACATATTGTACTTGTCTGAAAACGCACAGAACCTTGAAATAGAAGGTTTCTCACCAAAAAACACATTGGTGAAACCCCTATCTTAAGGCTCTGAGTGTTTGCACACATGTACAAACAGGCATGTTTAAACTATAACGTTTTTAGTGAAATCATGTTTCTCTCGAGGAGAAAACGCGTTTAAAGCCATAAAAAGATCTCACTGTGTTTTGGCATTGACCAAGCTACCAACAACCTAAAAAATGATCAGAACTGGAGAAATTACACATTGACATTGGTTGAAATCATGTAACTCTTAAGGACGTGTTGCAGACTTGTTGAATAGATTCATTTTTCTTGTTTTGTTTGTTTTTGATGAAATTGCTTTTCTCGTCGAGAAAAGGCGTTTAACGCGACAAAAGGTTTAGTGCGTTATGAATACCGGCTAGCTTACCAAAAGTACAAATGTGAACTAAATAAGGCTGGGAGTCGTTTTTATTGCTTAAAACACGATTTCTCGACCAGAATATTTTTTTTCAAAAAAGCCATGTTCCCATGGCGAGAGACTCGTTTTCTGTGAGAAAATGCATTAAAAGGAGGGATTTCATCAGAAACACTATAAATACATATTGTACTTGTCTGAAAACGCACAGAACCTTGAAATAGAAGGTTTCTCACCAAAAAACACATTGGTGAAACCCCTATCTTAAGGCTCTAAGTGTTTGCACACATGTACAAACAGGCATGTTTAAACTATAACGTTTTTAGTGAAGTCATGTTTCTCTCGAGGAGAAAACGCGTTTAAAATCATAAAAAGATCTCACTGTGTTTTGGCATTGACCAAACTACCAACAACCTAAAAAATTATCACAACTGGAGAAATTACACATTGACATTGGGTGAAATCATGTAACTCTTAAGGACGTGTTGCAGACTTGTTGAATAGATTCATTTTTCTTGTTTTGTTTGTTTTTGATGAAATTGTGCTTTTCTCGTCGAGAAAAGGCGTTTAACGCGATAAAAAGGTTTAGTGCGTTATGAATACGGGCTAGCTTACCAAAAGTACAAATGTGAACTAAATAAGGCCGGGAGTCGTTTTTATTGCTTAAAACACGATTTCTCGACCAGAATATGCTTTTTCTAAAAAGCCATGTTCCCATGGCGAGAGACTCGTTTTCTGTGAGAAAATGCATTAAAAGGAGGGATTTCATCAGAAACACTATAAATACATATTGTACTTGTCTGAAAACGCACAGAACCTTGACATAGAAGGTTTCTCACCAAAAAACACATTGGTGAAACCCCTATCTTAAGGCTCTGAGTGTTTGCACACATGTACAACAGGCACGGTTAAACTATAACGTTTTTAGTGAAATCATGTTTCTCTCGAGGAGAAAACGCGTTTAAAGCCATAAAAAGATCTCACTGTGTTTTGGCATTGACCAAGCTACCAACAAACCTAAAAAATGATCAGAACTGGAGAAATTACACATTGACATTGGGTGAAATCATGTAACTCTTAAGGACGTGTTGCAGACTTGTTGAATAGATTCATTTTTCTTGTTTTGTTTGTTTTTGATGAAATTGTGCTTTTCTCGTCGAGAAAAGGCGTTTAACGCGATAAAAAGGTTTAGTGCGTTATGAATACGGGCTAGCTTACCAAAAGTACAAATGTGAACCAAATAAGGCCGGGAGTCATTTTTATTGCTTAAAACACGATTTCTCGACCAGAATATGCTTTTTCAAAAAAGCCATGTTCCCATGGCGAGAGACTCGTTTTCTGTGAGAAAATGCATTAAAAGGAGGGGTTTCATCAGAAACACTATAAATACATATTGTACTTGTCTGAAAACGCACAGAACCTTGAAATAGAAGGTTTCTCACCAAAAAACACATTGGTGAAACCCCTATCTTAAGGCTCTGAGTGTTTGCACACATGTACAAACAGGCATGTTTAAACTATAACGTTTTTAGTGAAATCATGTTTCTCTCGAGGAGAAAACGCGTTTAAAGCCATAAAAAGATCTCACTGTGTTTTGGCATTGACCAAGCTACCAACAACCTAAAAAATGATCAGAACTGGAGAAATTACACATTGACATTGGTTGAAATCATGTAACTCTTAAGGACGTGTTGCAGACTTGTTGAATAGATTCATTTTTCTTGTTTTGTTTGTTTTTGATGAAATTGCTTTTCTCGTCGAGAAAAGGCGTTTAACGCGACAAAAGGTTTAGTGCGTTATGAATACCGGCTAGCTTACCAAAAGTACAAATGTGAACTAAATAAGGCTGGGAGTCGTTTTTATTGCTTAAAACACGATTTCTCGACCAGAATATTTTTTTTCAAAAAAGCCATGTTCCCATGGCGAGAGACTCGTTTTCTGTGAGAAAATGCATTAAAAGGAGGGATTTCATCAGAAACACTATAAATACATATTGTACTTGTCTGAAAACGCACAGAACCTTGAAATAGAAGGTTTCTCACCAAAAAACACATTGGTGAAACCCCTATCTTAAGGCTCTAAGTGTTTGCACACATGTACAAACAGGCATGTTTAAACTATAACGTTTTTAGTGAAATCATGTTTCTCTCGAGGAGAAAACGCGTTTAAAATCATAAAAAGATCTCACTGTGTTTTGGCATTGACCAAGCTACCAACAACCTAAAAAATGATCACAACTGGAGAAATTACACATTGACATTGGGTGAAATCATGTAACTCTTAAGGACGTGTTGCAGACTTGTTGAATAGATTCATTTTTCTTGTTTTGTTTGTTTTTGATGAAATTGTGCTGTTCTCGTCGAGAAAAGGCGTTTAACGCGATAAAAAGGTTTAGTGCGTTATGAATACGGGCTAGCTTACCAAAAGTACAAATGTGAACTAAATAAGGCTGGGAGTCGTTTTTATTGCTTAAAACACGATTTCTCGACCAGAATATTTTTTTTTTTAAAAAAAGCCATGTTCCCATGGCGAGAGACTCGTTTTCTGTGAGAAAATGCATTAAAAGGAGGGATTTCATCAGAAACACTATAAATACATATTGTACTTGTCTGAAAACGCACAGAACCTTGAAATAGAAGGTTTCTCACCAAAAAACACATTGGTGAAACCCCTATCTTAAGGCTCTTTGTGTTTGCACACATGTACAAACAGGCATGTTTAAACTATAACGTTTTTAGTGAAATCATATTTCTCTCGAGGAGAAAACGCGTTTAAAGCCATAAACAGATCTCACTGTGTTTTGGCATTGACCAAGCTACCAACAAACCTAAAAAATGATCAGAACTGGAGAAATTACACATTGACATTGGGTGAAATCATGTAACTCTTAAGGACGTGTTGCAGACTTGTTGAATAGATTCATTTTTCTTGTTTTGTTTGTTTTTGATGAAATTGCTTTTCTCGTCGAGAAAAGGCGTTTAACGCGATAAAAAGGTTTAGTGCGTTATGAATACGGGCTAGCTTACCAAAAGTACAAATGTGAACTAAATAAGGCCGGGAGTCGTTTTTATTGCTTAAAACACGATTTCTCGACCAGAATATGCTTTTTCAAAAAAGCAATGTTCCCATGGCGAGAGACTCGTTTTCTGTGAGAAAATGCATTAAAAGGAGGGATTTCATCAGAAACACTATAAATACATATTGTACTTGTCTGAAAACGCACAGAACCTTGAAATAGAAGGTTTCTCACCAAAAAACACATTGGTGAAACCCCTATCTTAAGGCTCTGAGTGTTTGCACACATGTACAAACAGGCATGTTTAAACTATAACGTTTTTAGTGAAATCATGTTTCTCTCGAGGAGAAAACGCGTTTAAAGCCATAAAAAGATCTCACTGTGTTTTGGCATTGACCAAGCTACCAACAACCTAAAAAATGATCAGAACTGGAGAAATTACACATTGACATTGGTTGAAATCATGTAACTCTTAAGGACGTGTTGCAGACTTGTTGAATAGATTCATTTTTCTTGTTTTGTTTGTTTTTGATGAAATTGCTTTTCTCGTCGAGAAAAGGCGTTTAACGCGACAAAAGGTTTAGTGCGTTATGAATACCGGCTAGCTTACCAAAAGTACAAATGTGAACTAAATAAGGCTGGGAGTCGTTTTTATTGCTTAAAACACGATTTCTCGACCAGAATATTTTTTTTCAAAAAAGCCATGTTCCCATGGCGAGAGACTCGTTTTCTGTGAGAAAATGCATTAAAAGGAGGGATTTCATCAGAAACACTATAAATACATATTGTACTTGTCTGAAAACGCACAGAACCTTGAAATAGAAGGTTTCTCACCAAAAAACACATTGGTGAAACCCCTATCTTAAGGCTCTAAGTGTTTGCACACATGTACAAACAGGCATGTTTAAACTATAACGTTTTTAGTGAAATCATGTTTCTCTCGAGGAGAAAACGCGTTTAAAATCATAAAAAGATCTCACTGTGTTTTGGCATTGACCAAGCTACCAACAACCTAAAAAATTATCACAACTGGAGAAATTACACATTGACATTGGGTGAAATCATGTAACTCTTAAGGACGTGTTGCAGACTTGTTGAATAGATTCATTTTTCTTGTTTTGTTTGTTTTTGATGAAATTGTGCTTTTCTCGTCGAGAAAAGGCGTTTAACGCGATAAAAAGGTTTAGTGCGTTATGAATACGGGCTAGCTTACCAAAAGTACAAATGTGAACTAAATAAGGCCGGGAGTCGTTTTTATTGCTTAAAACACGATTTCTCGACCAGAATATGCTTTTTCTAAAAAGCCATGTTCCCATGGCGAGAGACTCGTTTTCTGTGAGAAAATGCATTAAAAGGAGGGATTTCATCAGAAACACTATAAATACATATTGTACTTGTCTGAAAACGCACAGAACCTTGACATAGAAGGTTTCTCACCAAAAAACACATTGGTGAAACCCCTATCTTAAGGCTCTGAGTGTTTGCACACATGTACAACAGGCACGGTTAAACTATAACGTTTTTAGTGAAATCATGTTTCTCTCGAGGAGAAAACGCGTTTAAAGCCATAAAAAGATCTCACTGTGTTTTGGCATTGACCAAGCTACCAACAAACCTAAAAAATGATCAGAACTGGAGAAATTACACATTGACATTGGGTGAAATCATGTAACTCTTAAGGACGTGTTGCAGACTTGTTGAAAAGATTCATTTTTCTTGTTTTGTTTGTTTTTGATGAAATTGTGCTTTTCTCGTCGAGAAAAGGCGTTTAACGCGATAAAAAGGTTTAGTGCGTTATGAATACGGGCTAGCTTACCAAAAGTACAAATGTGAACCAAATAAGGCCGGGAGTCGTTTTTATTGCTTAAAACACGATTTCTCGACCAGAATATGCTTTTTCAAAAAAGCCATGTTCCCATGGCGAGAGACTCGTTTTCTGTGAGAAAATGCATTAAAAGGAGGGGTTTCATCAGAAACACTATAAATACATATTGTACTTGTCTGAAAACGCACAGAACCTTGAAATAGAAGGTTTCTCACCAAAAAACACATTGGTGAAACCCCTATCTTAAGGCTCTGAGTGTTTGCACACATGTACAAACAGGCATGTTTAAACTATAACGTTTTTAGTGAAATCATGTTTCTCTCGAGGAGAAAACGCGTTTAAAGCCATAAAAAGATCTCACTGTGTTTTGGCATTGACCAAGCTACCAACAACCTAAAAAATGATCAGAACTGGAGAAATTACACATTGACATTGGTTGAAATCATGTAACTCTTAAGGACGTGTTGCAGACTTGTTGAATAGATTCATTTTTCTTGTTTTGTTTGTTTTTGATGAAATTGCTTTTCTCGTCGAGAAAAGGCGTTTAACGCGACAAAAGGTTTAGTGCGTTATGAATACCGGCTAGCTTACCAAAAGTACAAATGTGAACTAAATAAGGCTGGGAGTCGTTTTTATTGCTTAAAACACGATTTCTCGACCAGAATATTTTTTTTCAAAAAAGCCATGTTCCCATGGCGAGAGACTCGTTTTCTGTGAGAAAATGCATTAAAAGGAGGGATTTCATCAGAAACACTATAAATACATATTGTACTTGTCTGAAAACGCACAGAACCTTGAAATAGAAGGTTTCTCACCAAAAAACACATTGGTGAAACCCCTATCTTAAGGCTCTGAGTGTTTGCACACATGTACAAACAGGCATGTTTAAACTATAACGTTTTTAGTGAAATCATGTTTCTCTCGAGGAGAAAACGCGTTTAAAATCATAAAAAGATCTCACTGTGTTTTGGCATTGACCAAGCTACCAACAACCTAAAAAATGATCACAACTGGAGAAATTACACATTGACATTGGGTGAAATCATGTAACTCTTAAGGACGTGTTGCAGACTTGTTGAATAGATTCATTTTTCTTGTTTTGTTTGTTTTTGATGAAATTGTGCTGTTCTCGTCGAGAAAAGGCGTTTAACGCGATAAAAAGGTTTAGTGCGTTATGAATACGGGCTAGCTTACCAAAAGTACAAATGTGAACTAAATAAGGCTGGGAGTCGTTTTTATTGCTTAAAACACGATTTCTCGACCAGAATATTTTTTTTTTAAAAAAAAGCCATGTTCCCATGGCGAGAGACTCGTTTTCTGTGAGAAAATGCATTAAAAGGAGGGATTTCATCAGAAACACTATAAATACATATTGTACTTGTCTGAAAACGCACAGAACCTTGAAATAGAAGGTTTCTCACCAAAAAACACATTGGTGAAACCCCTATCTTAAGGCTCTGAGTGTTTGCACACATGTACAAACAGGCATGTTTAAACTATAACGTTTTTAGTGAAATCATATTTCTCTCGAGGAGAAAACGCGTTTAAAGCCATAAACAGATCTCACTGTGTTTTGGCATTGACCAAGCTACCAACAAACCTAAAAAATGATCAGAACTGGAGAAATTACACATTGACATTGGGTGAAATCATGTAACTCTTAAGGACGTGTTGCAGACTTGTTGAATAGATTCATTTTTCTTGTTTTGTTTGTTTTTGATGAAATTGCTTTTCTCGTCGAGAAAAGGCGTTTAACGCGATAAAAAGGTTTAGTGCGTTATGAATATGGGCTAGCTTACCAAAAGTACAAATGTGAACTAAATAAGGCCGGGAGTCGTTTTTATTGCTTAAAACACGATTTCTCGACCAGAATATGCTTTTTCAAAAAAGCAATGTTCCCATGGCGAGAGACTCGTTTTCTGTGAGAAAATGCATTAAAAGGAGGGATTTCATCAGAAACACTATAAATACATATTGTACTTGTCTGAAAACGCACAGAACCTTGAAATAGAAGGTTTCTCACCAAAAAACACATTGGTGAAACCCCTATCTTAAGGCTCTAAGTGTTTGCACACATGTACAAACAGGCATGTTTAAACTATAACGTTTTTAGTGAAATCATGTTTCTCTCGAGGAGAAAACGCGTTTAAAATCATAAAAAGATCTCACTGTGTTTTGGCATTGACCAAGCTACCAACAACCTAAAAAATTATCACAACTGGAGAAATTACACATTGACATTGGGTGAAATCATGTAACTCTTAAGGACGTGTTGCAGACTTGTTGAATAGATTCATTTTTCTTGTTTTGTTTGTTTTTGATGAAATTGTGCTTTTCTCGTCGAGAAAAGGCGTTTAACGCGATAAAAAGGTTTAGTGCGTTATGAATACGGGCTAGCTTACCAAAAGTACAAATGTGAACTAAATAAGGCCGGGAGTCGTTTTTATTGCTTAAAACACGATTTCTCGACCAGAATATGCTTTTTCTAAAAAGCCATGTTCCCATGGCGAGAGACTCGTTTTCTGTGAGAAAATGCATTAAAAGGAGGGATTTCATCAGAAACACTATAAATACATATTGTACTTGTCTGAAAACGCACAGAACCTTGACATAGAAGGTTTCTCACCAAAAAACACATTGGTGAAACCCCTATCTTAAGGCTCTGAGTGTTTGCACACATGTACAACAGGCACGGTTAAACTATAACGTTTTTAGTGAAATCATGTTTCTCTCGAGGAGAAAACGCGTTTAAAGCCATAAAAAGATCTCACTGTGTTTTGGCATTGACCAAGCTACCAACAAACCTAAAAAATGATCAGAACTGGAGAAATTACACATTGACATTGGGTGAAATCATGTAACTCTTAAGGACGTGTTGCAGACTTGTTGAATAGATTCATTTTTCTTGTTTTGTTTGTTTTTGATGAAATTGTGCTTTTCTCGTCGAGAAAAGGCGTTTAACGCGATAAAAAGGTTTAGTGCGTTATGAATACGGGCTAGCTTACCAAAAGTACAAATGTGAACCAAATAAGGCCGGGAGTCGTTTTTATTGCTTAAAACACGATTTCTCGACCAGAATATGCTTTTTCAAAAAAGCCATGTTCCCATGGCGAGAGACTCGTTTTCTGTGAGAAAATGCATTAAAAGGAGGGGTTTCATCAGAAACACTATAAATACATATTGTACTTGTCTGAAAACGCACAGAACCTTGAAATAGAAGGTTTCTCACCAAAAAACACATTGGTGAAACCCCTATCTTAAGGCTCTGAGTGTTTGCACACATGTACAAACAGGCATGTTTAAACTATAACGTTTTTAGTGAAATCATGTTTCTCTCGAGGAGAAAACGCGTTTAAAGCCATAAAAAGATCTCACTGTGTTTTGGCATTGACCAAGCTACCAACAACCTAAAAAATGATCAGAACTGGAGAAATTACACATTGACATTGGTTGAAATCATGTAACTCTTAAGGACGTGTTGCAGACTTGTTGAATAGATTCATTTTTCTTGTTTTGTTTGTTTTTGATGAAATTGCTTTTCTCGTCGAGAAAAGGCGTTTAACGCGACAAAAGGTTTAGTGCGTTATGAATACCGGCTAGCTTACCAAAAGTACAAATGTGAACTAAATAAGGCTGGGAGTCGTTTTTATTGCTTAAAACACGATTTCTCGACCAGAATATTTTTTTTCAAAAAAGCCATGTTCCCATGGCGAGAGACTCGTTTTCTGTGAGAAAATGCATTAAAAGGAGGGATTTCATCAGAAACACTATAAATACATATTGTACTTGTCTGAAAACGCACAGAACCTTGAAATAGAAGGTTTCTCACCAAAAAACACATTGGTGAAACCCCTATCTTAAGGCTCTAAGTGTTTGCACACATGTACAAACAGGCATGTTTAAACTATAACGTTTTTAGTGAAATCATGTTTCTCTCGAGGAGAAAACGCGTTTAAAATCATAAAAAGATCTCACTGTGTTTTGGCATTGACCAAGCTACCAACAACCTAAAAAATTATCACAACTGGAGAAATTACACATTGACATTGGGTGAAATCATGTAACTCTTAAGGACGTGTTGCAGACTTGTTGAATAGATTCATTTTTCTTGTTTTGTTTGTTTTTGATGAAATTGTGCTTTTCTCGTCGAGAAAAGGCGTTTAACGCGATAAAAAGGTTTAGTGCGTTATGAATACGGGCTAGCTTACCAAAAGTACAAATGTGAACTAAATAAGGCCGGGAGTCGTTTTTATTGCTTAAAACACGATTTCTCGACCAGAATATGCTTTTTCTAAAAAGCCATGTTCCCATGGCGAGAGACTCGTTTTCTGTGAGAAAATGCATTAAAAGGAGGGATTTCATCAGAAACACTATAAATACATATTGTACTTGTCTGAAAACGCACAAAACCTTGAAATAGAAGGTTTCTCACCAAAAAACACATTGGTGAAACCCCTATCTTAAGGCTCTGAGTGTTTGCACACATGTACAACAGGCACGGTTAAACTATAACGTTTTTAGTGAAATCATGTTTCTCTCGAGGAGAAAACGCGTTTAAAGCCATAAAAAGATCTCACTGTGTTTTGGCATTGACCAAGCTACCAACAAACCTAAAAAATGATCAGAACTGGAGAAATTACACATTGACATTGGGTGAAATCATGTAACTCTTAAGGACGTGTTGCAGACTTGTTGAATAGATTCATTTTTCTTGTTTTGTTTGTTTTTGATGAAATTGTGCTTTTCTCGTCGAGAAAAGGCGTTTAACGCGATAAAAAGGTTTAGTGCGTTATGAATACGGGCTAGCTTACCAAAAGTACAAATGTGAACCAAATAAGGCCGGGAGTCGTTTTTATTGCTTAAAACACGATTTCTCGACCAGAATATGCTTTTTCAAAAAAGCCATGTTCCCATGGCGAGAGACTCGTTTTCTGTGAGAAAATGCATTAAAAGGAGGGGTTTCATCAGAAACACTATAAATACATATTGTACTTGTCTGAAAACGCACAGAACCTTGAAATAGAAGGTTTCTCACCAAAAAACACATTGGTGAAACCCCTATCTTAAGGCTCTGAGTGTTTGCACACATGTACAAACAGGCATGTTTAAACTATAACGTTTTTAGTGAAATCATGTTTCCCTCGAGGAGAAAACGCGTTTAAAGCCATAAAAAGATCTCACTGTGTTTTGGCATTGACCAAGCTACCAACAAACCTAAAAAATGATCAGAACTGGAGAAATTACACATTGACATTGGGTGAAATCATGTAACTCTTAAGGACGTGTTGCAGACTTGTTGAATAGATTCATTTTTCTTGTTTTGTTTGTTTTTGATGAAATTGTGCTTTTCTCGTCGAGAAAAGGCGTTTAACGCGATAAAAAGGTTTAGTGCGTTATGAATACGGGCTAGCTTACCAAAAGTACAAATGTGAACCAAATAAGGCCGGGAGTCGTTTTTATTGCTTAAAACACGATTTCTCGACCAGAATATGCTTTTTCAAAAAAGCCATGTTCCCATGGCGAGAGACTCGTTTTCTGTGAGAAAATGCATTAAAAGGAGGGATTTCATCAGAAACACTATAAATACATATTGTACTTGTCTGAAAACGCACAGAACCTTGAAATAGAAGGTTTCTCACCAAAAAACACATTGGTGAAACCCCTATCTTAAGGCTCTAAGTGTTTGCACACATGTACAAACAGGCATGTTTAAACTATAACGTTTTTAGTGAAATCATGTTTCTCTCGAGGAGAAAACGCGTTTAAAATCATAAAAAGATCTCACTGTGTTTTGGCATTGACCAAGCTACCAACAACCTAAAAAATTATCACAACTGGAGAAATTACACATTGACATTGGGTGAAATCATGTAACTCTTAAGGACGTGTTGCAGACTTGTTGAATAGATTCGTTTTTCTTGTTTTGTTTGTTTTTGATGAAATTGTGCTTTTCTCGTCGAGAAAAGGCGTTTAACGCGATAAAAAGTTTAGTGCGTTATGAATACCGGCTAGCTTACCAAAAGTACAAATGTGAACTAAATAAGGCTGGGAGTCGTTTTTATTGCTTAAAACACGATTTCTCGACCAGAATATTTTTTTTAAAAAAAAAAAGCCATGTTCCCATGGCGAGAGACTCGTTTTCTGTGAGAAAATGCATTAAAAGGAGGGATTTCATCAGAAACACAATAAATACATATTGTACTTGTCTGAAAACGCACAGAACCTTGAAATAGAAGGTTTCTCACCAAAAAACACATTGGTGAAACCCCTATCTTAAGGCTCTGAGTGTTTGCACACATGTACAAACAGGCATGTTTAAACTATAACGTTTTTAGTGAAATCATGTTTCTCTCGAGGAGAAAACGCGTTTAAAATCATAAAAAGATCTCACTGTGTTTTGGCATTGACCAAGCTACCAACAACCTAAAAAATGATCACAACTGGAGAAATTACACATTGACATTGGGTGAAATCATGTAACTCTTAAGGACGTGTTGCAGACTTGTTGAATAGATTCATTTTTCTTGTTTTGTTTGTTTTTGATGAAATTGTGCTGTTCTCGTCGAGAAAAGGCGTTTAACGCGATAAAAAGGTTTAGTGCGTTATGAATACGGGCTAGCTTACCAAAAGTACAAATGTGAACTAAATAAGGCTGGGAGTCGTTTTTATTGCTTAAAACACGATTTCTCGACCAGAATATTTTTTTTTTTAAAAAAAGCCATGTTCCCATGGCGAGAGACTCGTTTTCTGTGAGAAAATGCATTAAAAGGAGGGATTTCATCAGAAACACTATAAATACATATTGTACTTGTCTGAAAACGCACAGAACCTTGAAATAGAAGGTTTCTCACCAAAAAACACATTGGTGAAACCCCTATCTTAAGGCTCTGAGTGTTTGCACACATGTACAAACAGGCATGTTTAAACTATAACGTTTTTAGTGAAATCATATTTCTCTCGAGGAGAAAACGCGTTTAAAGCCATAAACAGATCTCACTGTGTTTTGGCATTGACCAAGCTACCAACAAACCTAAAAAATGATCAGAACTGGAGAAATTACACATTGACATTGGGTGAAATCATGTAACTCTTAAGGACGTGTTGCAGACTTGTTGAATAGATTCATTTTTCTTGTTTTGTTTGTTTTTGATGAAATTGCTTTTCTCGTCGAGAAAAGGCGTTTAACGCGATAAAAAGGTTTAGTGCGTTATGAATATGGGCTAGCTTACCAAAAGTACAAATGTGAACTAAATAAGGCCGGGAGTCGTTTTTATTGCTTAAAACACGATTTCTCGACCAGAATATGCTTTTTCAAAAAAGCAATGTTCCCATGGCGAGAGACTCGTTTTCTGTGAGAAAATGCATTAAAAGGAGGGATTTCATCAGAAACACTATAAATACATATTGTACTTGTCTGAAAACGCACAGAACCTTGAAATAGAAGGTTTCTCACCAAAAAACACATTGGTGAAACCCCTATCTTAAGGCTCTAAGTGTTTGCACACATGTACAAACAGGCATGTTTAAACTATAACGTTTTTAGTGAAATCATGTTTCTCTCGAGGAGAAAACGCGTTTAAAATCATAAAAAGATCTCACTGTGTTTTGGCATTGACCAAGCTACCAACAACCTAAAAAATTATCACAACTGGAGAAATTACACATTGACATTGGGTGAAATCATGTAACTCTTAAGGACGTGTTGCAGACTTGTTGAATAGATTCATTTTTCTTGTTTTGTTTGTTTTTGATGAAATTGTGCTTTTCTCGTCGAGAAAAGGCGTTTAACGCGATAAAAAGGTTTAGTGCGTTATGAATACGGGCTAGCTTACCAAAAGTACAAATGTGAACTAAATAAGGCCGGGAGTCGTTTTTATTGCTTAAAACACGATTTCTCGACCAGAATATGCTTTTTCTAAAAAGCCATGTTCCCATGGCGAGAGACTCGTTTTCTGTGAGAAAATGCATTAAAAGGAGGGATTTCATCAGAAACACTATAAATACATATTGTACTTGTCTGAAAACGCACAGAACCTTGACATAGAAGGTTTCTCACCAAAAAACACATTGGTGAAACCCCTATCTTAAGGCTCTGAGTGTTTGCACACATGTACAACAGGCACGGTTAAACTATAACGTTTTTAGTGAAATCATGTTTCTCTCGAGGAGAAAACGCGTTTAAAGCCATAAAAAGATCTCACTGTGTTTTGGCATTGACCAAGCTACCAACAAACCTAAAAAATGATCAGAACTGGAGAAATTACACATTGACATTGGGTGAAATCATGTAACTCTTAAGGACGTGTTGCAGACTTGTTGAATAGATTCATTTTTCTTGTTTTGTTTGTTTTTGATGAAATTGTGCTTTTCTCGTCGAGAAAAGGCGTTTAACGCGATAAAAAGGTTTAGTGCGTTATGAATACGGGCTAGCTTACCAAAAGTACAAATGTGAACCAAATAAGGCCGGGAGTCGTTTTTATTGCTTAAAACACGATTTCTCGACCAGAATATGCTTTTTCAAAAAAGCCATGTTCCCATGGCGAGAGACTCGTTTTCTGTGAGAAAATGCATTAAAAGGAGGGGTTTCATCAGAAACACTATAAATACATATTGTACTTGTCTGAAAACGCACAGAACCTTGAAATAGAAGGTTTTTCACCAAAAAACACATTGGTGAAACCCCTATCTTAAGGCTCTGAGTGTTTGCACACATGTACAAACAGGCATGTTTAAACTATAACGTTTTTAGTGAAATCATGTTTCTCTCGAGGAGAAAACGCGTTTAAAGCCATAAAAAGATCTCACTGTGTTTTGGCATTGACCAAGCTACCAACAACCTAAAAAATGATCAGAACTGGAGAAATTACACATTGACATTGGTTGAAATCATGTAACTCTTAAGGACGTGTTGCAGACTTGTTGAATAGATTCATTTTTCTTGTTTTGTTTGTTTTTGATGAAATTGCTTTTCTCGTCGAGAAAAGGCGTTTAACGCGACAAAAGGTTTAGTGCGTTATGAATACCGGCTAGCTTACCAAAAGTACAAATGTGAACTAAATAAGGCTGGGAGTCGTTTTTATTGCTTAAAACACGATTTCTCGACCAGAATATTTTTTTTCAAAAAAGCCATGTTCCCATGGCGAGAGACTCGTTTTCTGTGAGAAAATGCATTAAAAGGAGGGATTTCATCAGAAACACTATAAATACATATTGTACTTGTCTGAAAACGCACAGAACCTTGAAATAGAAGGTTTCTCACCAAAAAACACATTGGTGAAACCCCTATCTTAAGGCTCTGAGTGTTTGCACACATGTACAAACAGGCATGTTTAAACTATAACGTTTTTAGTGAAATCATGTTTCTCTCGAGGAGAAAACGCGTTTAAAATCATAAAAAGATCTCACTGTGTTTTGGCATTGACCAAGCTACCAACAACCTAAAAAATGATCACAACTGGAGAAATTACACATTGACATTGGGTGAAATCATGTAACTCTTAAGGACGTGTTGCAGACTTGTTGAATAGATTCATTTTTCTTGTTTTGTTTGTTTTTGATGAAATTGTGCTGTTCTCGTCGAGAAAAGGCGTTTAACGCGATAAAAAGGTTTAGTGCGTTATGAATACGGGCTAGCTTACCAAAAGTACAGATGTGAACTAAATAAGGCTGGGAGTCGTTTTTATTGCTTAAAACACGATTTCTCGACCAGAATATTTTTTTTTTAAAAAAAAGCCATGTTCCCATGGCGAGAGACTCGTTTTCTGTGAGGAAATGCATTAAAAGGAGGGATTTCATCAGAAACACTATAAATACATGTTGTACTTGTCTGAAAACGCACAGAACCTTGAAATAGAAGGTTTCTCACCAAAAAACACATTGGTGAAACCCCTATCTTAAGGCTCTGAGTGTTTGCACACATGTACAAACAGGCATGTTTAAACTATAACGTTTTTAGTGAAATCATATTTCTCTCGAGGAGAAAACGCGTTTAAAGCCATAAACAGATCTCACTGTGTTTTGGCATTGACCAAGCTACCAACAAACCTAAAAAATGATCAGAACTGGAGAAATTACACATTGACATTGGGTGAAATCATGTAACTCTTAAGGACGTGTTGCAGACTTGTTGAATAGATTCATTTTTCTTGTTTTGTTTGTTTTTGATGAAATTGCTTTTCTCGTCGAGAAAAGGCGTTTAACGCGATAAAAAGGTTTAGTGCGTTATGAATATGGGCTAGCTTACCAAAAGTACAAATGTGAACTAAATAAGGCCGGGAGTCGTTTTTATTGCTTAAAACACGATTTCTCGACCAGAATATGCTTTTTCAAAAAAGCAATGTTCCCATGGCGAGAGACTCGTTTTCTGTGAGAAAATGCATTAAAAGGAGGGATTTCATCAGAAACACTATAAATACATATTGTACTTGTCTGAAAACGCACAGAACCTTGAAATAGAAGGTTTCTCACCAAAAAACACATTGGTGAAACCCCTATCTTAAGGCTCTGAGTGTTTGCACACATGTACAAACAGGCATGTTTAAACTATAACGTTTTTAGTGAAATCATGTTTCTCTCGAGGAGAAAACGCGTTTAAAGCCATAAAAAGATCTCACTGTGTTTTGGCATTGACCAAGCTACCAACAACCTAAAAAATGATCAGAACTGGAGAAATTACACATTGACATTGGTTGAAATCATGTAACTCTTAAGGACGTGTTGCAGACTTGTTGAATAGATTCATTTTTCTTGTTTTGTTTGTTTTTGATGAAATTGCTTTTCTCGTCGAGAAAAGGCGTTTAACGCGACAAAAGGTTTAGTGCGTTATGAATACCGGCTAGCTTACCAAAAGTACAAATGTGAACTAAATAAGGCTGGGAGTCGTTTTTATTGCTTAAAACACGATTTCTCGACCAGAATATTTTTTTTCAAAAAAGCCATGTTCCCATGGCGAGAGACTCGTTTTCTGTGAGAAAATGCATTAAAAGGAGGGATTTCATCAGAAACACTATAAATACATATTGTACTTGTCTGAAAACGCACAGAACCTTGAAATAGAAGGTTTCTCACCAAAAAACACATTGGTGAAACCCCTATCTTAAGGCTCTAAGTGTTTGCACACATGTACAAACAGGCATGTTTAAACTATAACGTTTTTAGTGAAATCATGTTTCTCTCGAGGAGAAAACGCGTTTAAAATCATTAAAAGATCTCACTGTGTTTTGGCATTGACCAAGCTACCAACAACCTAAAAAATTATCACAACTGGAGAAATTACACATTGACATTGGGTGAAATCATGTAACTCTTAAGGACGTGTTGCAGACTTGTTGAATAGATTCATTTTTCTTGTTTTGTTTGTTTTTGATGAAATTGTGCTTTTCTCGTCGAGAAAAGGCGTTTAACGCGATAAAAAGGTTTAGTGCGTTATGAATACGGGCTAGCTTACCAAAAGTACAAATGTGAACTAAATAAGGCCGGGAGTCGTTTTTATTGCTTAAAACACGATTTCTCGACCAGAATATGCTTTTTCTAAAATGCCATGTTCCCATGGCGAGAGACTCGTTTTCTGTGAGAAAATGCATTAAAAGGAGGGATTTCATCAGAAACACTATAAATACATATTGTACTTGTCTGAAAACGCACAGAACCTTGACATAGAAGGTTTCTCACCAAAAAACACATTGGTGAAACCCCTATCTTAAGGCTCTGAGTGTTTGCACACATGTACAACAGGCACGGTTAAACTATAACGTTTTTAGTGAAATCATGTTTCTCTCGAGGAGAAAACGCGTTTAAAGCCATAAAAAGATCTCACTGTGTTTTGGCATTGACCAAGCTACCAACAAACCTAAAAAATGATCAGAACTGGAGAAATTACACATTGACATTGGGTGAAATCATGTAACTCTTAAGGACGTGTTGCAGACTTGTTGAATAGATTCATTTTTCTTGTTTTGTTTGTTTTTGATGAAATTGTGCTTTTCTCGTCGAGAAAAGGCGTTTAACGCGATAAAAAGGTTTAGTGCGTTATGAATACGGGCTAGCTTACCAAAAGTACAAATGTGAACCAAATAAGGCCGGGAGTCGTTTTTATTGCTTAAAACACGATTTCTCGACCAGAATATGCTTTTTCAAAAAAGCCATGTTCCCATGGCGAGAGACTCGTTTTCTGTGAGAAAATGCATTAAAAGGAGGGGTTTCATCAGAAACACTATAAATACATATTGTACTTGTCTGAAAACGCACAGAACCTTGAAATAGAAGGTTTCTCACCAAAAAACACATTGGTGAAACCCCTATCTTAAGGCTCTGAGTGTTTGCACACATGTACAAACAGGCATGTTTAAACTATAACGTTTTTAGTGAAATCATGTTTCTCTCGAGGAGAAAACGCGTTTAAAGCCATAAAAAGATCTCACTGTGTTTTGGCATTGACCAAGCTACCAACAACCTAAAAAATGATCAGAACTGGAGAAATTACACATTGACATTGGTTGAAATCATGTAACTCTTAAGGACGTGTTGCAGACTTGTTGAATAGATTCATTTTTCTTGTTTTGTTTGTTTTTGATGAAATTGCTTTTCTCGTCGAGAAAAGGCGTTTAACGCGACAAAAGGTTTAGTGCGTTATGAATACCGGCTAGCTTACCAAAAGTACAAATGTGAACTAAATAAGGCTGGGAGTCGTTTTTATTGCTTAAAACACGATTTCTCGACCAGAATATTTTTTTTCAAAAAAGCCATGTTCCCATGGCGAGAGACTCGTTTTCTGTGAGAAAATGCATTAAAAGGAGGGATTTCATCAGAAACACTATAAATACATATTGTACTTGTCTGAAAACGCACAGAACCTTGAAATAGAAGGTTTCTCACCAAAAAACACATTGGTGAAACCCCTATCTTAAGGCTCTAAGTGTTTGCACACATGTACAAACAGGCATGTTTAAACTATAACGTTTTTAGTGAAATCATGTTTCTCTCGAGGAGAAAACGCGTTTAAAATCATAAAAAGATCTCACTGTGTTTTGGCATTGACCAAGCTACCAACAACCTAAAAAATTATCACAACTGGAGAAATTACACATTGACATTGGGTGAAATCATGTAACTCTTAAGGACGTGTTGCAGACTTGTTGAATAGATTCATTTTTCTTGTTTTGTTTGTTTTTGATGAAATTGTGCTTTTCTCGTCGAGAAAAGGCGTTTAACGCGATAAAAAGGTTTAGTGCGTTATGAATACGGGCTAGCTTACCAAAAGTACAAATGTGAACTAAATAAGGCCGGGAGTCGTTTTTATTGCTTAAAACACGATTTCTCGACCAGAATATGCTTTTTCTAAAAAGCCATGTTCCCATGGCGAGAGACTCGTTTTCTGTGAGAAAATGCATTAAAAGGAGGGATTTCATCAGAAACACTATAAATACATATTGTACTTGTCTGAAAACGCACAGAACCTTGAAATAGAAGGTTTCTCACCAAAAAACACATTGGTGAAACCCCTATCTTAAGGCTCTAAGTGTTTGCACACATGTACAAACAGGCATGTTTAAACTATAACGTTTTTAGTGAAATCATGTTTCTCTCGAGGAGAAAACGCGTTTAAAATCATAAAAAGATCTCACTGTGTTTTGGCATTGACCAAGCTACCAACAACCTAAAAAATTATCACAACTGGAGAAATTACACATTGACATTGGGTGAAATCATGTAACTCTTAAGGACGTGTTGCAGACTTGTTGAATAGATTCATTTTTCTTGTTTTGTTTGTTTTTGATGAAATTGTGCTTTTCTCGTCGAGAAAAGGCGTTTAACGCGATATAAAGGTTTAGTGCGTTATGAATACGGGCTAGCTTACCAAAAGTACAAATGTGAACTAAATAAGGCCGGGAGTCGTTTTTATTGCTTAAAACACGATTTCTCGACCAGAATATGCTTTTTCTAAAAAGCCATGTTCCCATGGCGAGAGACTCGTTTTCTGTGAGAAAATGCATTAAAAGGAGGGATTTCATCAGAAACACTATAAATACATATTGTACTTGTCTGAAAACGCACAGAACCTTGACATAGAAGGTTTCTCACCAAAAAACACATTGGTGAAACCCCTATCTTAAGGCTCTGAGTGTTTGCACACATGTACAACAGGCACGGTTAAACTATAACGTTTTTAGTGAAATCATGTTTCTCTCGAGGAGAAAACGCGTTTAAAGCCATAAAAAGATCTCACTGTGTTTTGGCATTGACCAAGCTACCAACAAACCTAAAAAATGATCAGAACTGGAGAAATTACACATTGACATTGGGTGAAATCATGTAACTCTTAAGGACGTGTTGCAGACTTGTTGAATAGATTCATTTTTCTTGTTTTGTTTGTTTTTGATGAAATTGTGCTTTTCTCGTCGAGAAAAGGCGTTTAACGCGATAAAAAGGTTTAGTGCGTTATGAATACGGGCTAGCTTACCAAAAGTACAAATGTGAACCAAATAAGGCCGGGAGTCGTTTTTATTGCTTAAAACACGATTTCTCGACCAGAATATGCTTTTTCAAAAAAGCCATGTTCCCATGGCGAGAGACTCGTTTTCTGTGAGAAAATGCATTAAAAGGAGGGGTTTCATCAGAAACACTATAAATACATATTGTACTTGTCTGAAAACGCACAGAACCTTGACATAGAAGGTTTCTCACCAAAAAACACATTGGTGAAACCCCTATCTTAAGGCTCTGAGTGTTTGCACACATGTACAACAGGCACGGTTAAACTATAACGTTTTTAGTGAAATCATGTTTCTCTCGAGGAGAAAACGCGTTTAAAGCCATAAAAAGATCTCACTGTGTTTTGGCATTGACCAAGCTACCAACAAACCTAAAAAATGATCAGAACTGGAGAAATTACACATTGACATTGGGTGAAATCATGTAACTCTTAAGGACGTGTTGCAGACTTGTTGAATAGATTCATTTTTCTTGTTTTGTTTGTTTTTGATGAAATTGTGCTTTTCTCGTCGAGAAAAGGCGTTTAACGCGATAAAAAGGTTTAGTGCGTTATGAATACGGGCTAGCTTACCAAAAGTACAAATGTGAACCAAATAAGGCCGGGAGTCGTTTTTATTGCTTAAAACACGATTTCTCGACCAGAATATGCTTTTTCAAAAAAGCCATGTTCCCATGGCGAGAGACTCGTTTTCTGTGAGAAAATGCATTAAAAGGAGGGGTTTCATCAGAAACACTATAAATACATATTGTACTTGTCTGAAAACGCACAGAACCTTGAAATAGAAGGTTTCTCACCAAAAAACACATTGGTGAAACCCCTATCTTAAGGCTCTGAGTGTTTGCACACATGTACAAACAGGCATGTTTAAACTATAACGTTTTTAGTGAAATCATGTTTCTCTCGAGGAGAAAACGCGTTTAAAGCCATAAAAAGATCTCACTGTGTTTTGGCATTGACCAAGCTACCAACAACCTAAAAAATGATCAGAACTGGAGAAATTACACATTGACATTGGTTGAAATCATGTAACTCTTAAGGACGTGTTGCAGACTTGTTGAATAGATTCATTTTTCTTGTTTTGTTTGTTTTTGATGAAATTGCTTTTCTCGTCGAGAAAAGGCGTTTAACGCGACAAAAGGTTTAGTGCGTTATGAATACCGGCTAGCTTACCAAAAGTACAAATGTGAACTAAATAAGGCTGGGAGTCGTTTTTATTGCTTAAAACACGATTTCTCGACCAGAATATTTTTTTTCAAAAAAGCCATGTTCCCATGGCGAGAGACTCGTTTTCTGTGAGAAAATGCATTAAAAGGAGGGATTTCATCAGAAACACTATAAATACATATTGTACTTGTCTGAAAACGCACAGAACCTTGAAATAGAAGGTTTCTCACCAAAAAACACATTGGTGAAACCCCTATCTTAAGGCTCTAAGTGTTTGCACACATGTACAAACAGGCATGTTTAAACTATAACGTTTTTAGTGAAATCATGTTTCTCTCGAGGAGAAAACGCGTTTAAAATCAAAAAAGATCTCACTGTGTTTTGGCATTGACCAAGCTACCAACAACCTAAAAAATTATCACAACTGGAGAAATTACACATTGACATTGGGTGAAATCATGTAACTCTTAAGGACGTGTTGCAGACTTGTTGAATAGATTCATTTTTCTTGTTTTGTTTGTTTTTGATGAAATTGTGCTTTTCTCGTCGAGAAAAGGCGTTTAACGCGATATAAAGGTTTAGTGCGTTATGAATACGGGCTAGCTTACCAAAAGTACAAATGTGAACTAAATAAGGCCGGGAGTCGTTTTTATTGCTTAAAACACGATTTCTCGACCAGAATATGCTTTTTCTAAAAAGCCATGTTCCCATGGCGAGAGACTCGTTTTCTGTGAGAAAATGCATTAAAAGGAGGGATTTCATCAGAAACACTATAAATACATATTGTACTTGTCTGAAAACGCACAGAACCTTGACATAGAAGGTTTCTCACCAAAAAACACATTGGTGAAACCCCTATCTTAAGGCTCTGAGTGTTTGCACACATGTACAACAGGCACGGTTAAACTATAACGTTTTTAGTGAAATCATGTTTCTCTCGAGGAGAAAACGCGTTTAAAGCCATAAAAAGATCTCACTGTGTTTTGGCATTGACCAAGCTACCAACAAACCTAAAAAATGATCAGAACTGGAGAAATTACACATTGACATTGGGTGAAATCATGTAACTCTTAAGGACGTGTTGCAGACTTGTTGAATAGATTCATTTTTCTTGTTTTGTTTGTTTTTGATGAAATTGTGCTTTTCTCGTCGAGAAAAGGCGTTTAACGCGATAAAAAGGTTTAGTGCGTTATGAATACGGGCTAGCTTACCAAAAGTACAAATGTGAACCAAATAAGGCCGGGAGTCGTTTTTATTGCTTAAAACACGATTTCTCGACCAGAATATGCTTTTTCAAAAAAGCCATGTTCCCATGGCGAGAGACTCGTTTTCTGTGAGAAAATGCATTAAAAGGAGGGGTTTCATCAGAAACACTATAAATACATATTGTACTTGTCTGAAAACGCACAGAACCTTGAAATAGAAGGTTTCTCACCAAAAAACACATTGGTGAAACCCCTATCTTAAGGCTCTGAGTGTTTGCACACATGTACAAACAGGCATGTTTAAACTATAACGTTTTTAGTGAAATCATGTTTCTCTCGAGGAGAAAACGCGTTTAAAATCATAAAAAGATCTCATTGTGTTTTGGCATTGACCAAGCTACCAACAACCTAAAAAATGATCACAACTGGAGAAATTACACATTGACATTGGGTGAAATCATGTAACTCTTAAGGACGTGTTGCAGACTTGTTGAATAGATTCATTTTTCTTGTTTTGTTTGTTTTTGATGAAATTGTGCTTTTCTCGTCGAGAAAAGGCGTTTAACGCGATAAAAAGGTTTAGTGCGTTATGAATATGGGCTAGCTTACCAAAAGTACAAATGTGAACTAAATAAGGCCGGGAGTCGTTTTTATTGCTTAAAACACGATTTCTCGACCAGAATATGCTTTTTCAAAAAAGCCATGTTCCCATGGCGAGAGACTCGTTTTCTGTGAGAAAATGCATTAAAAGGAGGGATTTCATCAGAAACACTATAAATACATATTGTACTTGTCTGAAAACGCACAGAACCTTGAAATAGAAGGTTTCTCACCAAAAAACACATTGGTGAAACCCCTATCTTAAGGCTCTGAGTGTTTGCACACATGTACAAACAGGCATGTTTAAACTATAACGTTTTTAGTGAAATCATGTTTCTCTCGAGGAGAAAACGCGTTTAAAGCCATAAAAAGATCTCACTGTGTTTTGGCATTGACCAAGCTACCAACAACCTAAAAAATGATCAGAACTGGAGAAATTACACATTGACATTGGGTGAAATCATGTAACTCTTAAGGACGTGTTGCAGACTTGTTGAATAGATTCATTTTTCTTGTTTTGTTTGTTTTTGATGAAATTGCTTTTCTCGTCGAGAAAAGGCGTTTAACGCGACAAAAGGTTTAGTGCGTTATGAATACGGGCTAGCTTACCAAAAGTACAAATGTGAACTAAATAAGGCTGGGAGTCGTTTTTATTGCTTAAAACACGATTTCTCGACCAGAATATTTTTATTCAAAAAAGCCATGTTCCCATGGCGAGAGACTCGTTTTCTGTGAGAAAATGCATTAAAAGGAGGGATTTCATCAGAAACACTATAAATACATATTGTACTTGTCTGAAAACGCACAGAACCTTGAAATAGAAGGTTTCTCACCAAAAAACACATTGGTGAAACCCCTATCTTAAGGCTCTGAGTGTTTGCACACATGTACAAACAGGCATGTTTAAACTATAACGTTTTTAGTGAAATCATGTTTCTCTCGAGGAGAAAACGCGTTTAAAATCATAAAAAGATCTCACTGTGTTTTGGCATTGACCAAGCTACCAACAACCTAAAAAATGATCACAACTGGAGAAATTACACATTGACATTGGGTGAAATCATGTAACTCTTAAGGACGTGTTGCAGACTTGTTGAATAGATTCATTTTTCTTGTTTTGTTTGTTTTTGATGAAATTGTGCTTTTCTCGTCGAGAAAAGGCGTTTAACGCGATAAAAAGGTTTAGTGCGTTATGAATACGGGCTAGCTTACCAAAAGTACAAATGTGAACTAAATAAAGCCGGGAGTCGTTTTTATTGCTTAAAACACGATTTCTCGACCAGAATATGCTTTTTCAAAAAAGCCATGTTCCCATGGCGAGAGACTCGTTTTCTGTGAGAAAATGCATTAAAAGGAGGGGTTTCATCAGAAACACTATAAATACATATTGTACTTGTCTGAAAACGCACAGAACCTTGAAATAGAAGGTTTCTCACCAAAAAACACATTGGTGAAACCCCTATCTTTTAAGGCTCTGAGTGTTTGCACACATGTACAAACAGGCATGTTTAAACTATAACGTTTTTAGTGAAATCATGTTTCTCTCGAGGAGAAAACGCGTTTAAAGCCATAAACAGATCTCACTGTGTTTTGGCATTGACCAAGCTACCAACAACCTAAAAAATGATCAGAACTGGAGAAATTACACATTGACATTGGTTGAAATCATGTAACTCTTAAGGACGTGTTGCAGACTTGTTGAATAGATTCATTTTTCTTGTTTTGTTTGTTTTTGATGAAATTGCTTTTCTCGTCGAGAAAAGGCGTTTAACGCGACAAAAGGTTTAGTGCGTTATGAATACGGGCTAGCTTACCAAAAGTACAAATGTGAACTAAATAAGGCTGGGAGTCGTTTTTATTGCTTAAAACACGATTTCTCGACCAGAATATTTTTTTTCAAAAAAGCCATGTTCCCATGGCGAGAGACTCGTTTTCTGTGAGAAAATGCATTAAAAGGAGGGATTTCATCAGAAACACTCTAAATACATATTGTACTTGCCTGAAAACGCACAGAACCTTGAAATAGAAGGTTTCTCACCAAAAAACACATTGGTGAAACCCCTATCTTAAGGCTCTGAGTGTTTGCACACATGTACAAACAGGCATGTTTAAACTATAACGTTTTTAGTGAAATCATGTTTCTCTCGAGGAGAAAACGCGTTTAAAATCATAAAAAGATCTCACTGTGTTTTGGCATTGACCAAGCTACCAACAACCTAAAAAATGATCACAACTGGAGAAATTACACATTGACATTGGGTGAAATCATGTAACTCTTAAGGACGTGTTGCAGACTTGTTGAATAGATTCATTTTTCTTGTTTTGTTTGTTTTTGATGAAATTGTGCTTTTCTCGTCGAGAAAAGGCGTTTAACGCGATAAAAAGGTTTAGTGCGTTATGAATACGGGCTAGCTTACCAAAAGTACAAATGTGAACTAAATAAGGCCGGGAGTCGTTTTTATTGCTTAAAACACGATTTCTCGACCAGAATATGCTTTTTCTAAAATGCCATGTTCCCATGGCGAGAGACTCGTTTTCTGTGAGAAAATGCATTAAAAGGAGGAGTTTCATCAGAAACACTATAAATACATATTGTACTTGTCTGAAAACGCACAGAACCTTGAAATAGAAGGTTTCTCACCAAAAAACACATTGGTGAAACCCCTATCTTAAGGCTCTGAGTGTTTGCACACATGTACAACAGGCACGGTTAAACTATAACGTTTTTAGTGAAATCATGTTTCTCTCGAGGAGAAAACGCGTTTAAAATCATAAAAAGATCTCACTGTGTTTTGGCATTGACCAAGCTACCAACAACCTAAAAAATGATCACAACTGGAGAAATTACACATTGACATTGGGTGAAATCATGTAACTCTTAAGGACGTGTTGCAGACTTGTCGAATAGATTCATTTTTCTTGTTTTGTTTGTTTTTTGATGAAATTGTGCTTTTCTCGTCGAGAAAAGGCGTTTAACGCGATAAAAAGGTTTAGTGCGTTATGAATACGGGCTAGCTTACCAAAAGTACAAATGTGAACTAAATAAGGCCGGGAGTCGTTTTTATTGCTTAAAACACGATTTCTCGACCAGAACACGCTTTTTCTAAAAAGCCATGTTCCCATGGCGAGAGACTCGTTTTCTGTGAGAAAATGCATTAAAAGGAGGGATTTCATCAGAAACACTATAAATACATATTGTACTTGCCTGAAAACGCACAGAACCTTGAAATAGAAGGTTTCTCACCAAAAAACACATTGGTGAAACCCCTATCTTAAGGCTCTGAGTGTTTGCACACATGTACAAACAGGCATGTTTAAACTATAACGTTTTTAGTGAAATCATGTTTCTCTCGAGGAGAAAACGCGTTTAAAATCATAAAAAGATCTCACTGTGTTTTGGCATTGACCAAGCTACCAACAACCTAAAAAATGATCACAACTGGAGAAATTACACATTGACATTGGGTGAAATCATGTAACTCTTAAGGACGTGTTGCAGACTTGTTGAATAGATTCATTTTTCTTGTTTTGTTTGTTTTTGATGAAATTGTGCTTTTCTCGTCGAGAAAAGGCGTTTAACGCGATAAAAAGGTTTAGTGCGTTATGAATACGGGCTAGCTTACCAAAAGTAAAAATGTGAACTAAATAAGGCCGGGAGTCGTTTTTATTGCTTAAAACACGATTTCTCGACCAGAACACGCTTTTTCTAAAAAGCCATGTTCCCATGGCGAGAGACTCGTTTTCTGTGAGAAAATGCATTAAAAGGAGGGATTTCATCAGAAACACTATAAATACATATTGTACTTGCCTGAAAACGCACAGAACCTTGAAATAGAAGGTTTCTCACCAAAAAACACATTGGTGAAACCCCTATCTTAAGGCTCTGAGTGTTTGCACACATGTACAAACAGGCATGTTTAAACTATAACGTTTTTAGTGAAATCATGTTTCTCTCGAGGAGAAAACGCGTTTAAAATCATAAAAAGATCTCACTGTGTTTTGGCATTGACCAAGCTACCAACAACCTAAAAAATGATCACAACTGGAGAAATTACACATTGACATTGGGTGAAATCATGTAACTCTTAAGGACGTGTTGCAGACTTGTTGAATAGATTCATTTTTCTTGTTTTGTTTGTTTTTGATGAAATTGTGCTTTTCTCGTCGAGAAAAGGCGTTTAACGCGATAAAAAGGTTTAGTGCGTTATGAATACGGGCTAGCTTACCAAAAGTACAAATGTGAACTAAATAAGGCCGGGAGTCGTTTTTATTGCTTAAAACACGATTTCTCGACCAGAATATGCTTTTTCTAAAATGCCATGTTCCCATGGCGAGAGACTCGTTTTCTGTGAGAAAATGCATTAAAAGGAGGGGTTTCATTAGAAACAATATAAATACATATTGTACTTGTCTGAAAACGCACAGAACCTTGAAATAGAAGGTTTCTCACCAAAAAACACATTGGTGAAACCCCTATCTTAAGGCTCTGAGTGTTTGCACACATGTACAACAGGCACGGTTAAACTATAACGTTTTTAGTGAAATCATGTTTCTCTCGAGGAGAAAACGCGTTTAAAATCATAAAAAGATCTCACTGTGTTTTGGCATTGACCAAGCTACCAACAACCTAAAAAATGATCACAACTGGAGAAATTACACATTGACATTGGGTGAAATCATGTAACTCTTAAGGACGTGTTGCAGACTTGTCGAATAGATTCATTTTTCTTGTTTTGTTTGTTTTTTGATGAAATTGTGCTTTTCTCGTCGAGAAAAGGCGTTTAACGCGATAAAAAGGTTTAGTGCGTTATGAATACGGGCTAGCTTACCAAAAGTACAAATGTGAACTAAATAAGGCCGGGAGTCGTTTTTATTGCTTAAAACACGATTTCTCGACCAGAACACGCTTTTTCTAAAAAGCCATGTTCCCATGGCGAGAGACTCGTTTTCTGTGAGAAAATGCATTAAAAGGAGGGATTTCATCAGAAACACTATAAATACATATTGTACTTGTCTGAAAACGCACAAAACCTTGAAATAGAAGGTTTCTCACCAAAAAACACATTGGTGAAACCCCTATCTTAAGGCTCTGAGTGTTTGCACACATGTACAAACAGGCATGTTTAAACTATAACGTTTTTAGTGAAATCATATTTCTCTCGAGGAGAAAACGCGTTTAAAGCCATAAACAGATCTCACTGTGTTTTGGCATTGACCAAGCTACCAACAAACCTAAAAAATGATCAGAACTGGAGAAATTACACATTGACATTGGGTGAAATCATGTAACTCTTAAGGACGTGTTGCAGACTTGTTGAATAGATTCATCTTTCTTGTTTTGTTTGTTTTTGATGAAATTGCTTTTCTCGTCGAGAAAAGGCGTTTAACGCGATAAAAAGGTTTAGTGCGTTATGAATATGGGCTAGCTTACCAAAAGTACAAATGTGAACTAAATAAGGCCGGGAGTCGTTTTTATTGCTTAAAACACGATTTCTCGACCAGAATATGCTTTTTCAAAAAAGCCATGTTCCCATGGCGAGAGACTCGTTTTCTGTGAGAAAATGCATTAAAAGGAGGGATTTCATCAGAAACACTATAAATACATATTGTACTTGTCTGAAAACGCACAGAACCTTGAAATAGAAGGTTTCTCACCAAAAAACACATTGGTGAAACCCCTATCTTAAGGCTCTGAGTGTTTGCACACATGTACAAACAGGCATGTTTAAACTATAACGTTTTTAGTGAAATCATGTTTCTCTCGAGGAGAAAACGCGTTTAAAATCATAAAAAGATCTCACTGTGTTTTGGCATTGACCAAGCTACCAACAACCTAAAAAATGATCACAACTGGAGAAATTACACATTGACATTGGGTGAAATCATGTAACTCTTAAGGACGTGTTGCAGACTTGTTGAATAGATTCATTTTTCTTGTTTTGTTTGTTTTTGATGAAATTGTGCTTTTCTCGTCGAGAAAAGGCGTTTAACGCGATAAAAAGGTTTAGTGCGTTATGAATACGGGCTAGCTTACCAAAAGTACAAATGTGAACTAAATAAGGCCGGGAGTCGTTTTTATTGCTTAAAACACGATTTCTCGACCAGAATATGCTTTTTCTAAAATGCCATGTTCCCATGGCGAGAGACTCGTTTTCTGTGAGAAAATGCATTAAAAGGAGGGGTTTCATCAGAAACACTATAAATACATATTGTACTTGTCTGAAAACGCACAGAACCTTGAAATAGAAGGTTTCTCACCAAAAAACACATTGGTGAAACCCCTATCTTAAGGCTCTGAGTGTTTGCACACATGTACAACAGGCACGGTTAAACTATAACGTTTTTAGTGAAATCATGTTTCTCTCGAGGAGAAAACGCGTTTAAAATCATAAAAAGATCTCACTGTGTTTTGGCATTGACCAAGCTACCAACAACCTAAAAAATGATCACAACTGGAGAAATTACACATTGACATTGGGTGAAATCATGTAACTCTTAAGGACGTGTTGCAGACTTGTCGAATAGATTCATTTTTCTTGTTTTGTTTGTTTTTTGATGAAATTGTGCTTTTCTCGTCGAGAAAAGGCGTTTAACGCGATAAAAAGGTTTAGTGCGTTATGAATACGGGCTAGCTTACCAAAAGTACAAATGTGAACTAAATAAGGCCGGGAGTCGTTTTTATTGCTTAAAACACGATTTCTCGACCAGAACACGCTTTTTCTAAAAAGCCATGTTCCCATGGCGAGAGACTCGTTTTCTGTGAGAAAATGCATTAAAAGGAGGGATTTCATCAGAAACACTATAAATACATATTGTACTTGTCTGAAAACGCACAAAACCTTGAAATAGAAGGTTTCTCACCAAAAAACACATTGGTGAAACCCCTATCTTAAGGCTCTGAGTGTTTGCACACATGTACAACAGGCACGGTTAAACTATAACGTTTTTAGTGAAATCATGTTTCTCTCGAGGAGAAAACGCGTTTAAAGCCATAAAAAGATCTCACTGTGTTTTGGCATTGACCAAGCTACCAACAACCTAAAAAATGATCAGAACTGGAGAAATTACACATTGACATTGGGTGAAATCATGTGACTCTTAAGGACGTGTTGCAGACTTGTTGAATAGATTCATTTTTCTTGTTTTGTTTGTTTTTGATGAAATTGTGCTTTTCTCGTCGAGAAAAGGCGTTTAACGCGATAAAAAGGTTTAGTGCGTTATGAATACGGGCTAGCTTACCAAAAGTACAAATGTGAACTAAATAAGGCCGGGAGTCGTTTTTATTGCTTAAAACACGATTTCTCGACCAGAATATGCTTTTTCAAAAAAGCCATGTTCCCATGGCGAGAGACTCGTTTTCTGTGAGAAAATGCATTAAAAGGAGGGGTTTCATCAGAAACACTATAAATACATATTGTACTTGTCTGAAAACGCACAGAACCTTGAAATAGAAGGTTTCTCACCAAAAAACACATTGGTGAAACCCCTATCTTAAGGCTCTGAGTGTTTGCACACATGTACAAACAGGCATGTTTAAACTATAACGTTTTTAGTGAAATCATGTTTCTCTCGAGGAGAAAACGCGTTTTAAAGCCATAAACAGATCTCACTGTGTTTTGGCATTGACCAAGCTACCAACAACCTAAAAAATGATCACAACTGGAGAAATTACACATTGACATTGGGTGAAATCATGTAACTCTTAAGGACGTGTTGCAGACTTGTTGAATAGATTCATTTTTCTTGTTTTGTTTGTTTTTGATGAAATTGTGCTTTTCTCGTCGAGAAAAGGCGTTTAACGCGATAAAAAGGTTTAGTGCGTTATGAATACGGGCTAGCTTACCAAAAGTACAAATGTGAACTAAATAAGGCTGGGAGTCGTTTTTATTGCTTAAAACACGATTTCTCGACCAGAATATTTTTTTTCAAAAAAGCCATGTTCCCATGGCGAGAGACTCGTTTTCTGTGAGAAAATGCATTAAAAGGAGGGATTTCATCAGAAACACTATAAATACATATTGTACTTGCCTGAAAACGCACAGAACCTTGAAATAGAAGGTTTCTCACCAAAAAACACATTGGTGAAACCCCTATCTTAAGGCTCTGAGTGTTTGCACACATGTACAAACAGGCATGTTTAAACTATAACGTTTTTAGTGAAATCATTTTTCTCTCGAGGAGAAAACGCGTTTAAAATCATAAAAAGATCTCACTGTGTTTTGGCATTGACCAAGCTACCAACAACCTAAAAAATGATCACAACTGGAGAAATTACACATTGACATTGGGTGAAATCATGTAACTCTTAAGGACGTGTTGCAGACTTGTTGAATAGATTCATTTTTCTTGTTTTGTTTGTTTTTGATGAAATTGTGCTTTTCTCGTCGAGAAAAGGCGTTTAACGCGATAAAAAGGTTTAGTGCGTTATGAATACGGGCTAGCTTACCAAAAGTACAAATGTGAACTAAATAAGGCCGGGAGTCGTTTTTATTGCTTAAAACACGATTTCTCGACCAGAATATGCTTTTTCAAAAAAGCCATGTTCCCATGGCGAGAGACTCGTTTTCTGTGAGAAAATGCATTAAAAGGAGGGGTTTCATCAGAAACACTATAAATACATATTGTACTTGTCTGAAAACGCACAGAACCTTGAAATAGAAGGTTTCTCACCAAAAAACACATTGGTGAAACCCCTATCTTAAGGCTCTGAGTGTTTGCATACATGTACAACAGGCACGGTTAAACTATAACGTTTTTAGTGAAATCATGTTTCTCTCGAGGAGAAAACGCGTTTAAAATCATAAAAAGATCTCACTGTGTTTTGGCATTGACCAAGCTACCAACAACCTAAAAAATGATCACAACTGGAGAAATTACACATTGACATTGGGTGAAATCATGTAACTCTTAAGGACGTGTTGCAGACTTGTTGAATAGATTCATTTTTCTTGTTTTGTTTGTTTTTGATGAAATTGTGCTTTTCTCGTCGAGAAAAGGCGTTTAACGCGATAAAAAGGTTTAGTGCGTTATGAATACGGGCTAGCTTACCAAAAGTACAAATGTGAACTAAATAAGGCCGGGAGTCGTTTTTATTGCTTAAAACACGATTTCTCGACCAGAACACGCTTTTTCTAAAAAGCCATGTTCCCATGGCGAGAGACTCGTTTTCTGTGAGAAAATGCATTAAAAGGAGGGATTTCATCAGAAACACTATAAATACATATTGTACTTGTCTGAAAACGCACAAAACCTTGAAATAGAAGGTTTCTCACCAAAAAACACATTGGTGAAACCCCTATCTTAAGGCTCTGAGTGTTTGCACACATGTACAAACAGGCATGTTTAAACTATAACGTTTTTAGTGAAATCATATTTCTCTCGAGGAGAAAACGCGTTTAAAGCCATAAACAGATCTCACTGTGTTTTGGCATTGACCAAGCTACCAACAAACCTAAAAAATGATCAGAACTGGAGAAATTACACATTGACATTGGGTGAAATCATGTAACTCTTAAGGACGTGTTGCAGACTTGTTGAATAGATTCATTTTTCTTGTTTTGTTTGTTTTTGATGAAATTGCTTTTCTCGTCGAGAAAAGGCGTTTAACGCGATAAAAAGGTTTAGTGCGTTATGAATATGGGCTAGCTTACCAAAAGTACAAATGTGAACTAAATAAGGCCGGGAGTCGTTTTTATTGCTTAAAACACGATTTCTCGACCAGAATATGCTTTTTCAAAAAAGCCATGTTCCCATGGCGAGAGACTCGTTTTCTGTGAGAAAATGCATTAAAAGGAGGGATTTCATCAGAAACACTATAAATACATATTGTACTTGTCTGAAAACGCACAGAACCTTGAAATAGAAGGTTTCTCACCAAAAAACACATTGGTGAAACCCCTATCTTAAGGCTCTGAGTGTTTGCACACATGTACAAACAGGCATGTTTAAACTATAACGTTTTTAGTGAAATCATGTTTCTCTCGAGGAGAAAACGCGTTTAAAATCATAAAAAGATCTCACTGTGTTTTGGCATTGACCAAGCTACCAACAACCTAAAAAATGATCAGAACTGGAGAAATTACACATTGACATTGGTTGAAATCATGTAACTCTTAAGGACGTGTTGCAGACTTGTTGAATAGATTCATTTTTCTTGTTTTGTTTGTTTTTGATGAAATTGTGCTTTTCTCGTCGAGAAAAGGCGTTTAACGCGATAAAAAGGTTTAGTGCGTTATGAATACGGGCTAGCTTACCAAAAGTACAAATGTGAACTAAATAAGGCCGGGAGTCGTTTTTATTGCTTAAAACACGATTTCTCGACCAGAATATGCTTTTTCTAAAAAGCCATGTTCCCATGGCGAGAGACTCGTTTTCTGTGAGAAAATGCATTAAAAGGAGGGATTTCATCAGAAACACTATAAATACATATTGTACTTGTCTGAAAACGCACAGAACCTTGAAATAGAAGGTTTCTCACCAAAAAACACATTGGTGAAACCCCTATCTTAAGGCTCTGAGTGTTTGCACACATGTACAACAGGCACGGTTAAACTATAACGTTTATAGTGAAATCATGTTTCTCTCGAGGAGAAAACGCGTTTAAAGCCATAAAAAGATCTCACTGTGTTTTGGCATTGACCAAGCTACCAACAACCTAAAAAATGATCAGAACTGGAGAAATTACACATTGACATTGGGTGAAATCATGTGACTCTTAAGGACGTGTTGCAGACTTGTTGAATAGATTCATTTTTCTTGTTTTGTTTGTTTTTGATGAAATTGTGCTTTTCTCGTCGAGAAAAGGCGTTTAACGCGATAAAAAGGTTTAGTGCGTTATGAATACGGGCTAGCTTACCAAAAGTACAAATGTGAACTAAATAAGGCCGGGAGTCGTTTTTATTGCTTAAAACACGATTTCTCGACCAGAATATGCTTTTTCAAAAAAGCCATGTTCCCATGGCGAGAGACTCGTTTTCTGTGAGAAAATGCATTAAAAGGAGGGGTTTCATCAGAAACACTATAAATACATATTGTACTTGTCTGAAAACGCACAGAACCTTGAAATAGAAGGTTTCTCACCAAAAAACACATTGGTGAAACCCCTATCTTAAGGCTCTGAGTGTTTGCACACATGTACAAACAGGCATGTTTAAACTATAACGTTTTTAGTGAAATCATGTTTCTCTCGAGGAGAAAACGCGTTTTAAAGCCATAAACAGATCTCACTGTGTTTTGGCATTGACCAAGCTACCAACAACCTAAAAAATGATCACAACTGGAGAAATTACACATTGACATTGGGTGAAATCATGTAACTCTTAAGGACGTGTTGCAGACTTGTTGAATAGATTCATTTTTCTTGTTTTGTGTCTTTTTGATGAAATTGTGCTTTTCTCGTCGAGAAAAGGCGTTTAACGCGATAAAAAGGTTTAGTGCGTTATGAATACGGGCTAGCTTACCAAAAGTACAAATGTGAACTAAATAAGGCCGGGAGTCGTTTTTATTGCTTAAAACACGATTTCTCGACCAGAACACGCTTTTTCTAAAAAGCCATGTTCCCATGGCGAGAGACTCGTTTTCTGTGAGAAAATGCATTAAAAGGAGGGATTTCATCAGAAACACTATAAATACATATTGTACTTGTCTAAAAACGCACAGAACCTTGAAATAGAAGGTTTCTCACCAAAAAACACATTGGTGAAACCCCTATCTTAAGGCTCTGAGTGTTTGCACACATGTACAACAAGCATGGTTAAACTATAACGTTTTTAGTGAAATCATGTTTCTCTCGAGGAGAAAACGCGTTTTAAAGCCATAAACAGATCTCACTGTGTTTTGGCATTGACCAAGCTACCAACAACCTAAAAAATGATCACAACTGGAGAAATTACACATTGACATTGGGTGAAATCATGTAACTCTTAAGGACGTGTTGCAGACTTGTTGAATAGATTCATTTTTCTTGTTTTGTTTGTTTTTGATGAAATTGTGCTTTTCTCGTCGAGAAAAGGCGTTTAACGCGATAAAAAGGTTTAGTGCGTTATGAATACGGGCTAGCTTACCAAAAGTACAAATGTGAACTAAATAAGGCCGGGAGTCGCTTTTATTGCTTAAAACACGATTTCTCGACCAGAATATGCTTTTTCAAAAAAGCCATGTTCCCATGGCGAGAACCTCGTTTTCTGTGAGAAAATGCATTAAAAGGAGGGATTTCATCAGAAACACTTAAAATACATATTGTACTTGTCTGAAAACGCACAGAACCTTGAAATAGAAGGTTTCTCACCAAAAAGCACATTGGTGAAAACCCCATTTTAAGGCTCTGAGTGTTTGCAAACACGTACAACAGGCATGTTTAAACTATAACGTATTTAGTGAAATCATGTTTCTGTCGAGGAAAAAACGCTTATAAAGCCATAAAAAGGATTCACTTGTGTTTGGCATTGGACCAAGCTACCAACAACCTAAACAATGATCAGAACTGGAGAAATTACACATTGACATTGGGGGAAATCATGTAACTCTTAAGGATGTGTTGCAGACTTGTTGAATAGATTCATTTTTCTTGTTTTGTTTGTTTTTGATGAAATTGTGCTTTTTTCGTCGAGAAAAGGCGTTTCACGCGATAAAAATGTTTAGTGCGTTATGAATACGGGCTAGGTTAACAAAAGTAAAAATGTGAACTAAATAAGGCCCGGAGTCGTTTTTATTGTTTAAAACACGATTTCTCGACCAGAATATGCTTTTTCCAAAAAGCCAATTTCCCATGGCGAGAGACTCATTTTCTGTGAGAAAATGCATTAAAAGGAGGGATTTCATCAGAAACACTTAAAATACATATTGTACTTGTCTGAAAACTCACAGAACCTTGAAATAGAAGGTTTCTCACCAAAAAGCACATTGGTGAAAACTCCATTTTAAGGCTCTGAGTATTTGCAAACACGTACAACAGGCATGTTTAAACTATAACGTTTTTAGTGAAATCATGTTTCTGTCGAGGAGAAAACTTGTATAAAGCCATAAAAAGGATTCACTTGTGTTTGGCATTAGACCAAGCTACCAACAACCTAAACAATGATCAGAACTGGAGAAATTACACATTGACATTGGGGGAAATCATGTAACTCTTAAGGACGTGTTGCAGACTTGTTGAATAGATTCATCTTTCTTGTTTTGTTTGTTTTTGATGAAATTGCTTTTCTCGTCGAGAAAAGGCGTTTAACGCGATAAAAAGGTTTAGTGCGTTATGAATATGGGCTAGCTTACCAAAAGTACAAATGTGAACTAAATAAGGCCGGGAGTCGTTTTTATTGCTTAAAACACGATTTCTCGACCAGAATATGCTTTTTCAAAAAAGCCATGTTCCCATGGCGAGAGACTCGTTTTCTGTGAGAAAATGCATTAAAAGGAGGGATTTCATGAGAAACACTATAAATACATATTGTACTTGTCTGAAAACGCACAGAACCTTGAAATAGAAGGTTTCTCACCAAAAAACACATTGGTGAAACCCCTATCTTAAGGCTCTGAGTGTTTGCACACATGTACAAACAGGCATGTTTAAACTATAACGTTTTTAGTGAAATCATGTTTCTCTCGAGGAGAAAACGCGTTTAAAATCATAAAAAGATCTCACTGTGTTTTGGCATTGACCAAGCTACCAACAACCTAAAAAATGATCACAACTGGAGAAATTACACATTGACATTGGGTGAAATCATGTAACTCTTAAGGACGTGTTGCAGACTTGTTGAATAGATTCATTTTTCTTGTTTTGTTTGTTTTTGATGAAATTGTGCTTTTCTCGTCGAGAAAAGGCGTTTAACGCGATAAAAAGGTTTAGTGCGTTATGAATACGGGCTAGCTTACCAAAAGTACAAATGTGAACTAAATAAGGCCGGGAGTCGTTTTTATTGCTTAAAACACGATTTCTCGACCAGAATATGCTTTTTCTAAAATGCCATGTTCCCATGGCGAGAGACTCGTTTTCTGTGAGAAAATGCATTAAAAGGAGGGGTTTCATCAGAAACACTATAAATACATATTGTACTTGTCTGAAAACGCACAGAACCTTGAAATAGAAGGTTTCTCACCAAAAAACACATTGGTGAAACCCCTATCTTAAGGCTCTGAGTGTTTGCACACATGTACAACAGGCACGGTTAAACTATAACGTTTTTAGTGAAATCATGTTTCTCTCGAGGAGAAAACGCGTTTAAAATCATAAAAAGATCTCACTGTGTTTTGGCATTGACCAAGCTACCAACAACCTAAAAAATGATCACAACTGGAGAAATTACACATTGACATTGGGTGAAATCATGTAACTCTTAAGGACGTGTTGCAGACTTGTCGAATAGATTCATTTTTCTTGTTTTGTTTGTTTTTTGATGAAATTGTGCTTTTCTCGTCGAGAAAAGGCGTTTAACGCGATAAAAAGGTTTAGTGCGTTATGAATACGGGCTAGCTTACCAAAAGTACAAATGTGAACTAAATAAGGCCGGGAGTCGTTTTTATTGCTTAAAACACGATTTCTCGACCAGAACACGCTTTTTCTAAAAAGCCATGTTCCCATGGCGAGAGACTCGTTTTCTGTGAGAAAATGCATTAAAAGGAGGGATTTCATCAGAAACACTATAAATACATATTGTACTTGTCTGAAAACGCACAAAACCTTGAAATAGAAGGTTTCTCACCAAAAAACACATTGGTGAAACCCCTATCTTAAGGCTCTGAGTGTTTGCACACATGTACAACAGGCACGGTTAAACTATAACGTTTTTAGTGAAATCATGTTTCTCTCGAGGAGAAAACGCGTTTAAAGCCATAAAAAGATCTCACTGTGTTTTGGCATTGACCAAGCTACCAACAACCTAAAAAATGATCAGAACTGGAGAAATTACACATTGACATTGGGTGAAATCATGTGACTCTTAAGGACGTGTTGCAGACTTGTTGAATAGATTCATTTTTCTTGTTTTGTTTGTTTTTGATGAAATTGTGCTTTTCTCGTCGAGAAAAGGCGTTTAACGCGATAAAAAGGTTTAGTGCGTTATGAATACGGGCTAGCTTACCAAAAGTACAAATGTGAACTAAATAAGGCCGGGAGTCGTTTTTATTGCTTAAAACACGATTTCTCGACCAGAATATGCTTTTTCAAAAAAGCCATGTTCCCATGGCGAGAGACTCGTTTTCTGTGAGAAAATGCATTAAAAGGAGGGGTTTCATCAGAAACACTATAAATACATATTGTACTTGTCTGAAAACGCACAGAACCTTGAAATAGAAGGTTTCTCACCAAAAAACACATTGGTGAAACCCCTATCTTAAGGCTCTGAGTGTTTGCACACATGTACAAACAGGCATGTTTAAACTATAACGTTTTTAGTGAAATCATGTTTCTCTCGAGGAGAAAACGCGTTTTAAAGCCATAAACAGATCTCACTGTGTTTTGGCATTGACCAAGCTACCAACAACCTAAAAAATGATCACAACTGGAGAAATTACACATTGACATTGGGTGAAATCATGTAACTCTTAAGGACGTGTTGCAGACTTGTTGAATAGATTCATTTTTCTTGTTTTGTTTGTTTTTGATGAAATTGTGCTTTTCTCGTCGAGAAAAGGCGTTTAACGCGATAAAAAGGTTTAGTGCGTTATGAATACGGGCTAGCTTACCAAAAGTACAAATGTGAACTAAATAAGGCTGGGAGTCGTTTTTATTGCTTAAAACACGATTTCTCGACCAGAATATTTTTTTTCAAAAAAGCCATGTTCCCATGGCGAGAGACTCGTTTTCTGTGAGAAAATGCATTAAAAGGAGGGATTTCATCAGAAACACTATAAATACATATTGTACTTGCCTGAAAACGCACAGAACCTTGAAATAGAAGGTTTCTCACCAAAAAACACATTGGTGAAACCCCTATCTTAAGGCTCTGAGTGTTTGCACACATGTACAAACAGGCATGTTTAAACTATAACGTTTTTAGTGAAATCATTTTTCTCTCGAGGAGAAAACGCGTTTAAAATCATAAAAAGATCTCACTGTGTTTTGGCATTGACCAAGCTACCAACAACCTAAAAAATGATCACAACTGGAGAAATTACACATTGACATTGGGTGAAATCATGTAACTCTTAAGGACGTGTTGCAGACTTGTTGAATAGATTCATTTTTCTTGTTTTGTTTGTTTTTGATGAAATTGTGCTTTTCTCGTCGAGAAAAGGCGTTTAACGCGATAAAAAGGTTTAGTGCGTTATGAATACGGGCTAGCTTACCAAAAGTACAAATGTGAACTAAATAAGGCCGGGAGTCGTTTTTATTGCTTAAAACACGATTTCTCGACCAGAACACGCTTTTTCTAAAAAGCCATGTTCCCATGGCGAGAGACTCGTTTTCTGTGAGAAAATGCATTAAAAGGAGGGATTTCATCAGAAACACTATAAATACATATTGTACTTGTCTGAAAACGCACAAAACCTTGAAATAGAAGGTTTCTCACCAAAAAACACATTGGTGAAACCCCTATCTTAAGGCTCTGAGTGTTTGCACACATGTACAAACAGGCATGTTTAAACTATAACGTTTTTAGTGAAATCATATTTCTCTCGAGGAGAAAACGCGTTTAAAGCCATAAACAGATCTCACTGTGTTTTGGCATTGACCAAGCTACCAACAAACCTAAAAAATGATCAGAACTGGAGAAATTACACATTGACATTGGGTGAAATCATGTAACTCTTAAGGACGTGTTGCAGACTTGTTGAATAGATTCATTTTTCTTGTTTTGTTTGTTTTTGATGAAATTGCTTTTCTCGTCGAGAAAAGGCGTTTAACGCGATAAAAAGGTTTAGTGCGTTATGAATATGGGCTAGCTTACCAAAAGTACAAATGTGAACTAAATAAGGCCGGGAGTCGTTTTTATTGCTTAAAACACGATTTCTCGACCAGAATATGCTTTTTCAAAAAAGCCATGTTCCCATGGCGAGAGACTCGTTTTCTGTGAGAAAATGCATTAAAAGGAGGGATTTCATCAGAAACACTATAAATACATATTGTACTTGTCTGAAAACGCACAGAACCTTGAAATAGAAGGTTTCTCACCAAAAAACACATTGGTGAAACCCCTATCTTAAGGCTCTGAGTGTTTGCACACATGTACAAACAGGCATGTTTAAACTATAACGTTTTTAGTGAAATCATGTTTCTCTCGAGGAGAAAACGCGTTTAAAATCATAAAAAGATCTCACTGTGTTTTGGCATTGACCAAGCTACCAACAACCTAAAAAATGATCAGAACTGGAGAAATTACACATTGACATTGGTTGAAATCATGTAACTCTTAAGGACGTGTTGCAGACTTGTTGAATAGATTCATTTTTCTTGTTTTGTTTGTTTTTGATGAAATTGTGCTTTTCTCGTCGAGAAAAGGCGTTTAACGCGATAAAAAGGTTTAGTGCGTTATGAATACGGGCTAGCTTACCAAAAGTACAAATGTGAACTAAATAAGGCCGGGAGTCGTTTTTATTGCTTAAAACACGATTTCTCGACCAGAATATGCTTTTTCTAAAAAGCCATGTTCCCATGGCGAGAGACTCGTTTTCTGTGAGAAAATGCATTAAAAGGAGGGATTTCATCAGAAACACTATAAATACATATTGTACTTGTCTGAAAACGCACAGAACCTTGAAATAGAAGGTTTCTCACCAAAAAACACATTGGTGAAACCCCTATCTTAAGGCTCTGAGTGTTTGCACACATGTACAACAGGCACGGTTAAACTATAACGTTTATAGTGAAATCATGTTTCTCTCGAGGAGAAAACGCGTTTAAAGCCATAAAAAGATCTCACTGTGTTTTGGCATTGACCAAGCTACCAACAACCTAAAAAATGATCAGAACTGGAGAAATTACACATTGACATTGGGTGAAATCATGTGACTCTTAAGGACGTGTTGCAGACTTGTTGAATAGATTCATTTTTCTTGTTTTGTTTGTTTTTGATGAAATTGTGCTTTTCTCGTCGAGAAAAGGCGTTTAACGCGATAAAAAGGTTTAGTGCGTTATGAATACGGGCTAGCTTACCAAAAGTACAAATGTGAACTAAATAAGGCCGGGAGTCGTTTTTATTGCTTAAAACACGATTTCTCGACCAGAATATGCTTTTTCAAAAAAGCCATGTTCCCATGGCGAGAGACTCGTTTTCTGTGAGAAAATGCATTAAAAGGAGGGGTTTCATCAGAAACACTATAAATACATATTGTACTTGTCTGAAAACGCACAGAACCTTGAAATAGAAGGTTTCTCACCAAAAAACACATTGGTGAAACCCCTATCTTAAGGCTCTGAGTGTTTGCACACATGTACAAACAGGCATGTTTAAACTATAACGTTTTTAGTGAAATCATGTTTCTCTCGAGGAGAAAACGCGTTTTAAAGCCATAAACAGATCTCACTGTGTTTTGGCATTGACCAAGCTACCAACAACCTAAAAAATGATCACAACTGGAGAAATTACACATTGACATTGGGTGAAATCATGTAACTCTTAAGGACGTGTTGCAGACTTGTTGAATAGATTCATTTTTCTTGTTTTGTGTCTTTTTGATGAAATTGTGCTTTTCTCGTCGAGAAAAGGCGTTTAACGCGATAAAAAGGTTTAGTGCGTTATGAATACGGGCTAGCTTACCAAAAGTACAAATGTGAACTAAATAAGGCCGGGAGTCGTTTTTATTGCTTAAAACACGATTTCTCGACCAGAACACGCTTTTTCTAAAAAGCCATGTTCCCATGGCGAGAGACTCGTTTTCTGTGAGAAAATGCATTAAAAGGAGGGATTTCATCAGAAACACTATAAATACATATTGTACTTGTCTAAAAACGCACAGAACCTTGAAATAGAAGGTTTCTCACCAAAAAACACATTGGTGAAACCCCTATCTTAAGGCTCTGAGTGTTTGCACACATGTACAACAAGCATGGTTAAACTATAACGTTTTTAGTGAAATCATGTTTCTCTCGAGGAGAAAACGCGTTTTAAAGCCATAAACAGATCTCACTGTGTTTTGGCATTGACCAAGCTACCAACAACCTAAAAAATGATCACAACTGGAGAAATTACACATTGACATTGGGTGAAATCATGTAACTCTTAAGGACGTGTTGCAGACTTGTTGAATAGATTCATTTTTCTTGTTTTGTTTGTTTTTGATGAAATTGTGCTTTTCTCGTCGAGAAAAGGCGTTTAACGCGATAAAAAGGTTTAGTGCGTTATGAATACGGGCTAGCTTACCAAAAGTACAAATGTGAACTAAATAAGGCCGGGAGTCGCTTTTATTGCTTAAAACACGATTTCTCGACCAGAATATGCTTTTTCAAAAAAGCCATGTTCCCATGGCGAGAACCTCGTTTTCTGTGAGAAAATGCATTAAAAGGAGGGATTTCATCAGAAACACTTAAAATACATATTGTACTTGTCTGAAAACGCACAGAACCTTGAAATAGAAGGTTTCTCACCAAAAAACACATTGGTGAAACCCCTATCTTAAGGCTCTGAGTGTTTGCACACATGTACAAACAGGCATGTTTAAACTATAACGTTTTTAGTGAAATCATGTTTCTCTCGAGGAGAAAACGCGTTTTAAAGCCATAAACAGATCTCACTGTGTTTTGGCATTGACCAAGCTACCAACAACCTAAAAAATGATCACAACTGGAGAAATTACACATTGACATTGGGGGAAATCATGTAACTCTTAAGGACGTGTTGCAGACTTGTTGAATAGATTCATTTTTCTTGTTTTGTTTGTTTTTGATGAAATTGTGCTTTTCTCGTCGAGAAAAGGCGTTTAACGCGATAAAAAGGTTTAGTGCGTTATGAATACGGGCTAGCTTACCAAAAGTACAAATGTGAACTAAATAAGGCCGGGAGTCGTTTTTATTGCTTAAAACACGATTTCTCGACCAGAACACGCTTTTTCTAAAAAGCCATGTTCCCATGGCGAGAGACTCGTTTTCTGTGAGAAAATGCATTAAAAGGAGGGATTTCATCAGAAACACTATAAATACATATTGTACTTGTCTGAAAACGCACAAAACCTTGAAATAGAAGGTTTCTCACCAAAAAACACATTGGTGAAACCCCTATCTTAAGGCTCTGAGTGTTTGCACACATGTACAAACAGGCATGTTTAAACTATAACGTTTTTAGTGAAATCATATTTCTCTCGAGGAGAAAACGCGTTTAAAGCCATAAACAGATCTCACTGTGTTTTGGCATTGACCAAGCTACCAACAAACCTAAAAAATGATCAGAACTGGAGAAATTACACATTGACATTGGGTGAAATCATGTAACTCTTAAGGACGTGTTGCAGACTTGTTGAATAGATTCATCTTTCTTGTTTTGTTTGTTTTTGATGAAATTGCTTTTCTCGTCGAGAAAAGGCGTTTAACGCGATAAAAAGGTTTAGTGCGTTATGAATATGGGCTAGCTTACCAAAAGTACAAATGTGAACTAAATAAGGCCGGGAGTCGTTTTTATTGCTTAAAACACGATTTCTCGACCAGAATATGCTTTTTCAAAAAAGCCATGTTCCCATGGCGAGAGACTCGTTTTCTGTGAGAAAATGCATTAAAAGGAGGGATTTCATCAGAAACACTATAAATACATATTGTACTTGTCTGAAAACGCACAGAACCTTGAAATAGAAGGTTTCTCACCAAAAAACACATTGGTGAAACCCCTATCTTAAGGCTCTGAGTGTTTGCACACATGTACAAACAGGCATGTTTAAACTATAACGTTTTTAGTGAAATCATGTTTCTCTCGAGGAGAAAACGCGTTTAAAATCATAAAAAGATCTCACTGTGTTTTGGCATTGACCAAGCTACCAACAACCTAAAAAATGATCACAACTGGAGAAATTACACATTGACATTGGGTGAAATCATGTAACTCTTAAGGACGTGTTGCAGACTTGTTGAATAGATTCATTTTTCTTGTTTTGTTTGTTTTTGATGAAATTGTGCTTTTCTCGTCGAGAAAAGGCGTTTAACGCGATAAAAAGGTTTAGTGCGTTATGAATACGGGCTAGCTTACCAAAAGTACAAATGTGAACTAAATAAGGCCGGGAGTCGTTTTTATTGCTTAAAACACGATTTCTCGACCAGAATATGCTTTTTCTAAAATGCCATGTTCCCATGGCGAGAGACTCGTTTTCTGTGAGAAAATGCATTAAAAGGAGGGGTTTCATCAGAAACACTATAAATACATATTGTACTTGTCTGAAAACGCACAGAACCTTGAAATAGAAGGTTTCTCACCAAAAAACACATTGGTGAAACCCCTATCTTAAGGCTCTGAGTGTTTGCACACATGTACAACAGGCACGGTTAAACTATAACGTTTTTAGTGAAATCATGTTTCTCTCGAGGAGAAAACGCGTTTAAAGCCATAAAAAGATCTCACTGTGTTTTGGCATTGACCAAGCTACCAACAACCTAAAAAATGATCAGAACTGGAGAAATTACACATTGACATTGGGTGAAATCATGTGACTCTTAAGGACGTGTTGCAGACTTGTTGAATAGATTCATTTTTCTTGTTTTGTTTGTTTTTGATGAAATTGTGCTTTTCTCGTCGAGAAAAGGCGTTTAACGCGATAAAAAGGTTTAGTGCGTTATGAATACGGGCTAGCTTACCAAAAGTACAAATGTGAACTAAATAAGGCCGGGAGTCGTTTTTATTGCTTAAAACACGATTTCTCGACCAGAATATGCTTTTTCAAAAAAGCCATGTTCCCATGGCGAGAGACTCGTTTTCTGTGAGAAAATGCATTAAAAGGAGGGGTTTCATCAGAAACACTATAAATACATATTGTACTTGTCTGAAAACGCACAGAACCTTGAAATAGAAGGTTTCTCACCAAAAAACACATTGGTGAAACCCCTATCTTAAGGCTCTGAGTGTTTGCACACATGTACAAACAGGCATGTTTAAACTATAACGTTTTTAGTGAAATCATGTTTCTCTCGAGGAGAAAACGCGTTTTAAAGCCATAAACAGATCTCACTGTGTTTTGGCATTGACCAAGCTACCAACAACCTAAAAAATGATCACAACTGGAGAAATTACACATTGACATTGGGTGAAATCATGTAACTCTTAAGGACGTGTTGCAGACTTGTTGAATAGATTCATTTTTCTTGTTTTGTTTGTTTTTGATGAAATTGTGCTTTTCTCGTCGAGAAAAGGCGTTTAACGCGATAAAAAGGTTTAGTGCGTTATGAATACGGGCTAGCTTACCAAAAGTACAAATGTGAACTAAATAAGGCTGGGAGTCGTTTTTATTGCTTAAAACACGATTTCTCGACCAGAATATTTTTTTTCAAAAAAGCCATGTTCCCATGGCGAGAGACTCGTTTTCTGTGAGAAAATGCATTAAAAGGAGGGATTTCATCAGAAACACTATAAATACATATTGTACTTGCCTGAAAACGCACAGAACCTTGAAATAGAAGGTTTCTCACCAAAAAACACATTGGTGAAACCCCTATCTTAAGGCTCTGAGTGTTTGCACACATGTACAAACAGGCATGTTTAAACTATAACGTTTTTAGTGAAATCATTTTTCTCTCGAGGAGAAAACGCGTTTAAAATCATAAAAAGATCTCACTGTGTTTTGGCATTGACCAAGCTACCAACAACCTAAAAAATGATCACAACTGGAGAAATTACACATTGACATTGGGTGAAATCATGTAACTCTTAAGGACGTGTTGCAGACTTGTTGAATAGATTCATTTTTCTTGTTTTGTTTGTTTTTGATGAAATTGTGCTTTTCTCGTCGAGAAAAGGCGTTTAACGCGATAAAAAGGTTTAGTGCGTTATGAATACGGGCTAGCTTACCAAAAGTACAAATGTGAACTAAATAAGGCCGGGAGTCGTTTTTATTGCTTAAAACACGATTTCTCGACCAGAACACGCTTTTTCTAAAAAGCCATGTTCCCATGGCGAGAGACTCGTTTTCTGTGAGAAAATGCATTAAAAGGAGGGATTTCATCAGAAACACTATAAATACATATTGTACTTGTCTGAAAACGCACAAAACCTTGAAATAGAAGGTTTCTCACCAAAAAACACATTGGTGAAACCCCTATCTTAAGGCTCTGAGTGTTTGCACACATGTACAAACAGGCATGTTTAAACTATAACGTTTTTAGTGAAATCATATTTCTCTCGAGGAGAAAACGCGTTTAAAGCCATAAACAGATCTCACTGTGTTTTGGCATTGACCAAGCTACCAACAAACCTAAAAAATGATCAGAACTGGAGAAATTACACATTGACATTGGGTGAAATCATGTAACTCTTAAGGACGTGTTGCAGACTTGTTGAATAGATTCATTTTTCTTGTTTTGTTTGTTTTTGATGAAATTGCTTTTCTCGTCGAGAAAAGGCGTTTAACGCGATAAAAAGGTTTAGTGCGTTATGAATATGGGCTAGCTTACCAAAAGTACAAATGTGAACTAAATAAGGCCGGGAGTCGTTTTTATTGCTTAAAACACGATTTCTCGACCAGAATATGCTTTTTCAAAAAAGCCATGTTCCCATGGCGAGAGACTCGTTTTCTGTGAGAAAATGCATTAAAAGGAGGGATTTCATCAGAAACACTATAAATACATATTGTACTTGTCTGAAAACGCACAGAACCTTGAAATAGAAGGTTTCTCACCAAAAAACACATTGGTGAAACCCCTATCTTAAGGCTCTGAGTGTTTGCACACATGTACAAACAGGCATGTTTAAACTATAACGTTTTTAGTGAAATCATGTTTCTCTCGAGGAGAAAACGCGTTTAAAATCATAAAAAGATCTCACTGTGTTTTGGCATTGACCAAGCTACCAACAACCTAAAAAATGATCAGAACTGGAGAAATTACACATTGACATTGGTTGAAATCATGTAACTCTTAAGGACGTGTTGCAGACTTGTTGAATAGATTCATTTTTCTTGTTTTGTTTGTTTTTGATGAAATTGTGCTTTTCTCGTCGAGAAAAGGCGTTTAACGCGATAAAAAGGTTTAGTGCGTTATGAATACGGGCTAGCTTACCAAAAGTACAAATGTGAACTAAATAAGGCCGGGAGTCGTTTTTATTGCTTAAAACACGATTTCTCGACCAGAATATGCTTTTTCTAAAAAGCCATGTTCCCATGGCGAGAGACTCGTTTTCTGTGAGAAAATGCATTAAAAGGAGGGATTTCATCAGAAACACTATAAATACATATTGTACTTGTCTGAAAACGCACAGAACCTTGAAATAGAAGGTTTCTCACCAAAAAACACATTGGTGAAACCCCTATCTTAAGGCTCTGAGTGTTTGCACACATGTACAACAGGCACGGTTAAACTATAACGTTTATAGTGAAATCATGTTTCTCTCGAGGAGAAAACGCGTTTAAAGCCATAAAAAGATCTCACTGTGTTTTGGCATTGACCAAGCTACCAACAACCTAAAAAATGATCAGAACTGGAGAAATTACACATTGACATTGGGTGAAATCATGTGACTCTTAAGGACGTGTTGCAGACTTGTTGAATAGATTCATTTTTCTTGTTTTGTTTGTTTTTGATGAAATTGTGCTTTTCTCGTCGAGAAAAGGCGTTTAACGCGATAAAAAGGTTTAGTGCGTTATGAATACGGGCTAGCTTACCAAAAGTACAAATGTGAACTAAATAAGGCCGGGAGTCGTTTTTATTGCTTAAAACACGATTTCTCGACCAGAACACGCTTTTTCTAAAAAGCCATGTTCCCATGGCGAGAGACTCGTTTTCTGTGAGAAAATGCATTAAAAGGAGGGATTTCATCAGAAACACTATAAATACATATTGTACTTGTCTAAAAACGCACAGAACCTTGAAATAGAAGGTTTCTCACCAAAAAACACATTGGTGAAACCCCTATCTTAAGGCTCTGAGTGTTTGCACACATGTACAACAAGCATGGTTAAACTATAACGTTTTTAGTGAAATCATGTTTCTCTCGAGGAGAAAACGCGTTTTAAAGCCATAAACAGATCTCACTGTGTTTTGGCATTGACCAAGCTACCAACAACCTAAAAAATGATCACAACTGGAGAAATTACACATTGACATTGGGTGAAATCATGTAACTCTTAAGGACGTGTTGCAGACTTGTTGAATAGATTCATTTTTCTTGTTTTGTTTGTTTTTGATGAAATTGTGCTTTTCTCGTCGAGAAAAGGCGTTTAACGCGATAAAAAGGTTTAGTGCGTTATGAATACGGGCTAGCTTACCAAAAGTACAAATGTGAACTAAATAAGGCCGGGAGTCGCTTTTATTGCTTAAAACACGATTTCTCGACCAGAATATGCTTTTTCAAAAAAGCCATGTTCCCATGGCGAGAACCTCGTTTTCTGTGAGAAAATGCATTAAAAGGAGGGATTTCATCAGAAACACTTAAAATACATATTGTACTTGTCTGAAAACGCACAGAACCTTGAAATAGAAGGTTTCTCACCAAAAAACACATTGGTGAAACCCCTATCTTAAGGCTCTGAGTGTTTGCACACATGTACAAACAGGCATGTTTAAACTATAACGTTTTTAGTGAAATCATGTTTCTCTCGAGGAGAAAACGCGTTTTAAAGCCATAAACAGATCTCACTGTGTTTTGGCATTGACCAAGCTACCAACAACCTAAAAAATGATCACAACTGGAGAAATTACACATTGACATTGGGGGAAATCATGTAACTCTTAAGGACGTGTTGCAGACTTGTTGAATAGATTCATTTTTCTTGTTTTGTTTGTTTTTGATGAAATTGTGCTTTTCTCGTCGAGAAAAGGCGTTTAACGCGATAAAAAGGTTTAGTGCGTTATGAATACGGGCTAGCTTACCAAAAGTACAAATGTGAACTAAATAAGGCCGGGAGTCGTTTTTATTGCTTAAAACACGATTTCTCGACCAGAACACGCTTTTTCTAAAAAGCCATGTTCCCATGGCGAGAGACTCGTTTTCTGTGAGAAAATGCATTAAAAGGAGGGATTTCATCAGAAACACTATAAATACATATTGTACTTGTCTGAAAACGCACAAAACCTTGAAATAGAAGGTTTCTCACCAAAAAACACATTGGTGAAACCCCTATCTTAAGGCTCTGAGTGTTTGCACACATGTACAAACAGGCATGTTTAAACTATAACGTTTTTAGTGAAATCATATTTCTCTCGAGGAGAAAACGCGTTTAAAGCCATAAACAGATCTCACTGTGTTTTGGCATTGACCAAGCTACCAACAAACCTAAAAAATGATCAGAACTGGAGAAATTACACATTGACATTGGGTGAAATCATGTAACTCTTAAGGACGTGTTGCAGACTTGTTGAATAGATTCATCTTTCTTGTTTTGTTTGTTTTTGATGAAATTGCTTTTCTCGTCGAGAAAAGGCGTTTAACGCGATAAAAAGGTTTAGTGCGTTATGAATATGGGCTAGCTTACCAAAAGTACAAATGTGAACTAAATAAGGCCGGGAGTCGTTTTTATTGCTTAAAACACGATTTCTCGACCAGAATATGCTTTTTCAAAAAAGCCATGTTCCCATGGCGAGAGACTCGTTTTCTGTGAGAAAATGCATTAAAAGGAGGGATTTCATCAGAAACACTATAAATACATATTGTACTTGTCTGAAAACGCACAGAACCTTGAAATAGAAGGTTTCTCACCAAAAAACACATTGGTGAAACCCCTATCTTAAGGCTCTGAGTGTTTGCACACATGTACAAACAGGCATGTTTAAACTATAACGTTTTTAGTGAAATCATGTTTCTCTCGAGGAGAAAACGCGTTTAAAATCATAAAAAGATCTCACTGTGTTTTGGCATTGACCAAGCTACCAACAACCTAAAAAATGATCACAACTGGAGAAATTACACATTGACATTGGGTGAAATCATGTAACTCTTAAGGACGTGTTGCAGACTTGTTGAATAGATTCATTTTTCTTGTTTTGTTTGTTTTTGATGAAATTGTGCTTTTCTCGTCGAGAAAAGGCGTTTAACGCGATAAAAAGGTTTAGTGCGTTATGAATACGGGCTAGCTTACCAAAAGTACAAATGTGAACTAAATAAGGCCGGGAGTCGTTTTTATTGCTTAAAACACGATTTCTCGACCAGAATATGCTTTTTCTAAAATGCCATGTTCCCATGGCGAGAGACTCGTTTTCTGTGAGAAAATGCATTAAAAGGAGGGGTTTCATCAGAAACACTATAAATACATATTGTACTTGTCTGAAAACGCACAGAACCTTGAAATAGAAGGTTTCTCACCAAAAAACACATTGGTGAAACCCCTATCTTAAGGCTCTGAGTGTTTGCACACATGTACAACAGGCACGGTTAAACTATAACGTTTTTAGTGAAATCATGTTTCTCTCGAGGAGAAAACGCGTTTAAAATCATAAAAAGATCTCACTGTGTTTTGGCATTGACCAAGCTACCAACAACCTAAAAAATGATCACAACTGGAGAAATTACACATTGACATTGGGTGAAATCATGTAACTCTTAAGGACGTGTTGCAGACTTGTTGAATAGATTCATTTTTCTTGTTTTGTGTCTTTTTGATGAAATTGTGCTTTTCTCGTCGAGAAAAGGCGTTTAACGCGATAAAAAGGTTTAGTGCGTTATGAATACGGGCTAGCTTACCAAAAGTACAAATGTGAACTAAATAAGGCCGGGAGTCGTTTTTATTGCTTAAAACACGATTTCTCGACCAGAACACGCTTTTTCTAAAAAGCCATGTTCCCATGGCGAGAGACTCGTTTTCTGTGAGAAAATGCATTAAAAGGAGGGATTTCATCAGAAACACTATAAATACATATTGTACTTGTCTAAAAACGCACAGAACCTTGAAATAGAAGGTTTCTCACCAAAAAACACATTGGTGAAACCCCTATCTTAAGGCTCTGAGTGTTTGCACACATGTACAACAAGCATGGTTAAACTATAACGTTTTTAGTGAAATCATGTTTCTCTCGAGGAGAAAACGCGTTTTAAAGCCATAAACAGATCTCACTGTGTTTTGGCATTGACCAAGCTACCAACAACCTAAAAAATGATCACAACTGGAGAAATTACACATTGACATTGGGTGAAATCATGTAACTCTTAAGGACGTGTTGCAGACTTGTTGAATAGATTCATTTTTCTTGTTTTGTTTGTTTTTGATGAAATTGTGCTTTTCTCGTCGAGAAAAGGCGTTTAACGCGATAAAAAGGTTTAGTGCGTTATGAATACGGGCTAGCTTACCAAAAGTACAAATGTGAACTAAATAAGGCCGGGAGTCGCTTTTATTGCTTAAAACACGATTTCTCGACCAGAATATGCTTTTTCAAAAAAGCCATGTTCCCATGGCGAGAACCTCGTTTTCTGTGAGAAAATGCATTAAAAGGAGGGATTTCATCAGAAACACTTAAAATACATATTGTACTTGTCTGAAAACGCACAGAACCTTGAAATAGAAGGTTTCTCACCAAAAAGCACATTGGTGAAAACCCCATTTTAAGGCTCTGAGTGTTTGCAAACACGTACAACAGGCATGTTTAAACTATAACGTATTTAGTGAAATCATGTTTCTGTCGAGGAAAAAACGCTTATAAAGCCATAAAAAGGATTCACTTGTGTTTGGCATTGGACCAAGCTACCAACAACCTAAACAATGATCAGAACTGGAGAAATTACACATTGACATTGGGGGAAATCATGTAACTCTTAAGGATGTGTTGCAGACTTGTTGAATAGATTCATTTTTCTTGTTTTGTTTGTTTTTGATGAAATTGTGCTTTTTTCGTCGAGAAAAGGCGTTTCACGCGATAAAAATGTTTAGTGCGTTATGAATACGGGCTAGGTTAACAAAAGTAAAAATGTGAACTAAATAAGGCCCGGAGTCGTTTTTATTGTTTAAAACACGATTTCTCGACCAGAATATGCTTTTTCCAAAAAGCCAATTTCCCATGGCGAGAGACTCATTTTCTGTGAGAAAATGCATTAAAAGGAGGGATTTCATCAGAAACACTTAAAATACATATTGTACTTGTCTGAAAACTCACAGAACCTTGAAATAGAAGGTTTCTCACCAAAAAGCACATTGGTGAAAACTCCATTTTAAGGCTCTGAGTATTTGCAAACACGTACAACAGGCATGTTTAAACTATAACGTTTTTAGTGAAATCATGTTTCTGTCGAGGAGAAAACTTGTATAAAGCCATAAAAAGGATTCACTTGTGTTTGGCATTAGACCAAGCTACCAACAACCTAAACAATGATCAGAACTGGAGAAATTACACATTGACATTGGGGGAAATCATGTAACTCTTAAGGATGTGTTGCAGACTTGTTGAATAGATTCATTTTTCTTGTTTTGTTTGTTTTTGATGAAATTGTGCTTTTCTAGTCGAGAAAAGGCGTTTCACGCGATAAAAAGGTTTAGTGCGTTATGAATACGGGCTAGCTTACCAAAAATAAAAATGTGAACTAAATAAGGCACGGAGTCGTTTTTATTGTTTAAAACACGATTTCTCGACCAGAATATGCTTTTTCAAAAAAGCCAATTTCCCATGGCGAGAGACTCATTTTCTGTGAGAAAATGCATTAAAAGGAGGGATTTCATCAGAAACACTTAAAATACATATTGTACTTGTCTGAAAACTCACAAAACCTTGAAATAGAGGTTTCTCACCAAAAAGCACATTGGTGAAAACCCTATTTTAAGGCTCTGAGTGTTTACAAACACGTACAACAGGCATGTTTAAACTATAACGATTTTAGTGAAATCATGTTTCTCTCGAGGAGAAAACGCGTATAAAGCCATAAAAATGATTCACTTGTGTTTGGCATTGGACCAAGCTACCAACAACCTAAACAATGATCAGAACTGGAGAAATTACACATTGACATTGGGGGAAATCATGTAACTCTTAAGGATGTGTTGCAGACTTGTTGAATAGATTCATTTTTCTTGTTTTGTTTGTTTTTGATGAAATTGTGCTTTTCTAGTCGAGAAAAGGCGTTTCACGCGATAAAAAGGTTTAGTGCGTTATGAATACGGGCTAGCTTACCAAAAATAAAAATGTGAACTAAATAAGGCACGGAGTCGTTTTTATTGTTTAAAACACGATTTCTCGACCAGAATATGCTTTTTCAAAAAAGCCAATTTCCCATGGCGAGAGACTCATTTTCTGTGAGAAAATGCATTAAAAGGAGGGATTTCATCAGAAACACTTAAAATACATATTGTACTTGTCTGAAAACTCACAAAACCTTGAAATAGAGGTTTTTCACCAAAAAGCACATTGGTGAAAACCCTATTTTAAGGCTCTGAGTGTTTACAAACACGTACAACAGGCATGTTTAAACTATAACGATTTTAGTGAAATCATTTTTCTCTCGAGGAGAAAACGCGTTTAAAATCATAAAAAGATCTCACTGTGTTTTGGCATTGACCAAGCTACCAACAACCTAAAAAATGATCACAACTGGAGAAATTACACATTGACATTGGGTGAAATCATGTAACTCTTAAGGACGTGTTGCAGACTTGTTGAATAGATTCATTTTTCTTGTTTTGTTTGTTTTTGATGAAATTGTGCTTTTCTCGTCGAGAAAAGGCGTTTAACGCGATAAAAAGGTTTAGTGCGTTATGAATACGGGCTAGCTTACCAAAAGTACAAATGTGAACTAAATAAGGCCGGGAGTCGTTTTTATTGCTTAAAACACGATTTCTCGACCAGAACACGCTTTTTCTAAAAAGCCATGTTCCCATGGCGAGAGACTCGTTTTCTGTGAGAAAATGCATTAAAAGGAGGGATTTCATCAGAAACACTATAAATACATATTGTACTTGTCTGAAAACGCACAAAACCTTGAAATAGAAGGTTTCTCACCAAAAAACACATTGGTGAAACCCCTATCTTAAGGCTCTGAGTGTTTGCACACATGTACAAACAGGCATGTTTAAACTATAACGTTTTTAGTGAAATCATATTTCTCTCGAGGAGAAAACGCGTTTAAAGCCATAAACAGATCTCACTGTGTTTTGGCATTGACCAAGCTACCAACAAACCTAAAAAATGATCAGAACTGGAGAAATTACACATTGACATTGGGTGAAATCATGTAACTCTTAAGGACGTGTTGCAGACTTGTTGAATAGATTCATTTTTCTTGTTTTGTTTGTTTTTGATGAAATTGCTTTTCTCGTCGAGAAAAGGCGTTTAACGCGATAAAAAGGTTTAGTGCGTTATGAATATGGGCTAGCTTACCAAAAGTACAAATGTGAACTAAATAAGGCCGGGAGTCGTTTTTATTGCTTAAAACACGATTTCTCGACCAGAATATGCTTTTTCAAAAAAGCCATGTTCCCATGGCGAGAGACTCGTTTTCTGTGAGAAAATGCATTAAAAGGAGGGATTTCATCAGAAACACTATAAATACATATTGTACTTGTCTGAAAACGCACAGAACCTTGAAATAGAAGGTTTCTCACCAAAAAACACATTGGTGAAACCCCTATCTTAAGGCTCTGAGTGTTTGCACACATGTACAAACAGGCATGTTAAAACTATAACGTTTTTAGTGAAATCATGTTTCTCTCGAGGAGAAAACGCGTTTAAAATCATAAAAAGATCTCACTGTGTTTTGGCATTGACCAAGCTACCAACAACCTAAAAAATGATCAGAACTGGAGAAATTACACATTGACATTGGTTGAAATCATGTAACTCTTAAGGACGTGTTGCAGACTTGTTGAATAGATTCATTTTTCTTGTTTTGTTTGTTTTTGATGAAATTGTGCTTTTCTCGTCGAGAAAAGGCGTTTAACGCGATAAAAAGGTTTAGTGCGTTATGAATACGGGCTAGCTTACCAAAAGTACAAATGTGAACTAAATAAGGCCGGGAGTCGTTTTTATTGCTTAAAACACGATTTCTCGACCAGAATATGCTTTTTCTAAAAAGCCATGTTCCCATGGCGAGAGACTCGTTTTCTGTGAGAAAATGCATTAAAAGGAGGGATTTCATCAGAAACACTATAAATACATATTGTACTTGTCTGAAAACGCACAGAACCTTGAAATAGAAGGTTTCTCACCAAAAAACACATTGGTGAAACCCCTATCTTAAGGCTCTGAGTGTTTGCACACATGTACAACAGGCACGGTTAAACTATAACGTTTATAGTGAAATCATGTTTCTCTCGAGGAGAAAACGCGTTTAAAGCCATAAAAAGATCTCACTGTGTTTTGGCATTGACCAAGCTACCAACAACCTAAAAAATGATCAGAACTGGAGAAATTACACATTGACATTGGGTGAAATCATGTGACTCTTAAGGACGTGTTGCAGACTTGTTGAATAGATTCATTTTTCTTGTTTTGTTTGTTTTTGATGAAATTGTGCTTTTCTCGTCGAGAAAAGGCGTTTAACGCGATAAAAAGGTTTAGTGCGTTATGAATACGGGCTAGCTTACCAAAAGTACAAATGTGAACTAAATAAGGCCGGGAGTCGTTTTTATTGCTTAAAACACGATTTCTCGACCAGAATATGCTTTTTCAAAAAAGCCATGTTCCCATGGCGAGAGACTCGTTTTCTGTGAGAAAATGCATTAAAAGGAGGGGTTTCATCAGAAACACTATAAATACATATTGTACTTGTCTGAAAACGCACAGAACCTTGAAATAGAAGGTTTCTCACCAAAAAACACATTGGTGAAACCCCTATCTTAAGGCTCTGAGTGTTTGCACACATGTACAAACAGGCATGTTTAAACTATAACGTTTTTAGTGAAATCATGTTTCTCTCGAGGAGAAAACGCGTTTTAAAGCCATAAACAGATCTCACTGTGTTTTGGCATTGACCAAGCTACCAACAACCTAAAAAATGATCACAACTGGAGAAATTACACATTGACATTGGGTGAAATCATGTAACTCTTAAGGACGTGTTGCAGACTTGTTGAATAGATTCATTTTTCTTGTTTTGTGTCTTTTTGATGAAATTGTGCTTTTCTCGTCGAGAAAAGGCGTTTAACGCGATAAAAAGGTTTAGTGCGTTATGAATACGGGCTAGCTTACCAAAAGTACAAATGTGAACTAAATAAGGCCGGGAGTCGTTTTTATTGCTTAAAACACGATTTCTCGACCAGAACACGCTTTTTCTAAAAAGCCATGTTCCCATGGCGAGAGACTCGTTTTCTGTGAGAAAATGCATTAAAAGGAGGGATTTCATCAGAAACACTATAAATACATATTGTACTTGTCTAAAAACGCACAGAACCTTGAAATAGAAGGTTTCTCACCAAAAAACACATTGGTGAAACCCCTATCTTAAGGCTCTGAGTGTTTGCACACATGTACAACAAGCATGGTTAAACTATAACGTTTTTAGTGAAATCATGTTTCTCTCGAGGAGAAAACGCGTTTTAAAGCCATAAACAGATCTCACTGTGTTTTGGCATTGACCAAGCTACCAACAACCTAAAAAATGATCACAACTGGAGAAATTACACATTGACATTGGGTGAAATCATGTAACTCTTAAGGACGTGTTGCAGACTTGTTGAATAGATTCATTTTTCTTGTTTTGTTTGTTTTTGATGAAATTGTGCTTTTCTCGTCGAGAAAAGGCGTTTAACGCGATAAAAAGGTTTAGTGCGTTATGAATACGGGCTAGCTTACCAAAAGTACAAATGTGAACTAAATAAGGCCGGGAGTCGCTTTTATTGCTTAAAACACGATTTCTCGACCAGAATATGCTTTTTCAAAAAAGCCATGTTCCCATGGCGAGAACCTCGTTTTCTGTGAGAAAATGCATTAAAAGGAGGGATTTCATCAGAAACACTTAAAATACATATTGTACTTGTCTGAAAACGCACAGAACCTTGAAATAGAAGGTTTCTCACCAAAAAGCACATTGGTGAAAACCCCATTTTAAGGCTCTGAGTGTTTGCAAACACCTACAACAGGCATGTTTAAACTATAACGTATTTAGTGAAATCATGTTTCTGTCGAGGAAAAAACGCTTATAAAGCCATAAAAAGGATTCACTTGTGTTTGGCATTGGACCAAGCTACCAACAACCTAAACAATGATCAGAACTGGAGAAATTACACATTGACATTGGGGGAAATCATGTAACTCTTAAGGATGTGTTGCAGACTTGTTGAATAGATTCATTTTTCTTGTTTTGTTTGTTTTTGATGAAATTGTGCTTTTTTCGTCGAGAAAAGGCGTTTCACGCGATAAAAATGTTTAGTGCGTTATGAATACGGGCTAGGTTAACAAAAGTAAAAATGTGAACTAAATAAGGCCCGGAGTCGTTTTTATTGTTTAAAACACGATTTCTCGACCAGAATATGCTTTTTCCAAAAAGCCAATTTCCCATGGCGAGAGACTCATTTTCTGTGAGAAAATGCATTAAAAGGAGGGATTTCATCAGAAACACTTAAAATACATATTGTACTTGTCTGAAAACTCACAGAACCTTGAAATAGAAGGTTTCTCACCAAAAAGCACATTGGTGAAAACTCCATTTTAAGGCTCTGAGTATTTGCAAACACGTACAACAGGCATGTTTAAACTATAACGTTTTTAGTGAAATCATGTTTCTGTCGAGGAGAAAACTTGTATAAAGCCATAAAAAGGATTCACTTGTGTTTGGCATTAGACCAAGCTACCAACAACCTAAACAATGATCAGAACTGGAGAAATTACACATTGACATTGGGGGAAATCATGTAACTCTTAAGGATGTGTTGCAGACTTGTTGAATAGATTCATTTTTCTTGTTTTGTTTGTTTTTGATGAAATTGTGCTTTTCTAGTCGAGAAAAGGCGTTTCACGCGATAAAAAGGTTTAGTGCGTTATGAATACGGGCTAGCTTACCAAAAATAAAAATGTGAACTAAATAAGGCACGGAGTCGTTTTTATTGTTTAAAACACGATTTCTCGACCAGAATATGCTTTTTCAAAAAAGCCAATTTCCCATGGCGAGAGACTCATTTTCTGTGAGAAAATGCATTAAAAGGAGGGATTTCATCAGAAACACTTAAAATACATATTGTACTTGTCTGAAAACTCACAAAACCTTGAAATAGAGGTTTCTCACCAAAAAGCACATTGGTGAAAACCCTATTTTAAGGCTCTGAGTGTTTACAAACACGTACAACAGGCATGTTTAAACTATAACGATTTTAGTGAAATCATGTTTCTCTCGAGGAGAAAACGCGTATAAAGCCATAAAAATGATTCACTTGTGTTTGGCATTGGACCAAGCTACCAACAACCTAAACAATGATCAGAACTGGAGAAATTACACATTGACATTGGGGGAAATCATGTAACTCTTAAGGATGTGTTGCAGACTTGTTGAATAGATTCATTTTTCTTGTTTTGTTTGTTTTTGATGAAATTGTGCTTTTCTAGTCGAGAAAAGGCGTTTCACGCGATAAAAAGGTTTAGTGCGTTATGAATACGGGCTAGCTTACCAAAAATAAAAATGTGAACTAAATAAGGCACGGAGTCGTTTTTATTGTTTAAAACACGATTTCTCGACCAGAATATGCTTTTTCAAAAAAGCCAATTTCCCATGGCGAGAGACTCATTTTCTGTGAGAAAATGCATTAAAAGGAGGGATTTCATCAGAAACACTTAAAATACATATTGTACTTGTCTGAAAACTCACAAAACCTTGAAATAGAGGTTTTTCACCAAAAAGCACATTGGTGAAAACCCTATTTTAAGGCTCTGAGTGTTTACAAACACGTACAACAGGCATGTTTAAACTATAACGATTTTAGTGAAATCATGTTTCTCTCGAGGAGAAAACGCGTATAAAGCCATAAAAATGATTCACTTGTGTTTGGCATTGGACCAAGCTACCAACAACCTAAACAATGATCAGAAATGGAGAAATTACACATTGACATTGGGTGAAATCATGTAACTCTTAAGGATGTGTTGCAGACTTGTTGAATAGATTCATTTTTCTTGTTTTTTTGTTTTTGATGAAATTGTGCTTTTCTCGTCGAGAAAAGGCGTTTAACGCGATAAAAAGGTTTAGTGCGTAATGAATACGGGCTAGCTTACCAAAAGTAAAAATGTGAACTAAATAAGGCCGGGAGTCGTTTTTATTGTTTAAAACACGATTTCTCGACCAGAATAGGCTTTTTCAAAAAAGCCAATTTCCCATGGCGAGAGACTCATTTTCTGTGAGAAAATGCATTAAAAGGAGGGATTTCATCAGAAACACTTAAAATACATATTGTACTTGTCTGAAAACTCACAGAACCTTGAAATAGAAGGTTTCTCACCAAAAAGCACATTGGTGAAAACCCTATTTTAAGGCTCTGAGTGTTTGCAAACACGTACAACAGGCATGTTTAAACTATAACGTTTTTAGTGAAATCATGTTTCTCTCGAGGAGAAAACGCGTTTAAAATCATAAAAAGATCTCACTGTGTTTTGGCATTGACCAAGCTACCAACAAACCTAAAAAATGATCAGAACTGGAGAAATTACACATTGACATTGGGTGAAATCATGTAACTCTTAAGGACGTGTTGCAGACTTGTTGAATAGATTCATTTTTCTTGTTTTGTTTGTTTTTGATGAAATTGTGCTTTTCTCGTCGAGAAAAGGCGTTTAACGCGATAAAAAGGTTTAGTGCGTTATGAATACGGGCTAGCTTACCAAAAGTACAAATGTGAACCAAATAAGGCCGGGAGTCGTTTTTATTGCTTAAAACACGATTTCTCGACCAGAATATGCTTTTTCAAAAAAGCCATGTTCCCATGGCGAGAGACTCGTTTTCTGTGAGAAAATGCATTAAAAGGAGGGGTTTCATCAGAAACACTATAAATACATATTGTACTTGTCTGAAAACGCACAGAACCTTGACATAGAAGGTTTCTCACCAAAAAACACATTGGTGAAACCCCTATCTTAAGGCTCTGAGTGTTTGCACACATGTACAACAGGCACGGTTAAACTATAACGTTTTTAGTGAAATCATGTTTCTCTCGAGGAGAAAACGCGTTTAAAGCCATAAAAAGATCTCACTGTGTTTTGGCATTGACCAAGCTACCAACAAACCTAAAAAATGATCAGAACTGGAGAAATTACACATTGACATTGGGTGAAATCATGTAACTCTTAAGGACGTGTTGCAGACTTGTTGAATAGATTCATTTTTCTTGTTTTGTTTGTTTTTGATGAAATTGTGCTTTTCTCGTCGAGAAAAGGCGTTTAACGCGATAAAAAGGTTTAGTGCGTTATGAATACGGGCTAGCTTACCAAAAGTACAAATGTGAACCAAATAAGGCCGGGAGTCGTTTTTATTGCTTAAAACACGATTTCTCGACCAGAATATGCTTTTTCAAAAAAGCCATGTTCCCATGGCGAGAGACTCGTTTTCTGTGAGAAAATGCATTAAAAGGAGGGGTTTCATCAGAAACACTATAAATACATATTGTACTTGTCTGAAAACGCACAGAACCTTGAAATAGAAGGTTTCTCACCAAAAAACACATTGGTGAAACCCCTATCTTAAGGCTCTGAGTGTTTGCACACATGTACAAACAGGCATGTTTAAACTATAACGTTTTTAGTGAAATCATGTTTCTCTCGAGGAGAAAACGCGTTTAAAGCCATAAAAAGATCTCACTGTGTTTTGGCATTGACCAAGCTACCAACAACCTAAAAAATGATCAGAACTGGAGAAATTACACATTGACATTGGTTGAAATCATGTAACTCTTAAGGACGTGTTGCAGACTTGTTGAATAGATTCATTTTTCTTGTTTTGTTTGTTTTTGATGAAATTGCTTTTCTCGTCGAGAAAAGGCGTTTAACGCGACAAAAGGTTTAGTGCGTTATGAATACCGGCTAGCTTACCAAAAGTACAAATGTGAACTAAATAAGGCTGGGAGTCGTTTTTATTGCTTAAAACACGATTTCTCGACCAGAATATTTTTTTTCAAAAAAGCCATGTTCCCATGGCGAGAGACTCGTTTTCTGTGAGAAAATGCATTAAAAGGAGGGATTTCATCAGAAACACTATAAATACATATTGTACTTGTCTGAAAACGCACAGAACCTTGAAATAGAAGGTTTCTCACCAAAAAACACATTGGTGAAACCCCTATCTTAAGGCTCTAAGTGTTTGCACACATGTACAAACAGGCATGTTTAAACTATAACGTTTTTAGTGAAATCATGTTTCTCTCGAGGAGAAAACGCGTTTAAAATCAAAAAAGATCTCACTGTGTTTTGGCATTGACCAAGCTACCAACAACCTAAAAAATTATCACAACTGGAGAAATTACACATTGACATTGGGTGAAATCATGTAACTCTTAAGGACGTGTTGCAGACTTGTTGAATAGATTCATTTTTCTTGTTTTGTTTGTTTTTGATGAAATTGTGCTTTTCTCGTCGAGAAAAGGCGTTTAACGCGATATAAAGGTTTAGTGCGTTATGAATACGGGCTAGCTTACCAAAAGTACAAATGTGAACTAAATAAGGCCGGGAGTCGTTTTTATTGCTTAAAACACGATTTCTCGACCAGAATATGCTTTTTCTAAAAAGCCATGTTCCCATGGCGAGAGACTCGTTTTCTGTGAGAAAATGCATTAAAAGGAGGGATTTCATCAGAAACACTATAAATACATATTGTACTTGTCTGAAAACGCACAGAACCTTGACATAGAAGGTTTCTCACCAAAAAACACATTGGTGAAACCCCTATCTTAAGGCTCTGAGTGTTTGCACACATGTACAACAGGCACGGTTAAACTATAACGTTTTTAGTGAAATCATGTTTCTCTCGAGGAGAAAACGCGTTTAAAGCCATAAAAAGATCTCACTGTGTTTTGGCATTGACCAAGCTACCAACAAACCTAAAAAATGATCAGAACTGGAGAAATTACACATTGACATTGGGTGAAATCATGTAACTCTTAAGGACGTGTTGCAGACTTGTTGAATAGATTCATTTTTCTTGTTTTGTTTGTTTTTGATGAAATTGTGCTTTTCTCGTCGAGAAAAGGCGTTTAACGCGATAAAAAGGTTTAGTGCGTTATGAATACGGGCTAGCTTACCAAAAGTACAAATGTGAACCAAATAAGGCCGGGAGTCGTTTTTATTGCTTAAAACACGATTTCTCGACCAGAATATGCTTTTTCAAAAAAGCCATGTTCCCATGGCGAGAGACTCGTTTTCTGTGAGAAAATGCATTAAAAGGAGGGGTTTCATCAGAAACACTATAAATACATATTGTACTTGTCTGAAAACGCACAGAACCTTGAAATAGAAGGTTTCTCACCAAAAAACACATTGGTGAAACCCCTATCTTAAGGCTCTGAGTGTTTGCACACATGTACAAACAGGCATGTTTAAACTATAACGTTTTTAGTGAAATCATGTTTCTCTCGAGGAGAAAACGCGTTTAAAATCATAAAAAGATCTCATTGTGTTTTGGCATTGACCAAGCTACCAACAACCTAAAAAATGATCACAACTGGAGAAATTACACATTGACATTGGGTGAAATCATGTAACTCTTAAGGACGTGTTGCAGACTTGTTGAATAGATTCATTTTTCTTGTTTTGTTTGTTTTTGATGAAATTGTGCTTTTCTCGTCGAGAAAAGGCGTTTAACGCGATAAAAAGGTTTAGTGCGTTATGAATATGGGCTAGCTTACCAAAAGTACAAATGTGAACTAAATAAGGCCGGGAGTCGTTTTTATTGCTTAAAACACGATTTCTCGACCAGAATATGCTTTTTCAAAAAAGCCATGTTCCCATGGCGAGAGACTCGTTTTCTGTGAGAAAATGCATTAAAAGGAGGGATTTCATCAGAAACACTATAAATACATATTGTACTTGTCTGAAAACGCACAGAACCTTGAAATAGAAGGTTTCTCACCAAAAAACACATTGGTGAAACCCCTATCTTAAGGCTCTGAGTGTTTGCACACATGTACAAACAGGCATGTTTAAACTATAACGTTTTTAGTGAAATCATGTTTCTCTCGAGGAGAAAACGCGTTTAAAGCCATAAAAAGATCTCACTGTGTTTTGGCATTGACCAAGCTACCAACAACCTAAAAAATGATCAGAACTGGAGAAATTACACATTGACATTGGGTGAAATCATGTAACTCTTAAGGACGTGTTGCAGACTTGTTGAATAGATTCATTTTTCTTGTTTTGTTTGTTTTTGATGAAATTGCTTTTCTCGTCGAGAAAAGGCGTTTAACGCGACAAAAGGTTTAGTGCGTTATGAATACGGGCTAGCTTACCAAAAGTACAAATGTGAACTAAATAAGGCTGGGAGTCGTTTTTATTGCTTAAAACACGATTTCTCGACCAGAATATTTTTATTCAAAAAAGCCATGTTCCCATGGCGAGAGACTCGTTTTCTGTGAGAAAATGCATTAAAAGGAGGGATTTCATCAGAAACACTATAAATACATATTGTACTTGTCTGAAAACGCACAGAACCTTGAAATAGAAGGTTTCTCACCAAAAAACACATTGGTGAAACCCCTATCTTAAGGCTCTGAGTGTTTGCACACATGTACAAACAGGCATGTTTAAACTATAACGTTTTTAGTGAAATCATGTTTCTCTCGAGGAGAAAACGCGTTTAAAATCATAAAAAGATCTCACTGTGTTTTGGCATTGACCAAGCTACCAACAACCTAAAAAATGATCACAACTGGAGAAATTACACATTGACATTGGGTGAAATCATGTAACTCTTAAGGACGTGTTGCAGACTTGTTGAATAGATTCATTTTTCTTGTTTTGTTTGTTTTTGATGAAATTGTGCTTTTCTCGTCGAGAAAAGGCGTTTAACGCGATAAAAAGGTTTAGTGCGTTATGAATACGGGCTAGCTTACCAAAAGTACAAATGTGAACTAAATAAAGCCGGGAGTCGTTTTTATTGCTTAAAACACGATTTCTCGACCAGAATATGCTTTTTCAAAAAAGCCATGTTCCCATGGCGAGAGACTCGTTTTCTGTGAGAAAATGCATTAAAAGGAGGGGTTTCATCAGAAACACTATAAATACATATTGTACTTGTCTGAAAACGCACAGAACCTTGAAATAGAAGGTTTCTCACCAAAAAACACATTGGTGAAACCCCTATCTTTTAAGGCTCTGAGTGTTTGCACACATGTACAAACAGGCATGTTTAAACTATAACGTTTTTAGTGAAATCATGTTTCTCTCGAGGAGAAAACGCGTTTAAAGCCATAAACAGATCTCACTGTGTTTTGGCATTGACCAAGCTACCAACAACCTAAAAAATGATCAGAACTGGAGAAATTACACATTGACATTGGTTGAAATCATGTAACTCTTAAGGACGTGTTGCAGACTTGTTGAATAGATTCATTTTTCTTGTTTTGTTTGTTTTTGATGAAATTGCTTTTCTCGTCGAGAAAAGGCGTTTAACGCGACAAAAGGTTTAGTGCGTTATGAATACGGGCTAGCTTACCAAAAGTACAAATGTGAACTAAATAAGGCTGGGAGTCGTTTTTATTGCTTAAAACACGATTTCTCGACCAGAATATTTTTTTTCAAAAAAGCCATGTTCCCATGGCGAGAGACTCGTTTTCTGTGAGAAAATGCATTAAAAGGAGGGATTTCATCAGAAACACTCTAAATACATATTGTACTTGCCTGAAAACGCACAGAACCTTGAAATAGAAGGTTTCTCACCAAAAAACACATTGGTGAAACCCCTATCTTAAGGCTCTGAGTGTTTGCACACATGTACAAACAGGCATGTTTAAACTATAACGTTTTTAGTGAAATCATGTTTCTCTCGAGGAGAAAACGCGTTTAAAATCATAAAAAGATCTCACTGTGTTTTGGCATTGACCAAGCTACCAACAACCTAAAAAATGATCACAACTGGAGAAATTACACATTGACATTGGGTGAAATCATGTAACTCTTAAGGACGTGTTGCAGACTTGTTGAATAGATTCATTTTTCTTGTTTTGTTTGTTTTTGATGAAATTGTGCTTTTCTCGTCGAGAAAAGGCGTTTAACGCGATAAAAAGGTTTAGTGCGTTATGAATACGGGCTAGCTTACCAAAAGTACAAATGTGAACTAAATAAGGCCGGGAGTCGTTTTTATTGCTTAAAACACGATTTCTCGACCAGAATATGCTTTTTCTAAAATGCCATGTTCCCATGGCGAGAGACTCGTTTTCTGTGAGAAAATGCATTAAAAGGAGGAGTTTCATCAGAAACACTATAAATACATATTGTACTTGTCTGAAAACGCACAGAACCTTGAAATAGAAGGTTTCTCACCAAAAAACACATTGGTGAAACCCCTATCTTAAGGCTCTGAGTGTTTGCACACATGTACAACAGGCACGGTTAAACTATAACGTTTTTAGTGAAATCATGTTTCTCTCGAGGAGAAAACGCGTTTAAAATCATAAAAAGATCTCACTGTGTTTTGGCATTGACCAAGCTACCAACAACCTAAAAAATGATCACAACTGGAGAAATTACACATTGACATTGGGTGAAATCATGTAACTCTTAAGGACGTGTTGCAGACTTGTCGAATAGATTCATTTTTCTTGTTTTGTTTGTTTTTTGATGAAATTGTGCTTTTCTCGTCGAGAAAAGGCGTTTAACGCGATAAAAAGGTTTAGTGCGTTATGAATACGGGCTAGCTTACCAAAAGTACAAATGTGAACTAAATAAGGCCGGGAGTCGTTTTTATTGCTTAAAACACGATTTCTCGACCAGAACACGCTTTTTCTAAAAAGCCATGTTCCCATGGCGAGAGACTCGTTTTCTGTGAGAAAATGCATTAAAAGGAGGGATTTCATCAGAAACACTATAAATACATATTGTACTTGCCTGAAAACGCACAGAACCTTGAAATAGAAGGTTTCTCACCAAAAAACACATTGGTGAAACCCCTATCTTAAGGCTCTGAGTGTTTGCACACATGTACAAACAGGCATGTTTAAACTATAACGTTTTTAGTGAAATCATGTTTCTCTCGAGGAGAAAACGCGTTTAAAATCATAAAAAGATCTCACTGTGTTTTGGCATTGACCAAGCTACCAACAACCTAAAAAATGATCACAACTGGAGAAATTACACATTGACATTGGGTGAAATCATGTAACTCTTAAGGACGTGTTGCAGACTTGTTGAATAGATTCATTTTTCTTGTTTTGTTTGTTTTTGATGAAATTGTGCTTTTCTCGTCGAGAAAAGGCGTTTAACGCGATAAAAAGGTTTAGTGCGTTATGAATACGGGCTAGCTTACCAAAAGTAAAAATGTGAACTAAATAAGGCCGGGAGTCGTTTTTATTGCTTAAAACACGATTTCTCGACCAGAACACGCTTTTTCTAAAAAGCCATGTTCCCATGGCGAGAGACTCGTTTTCTGTGAGAAAATGCATTAAAAGGAGGGATTTCATCAGAAACACTATAAATACATATTGTACTTGCCTGAAAACGCACAGAACCTTGAAATAGAAGGTTTCTCACCAAAAAACACATTGGTGAAACCCCTATCTTAAGGCTCTGAGTGTTTGCACACATGTACAAACAGGCATGTTTAAACTATAACGTTTTTAGTGAAATCATGTTTCTCTCGAGGAGAAAACGCGTTTAAAATCATAAAAAGATCTCACTGTGTTTTGGCATTGACCAAGCTACCAACAACCTAAAAAATGATCACAACTGGAGAAATTACACATTGACATTGGGTGAAATCATGTAACTCTTAAGGACGTGTTGCAGACTTGTTGAATAGATTCATTTTTCTTGTTTTGTTTGTTTTTGATGAAATTGTGCTTTTCTCGTCGAGAAAAGGCGTTTAACGCGATAAAAAGGTTTAGTGCGTTATGAATACGGGCTAGCTTACCAAAAGTACAAATGTGAACTAAATAAGGCCGGGAGTCGTTTTTATTGCTTAAAACACGATTTCTCGACCAGAATATGCTTTTTCTAAAATGCCATGTTCCCATGGCGAGAGACTCGTTTTCTGTGAGAAAATGCATTAAAAGGAGGGGTTTCATTAGAAACAATATAAATACATATTGTACTTGTCTGAAAACGCACAGAACCTTGAAATAGAAGGTTTCTCACCAAAAAACACATTGGTGAAACCCCTATCTTAAGGCTCTGAGTGTTTGCACACATGTACAACAGGCACGGTTAAACTATAACGTTTTTAGTGAAATCATGTTTCTCTCGAGGAGAAAACGCGTTTAAAATCATAAAAAGATCTCACTGTGTTTTGGCATTGACCAAGCTACCAACAACCTAAAAAATGATCACAACTGGAGAAATTACACATTGACATTGGGTGAAATCATGTAACTCTTAAGGACGTGTTGCAGACTTGTCGAATAGATTCATTTTTCTTGTTTTGTTTGTTTTTTGATGAAATTGTGCTTTTCTCGTCGAGAAAAGGCGTTTAACGCGATAAAAAGGTTTAGTGCGTTATGAATACGGGCTAGCTTACCAAAAGTACAAATGTGAACTAAATAAGGCCGGGAGTCGTTTTTATTGCTTAAAACACGATTTCTCGACCAGAACACGCTTTTTCTAAAAAGCCATGTTCCCATGGCGAGAGACTCGTTTTCTGTGAGAAAATGCATTAAAAGGAGGGATTTCATCAGAAACACTATAAATACATATTGTACTTGTCTGAAAACGCACAAAACCTTGAAATAGAAGGTTTCTCACCAAAAAACACATTGGTGAAACCCCTATCTTAAGGCTCTGAGTGTTTGCACACATGTACAAACAGGCATGTTTAAACTATAACGTTTTTAGTGAAATCATATTTCTCTCGAGGAGAAAACGCGTTTAAAGCCATAAACAGATCTCACTGTGTTTTGGCATTGACCAAGCTACCAACAAACCTAAAAAATGATCAGAACTGGAGAAATTACACATTGACATTGGGTGAAATCATGTAACTCTTAAGGACGTGTTGCAGACTTGTTGAATAGATTCATCTTTCTTGTTTTGTTTGTTTTTGATGAAATTGCTTTTCTCGTCGAGAAAAGGCGTTTAACGCGATAAAAAGGTTTAGTGCGTTATGAATATGGGCTAGCTTACCAAAAGTACAAATGTGAACTAAATAAGGCCGGGAGTCGTTTTTATTGCTTAAAACACGATTTCTCGACCAGAATATGCTTTTTCAAAAAAGCCATGTTCCCATGGCGAGAGACTCGTTTTCTGTGAGAAAATGCATTAAAAGGAGGGATTTCATCAGAAACACTATAAATACATATTGTACTTGTCTGAAAACGCACAGAACCTTGAAATAGAAGGTTTCTCACCAAAAAACACATTGGTGAAACCCCTATCTTAAGGCTCTGAGTGTTTGCACACATGTACAAACAGGCATGTTTAAACTATAACGTTTTTAGTGAAATCATGTTTCTCTCGAGGAGAAAACGCGTTTAAAATCATAAAAAGATCTCACTGTGTTTTGGCATTGACCAAGCTACCAACAACCTAAAAAATGATCACAACTGGAGAAATTACACATTGACATTGGGTGAAATCATGTAACTCTTAAGGACGTGTTGCAGACTTGTTGAATAGATTCATTTTTCTTGTTTTGTTTGTTTTTGATGAAATTGTGCTTTTCTCGTCGAGAAAAGGCGTTTAACGCGATAAAAAGGTTTAGTGCGTTATGAATACGGGCTAGCTTACCAAAAGTACAAATGTGAACTAAATAAGGCCGGGAGTCGTTTTTATTGCTTAAAACACGATTTCTCGACCAGAATATGCTTTTTCTAAAATGCCATGTTCCCATGGCGAGAGACTCGTTTTCTGTGAGAAAATGCATTAAAAGGAGGGGTTTCATCAGAAACACTATAAATACATATTGTACTTGTCTGAAAACGCACAGAACCTTGAAATAGAAGGTTTCTCACCAAAAAACACATTGGTGAAACCCCTATCTTAAGGCTCTGAGTGTTTGCACACATGTACAACAGGCACGGTTAAACTATAACGTTTTTAGTGAAATCATGTTTCTCTCGAGGAGAAAACGCGTTTAAAATCATAAAAAGATCTCACTGTGTTTTGGCATTGACCAAGCTACCAACAACCTAAAAAATGATCACAACTGGAGAAATTACACATTGACATTGGGTGAAATCATGTAACTCTTAAGGACGTGTTGCAGACTTGTCGAATAGATTCATTTTTCTTGTTTTGTTTGTTTTTTGATGAAATTGTGCTTTTCTCGTCGAGAAAAGGCGTTTAACGCGATAAAAAGGTTTAGTGCGTTATGAATACGGGCTAGCTTACCAAAAGTACAAATGTGAACTAAATAAGGCCGGGAGTCGTTTTTATTGCTTAAAACACGATTTCTCGACCAGAACACGCTTTTTCTAAAAAGCCATGTTCCCATGGCGAGAGACTCGTTTTCTGTGAGAAAATGCATTAAAAGGAGGGATTTCATCAGAAACACTATAAATACATATTGTACTTGTCTGAAAACGCACAAAACCTTGAAATAGAAGGTTTCTCACCAAAAAACACATTGGTGAAACCCCTATCTTAAGGCTCTGAGTGTTTGCACACATGTACAACAGGCACGGTTAAACTATAACGTTTTTAGTGAAATCATGTTTCTCTCGAGGAGAAAACGCGTTTAAAGCCATAAAAAGATCTCACTGTGTTTTGGCATTGACCAAGCTACCAACAACCTAAAAAATGATCAGAACTGGAGAAATTACACATTGACATTGGGTGAAATCATGTGACTCTTAAGGACGTGTTGCAGACTTGTTGAATAGATTCATTTTTCTTGTTTTGTTTGTTTTTGATGAAATTGTGCTTTTCTCGTCGAGAAAAGGCGTTTAACGCGATAAAAAGGTTTAGTGCGTTATGAATACGGGCTAGCTTACCAAAAGTACAAATGTGAACTAAATAAGGCCGGGAGTCGTTTTTATTGCTTAAAACACGATTTCTCGACCAGAATATGCTTTTTCAAAAAAGCCATGTTCCCATGGCGAGAGACTCGTTTTCTGTGAGAAAATGCATTAAAAGGAGGGGTTTCATCAGAAACACTATAAATACATATTGTACTTGTCTGAAAACGCACAGAACCTTGAAATAGAAGGTTTCTCACCAAAAAACACATTGGTGAAACCCCTATCTTAAGGCTCTGAGTGTTTGCACACATGTACAAACAGGCATGTTTAAACTATAACGTTTTTAGTGAAATCATGTTTCTCTCGAGGAGAAAACGCGTTTTAAAGCCATAAACAGATCTCACTGTGTTTTGGCATTGACCAAGCTACCAACAACCTAAAAAATGATCACAACTGGAGAAATTACACATTGACATTGGGTGAAATCATGTAACTCTTAAGGACGTGTTGCAGACTTGTTGAATAGATTCATTTTTCTTGTTTTGTTTGTTTTTGATGAAATTGTGCTTTTCTCGTCGAGAAAAGGCGTTTAACGCGATAAAAAGGTTTAGTGCGTTATGAATACGGGCTAGCTTACCAAAAGTACAAATGTGAACTAAATAAGGCTGGGAGTCGTTTTTATTGCTTAAAACACGATTTCTCGACCAGAATATTTTTTTTCAAAAAAGCCATGTTCCCATGGCGAGAGACTCGTTTTCTGTGAGAAAATGCATTAAAAGGAGGGATTTCATCAGAAACACTATAAATACATATTGTACTTGCCTGAAAACGCACAGAACCTTGAAATAGAAGGTTTCTCACCAAAAAACACATTGGTGAAACCCCTATCTTAAGGCTCTGAGTGTTTGCACACATGTACAAACAGGCATGTTTAAACTATAACGTTTTTAGTGAAATCATTTTTCTCTCGAGGAGAAAACGCGTTTAAAATCATAAAAAGATCTCACTGTGTTTTGGCATTGACCAAGCTACCAACAACCTAAAAAATGATCACAACTGGAGAAATTACACATTGACATTGGGTGAAATCATGTAACTCTTAAGGACGTGTTGCAGACTTGTTGAATAGATTCATTTTTCTTGTTTTGTTTGTTTTTGATGAAATTGTGCTTTTCTCGTCGAGAAAAGGCGTTTAACGCGATAAAAAGGTTTAGTGCGTTATGAATACGGGCTAGCTTACCAAAAGTACAAATGTGAACTAAATAAGGCCGGGAGTCGTTTTTATTGCTTAAAACACGATTTCTCGACCAGAATATGCTTTTTCAAAAAAGCCATGTTCCCATGGCGAGAGACTCGTTTTCTGTGAGAAAATGCATTAAAAGGAGGGGTTTCATCAGAAACACTATAAATACATATTGTACTTGTCTGAAAACGCACAGAACCTTGAAATAGAAGGTTTCTCACCAAAAAACACATTGGTGAAACCCCTATCTTAAGGCTCTGAGTGTTTGCATACATGTACAACAGGCACGGTTAAACTATAACGTTTTTAGTGAAATCATGTTTCTCTCGAGGAGAAAACGCGTTTAAAATCATAAAAAGATCTCACTGTGTTTTGGCATTGACCAAGCTACCAACAACCTAAAAAATGATCACAACTGGAGAAATTACACATTGACATTGGGTGAAATCATGTAACTCTTAAGGACGTGTTGCAGACTTGTTGAATAGATTCATTTTTCTTGTTTTGTTTGTTTTTGATGAAATTGTGCTTTTCTCGTCGAGAAAAGGCGTTTAACGCGATAAAAAGGTTTAGTGCGTTATGAATACGGGCTAGCTTACCAAAAGTACAAATGTGAACTAAATAAGGCCGGGAGTCGTTTTTATTGCTTAAAACACGATTTCTCGACCAGAACACGCTTTTTCTAAAAAGCCATGTTCCCATGGCGAGAGACTCGTTTTCTGTGAGAAAATGCATTAAAAGGAGGGATTTCATCAGAAACACTATAAATACATATTGTACTTGTCTGAAAACGCACAAAACCTTGAAATAGAAGGTTTCTCACCAAAAAACACATTGGTGAAACCCCTATCTTAAGGCTCTGAGTGTTTGCACACATGTACAAACAGGCATGTTTAAACTATAACGTTTTTAGTGAAATCATATTTCTCTCGAGGAGAAAACGCGTTTAAAGCCATAAACAGATCTCACTGTGTTTTGGCATTGACCAAGCTACCAACAAACCTAAAAAATGATCAGAACTGGAGAAATTACACATTGACATTGGGTGAAATCATGTAACTCTTAAGGACGTGTTGCAGACTTGTTGAATAGATTCATTTTTCTTGTTTTGTTTGTTTTTGATGAAATTGCTTTTCTCGTCGAGAAAAGGCGTTTAACGCGATAAAAAGGTTTAGTGCGTTATGAATATGGGCTAGCTTACCAAAAGTACAAATGTGAACTAAATAAGGCCGGGAGTCGTTTTTATTGCTTAAAACACGATTTCTCGACCAGAATATGCTTTTTCAAAAAAGCCATGTTCCCATGGCGAGAGACTCGTTTTCTGTGAGAAAATGCATTAAAAGGAGGGATTTCATCAGAAACACTATAAATACATATTGTACTTGTCTGAAAACGCACAGAACCTTGAAATAGAAGGTTTCTCACCAAAAAACACATTGGTGAAACCCCTATCTTAAGGCTCTGAGTGTTTGCACACATGTACAAACAGGCATGTTTAAACTATAACGTTTTTAGTGAAATCATGTTTCTCTCGAGGAGAAAACGCGTTTAAAATCATAAAAAGATCTCACTGTGTTTTGGCATTGACCAAGCTACCAACAACCTAAAAAATGATCAGAACTGGAGAAATTACACATTGACATTGGTTGAAATCATGTAACTCTTAAGGACGTGTTGCAGACTTGTTGAATAGATTCATTTTTCTTGTTTTGTTTGTTTTTGATGAAATTGTGCTTTTCTCGTCGAGAAAAGGCGTTTAACGCGATAAAAAGGTTTAGTGCGTTATGAATACGGGCTAGCTTACCAAAAGTACAAATGTGAACTAAATAAGGCCGGGAGTCGTTTTTATTGCTTAAAACACGATTTCTCGACCAGAATATGCTTTTTCTAAAAAGCCATGTTCCCATGGCGAGAGACTCGTTTTCTGTGAGAAAATGCATTAAAAGGAGGGATTTCATCAGAAACACTATAAATACATATTGTACTTGTCTGAAAACGCACAGAACCTTGAAATAGAAGGTTTCTCACCAAAAAACACATTGGTGAAACCCCTATCTTAAGGCTCTGAGTGTTTGCACACATGTACAACAGGCACGGTTAAACTATAACGTTTATAGTGAAATCATGTTTCTCTCGAGGAGAAAACGCGTTTAAAGCCATAAAAAGATCTCACTGTGTTTTGGCATTGACCAAGCTACCAACAACCTAAAAAATGATCAGAACTGGAGAAATTACACATTGACATTGGGTGAAATCATGTGACTCTTAAGGACGTGTTGCAGACTTGTTGAATAGATTCATTTTTCTTGTTTTGTTTGTTTTTGATGAAATTGTGCTTTTCTCGTCGAGAAAAGGCGTTTAACGCGATAAAAAGGTTTAGTGCGTTATGAATACGGGCTAGCTTACCAAAAGTACAAATGTGAACTAAATAAGGCCGGGAGTCGTTTTTATTGCTTAAAACACGATTTCTCGACCAGAATATGCTTTTTCAAAAAAGCCATGTTCCCATGGCGAGAGACTCGTTTTCTGTGAGAAAATGCATTAAAAGGAGGGGTTTCATCAGAAACACTATAAATACATATTGTACTTGTCTGAAAACGCACAGAACCTTGAAATAGAAGGTTTCTCACCAAAAAACACATTGGTGAAACCCCTATCTTAAGGCTCTGAGTGTTTGCACACATGTACAAACAGGCATGTTTAAACTATAACGTTTTTAGTGAAATCATGTTTCTCTCGAGGAGAAAACGCGTTTTAAAGCCATAAACAGATCTCACTGTGTTTTGGCATTGACCAAGCTACCAACAACCTAAAAAATGATCACAACTGGAGAAATTACACATTGACATTGGGTGAAATCATGTAACTCTTAAGGACGTGTTGCAGACTTGTTGAATAGATTCATTTTTCTTGTTTTGTGTCTTTTTGATGAAATTGTGCTTTTCTCGTCGAGAAAAGGCGTTTAACGCGATAAAAAGGTTTAGTGCGTTATGAATACGGGCTAGCTTACCAAAAGTACAAATGTGAACTAAATAAGGCCGGGAGTCGTTTTTATTGCTTAAAACACGATTTCTCGACCAGAACACGCTTTTTCTAAAAAGCCATGTTCCCATGGCGAGAGACTCGTTTTCTGTGAGAAAATGCATTAAAAGGAGGGATTTCATCAGAAACACTATAAATACATATTGTACTTGTCTAAAAACGCACAGAACCTTGAAATAGAAGGTTTCTCACCAAAAAACACATTGGTGAAACCCCTATCTTAAGGCTCTGAGTGTTTGCACACATGTACAACAAGCATGGTTAAACTATAACGTTTTTAGTGAAATCATGTTTCTCTCGAGGAGAAAACGCGTTTTAAAGCCATAAACAGATCTCACTGTGTTTTGGCATTGACCAAGCTACCAACAACCTAAAAAATGATCACAACTGGAGAAATTACACATTGACATTGGGTGAAATCATGTAACTCTTAAGGACGTGTTGCAGACTTGTTGAATAGATTCATTTTTCTTGTTTTGTTTGTTTTTGATGAAATTGTGCTTTTCTCGTCGAGAAAAGGCGTTTAACGCGATAAAAAGGTTTAGTGCGTTATGAATACGGGCTAGCTTACCAAAAGTACAAATGTGAACTAAATAAGGCCGGGAGTCGCTTTTATTGCTTAAAACACGATTTCTCGACCAGAATATGCTTTTTCAAAAAAGCCATGTTCCCATGGCGAGAACCTCGTTTTCTGTGAGAAAATGCATTAAAAGGAGGGATTTCATCAGAAACACTTAAAATACATATTGTACTTGTCTGAAAACGCACAGAACCTTGAAATAGAAGGTTTCTCACCAAAAAGCACATTGGTGAAAACCCCATTTTAAGGCTCTGAGTGTTTGCAAACACGTACAACAGGCATGTTTAAACTATAACGTATTTAGTGAAATCATGTTTCTGTCGAGGAAAAAACGCTTATAAAGCCATAAAAAGGATTCACTTGTGTTTGGCATTGGACCAAGCTACCAACAACCTAAACAATGATCAGAACTGGAGAAATTACACATTGACATTGGGGGAAATCATGTAACTCTTAAGGATGTGTTGCAGACTTGTTGAATAGATTCATTTTTCTTGTTTTGTTTGTTTTTGATGAAATTGTGCTTTTTTCGTCGAGAAAAGGCGTTTCACGCGATAAAAATGTTTAGTGCGTTATGAATACGGGCTAGGTTAACAAAAGTAAAAATGTGAACTAAATAAGGCCCGGAGTCGTTTTTATTGTTTAAAACACGATTTCTCGACCAGAATATGCTTTTTCCAAAAAGCCAATTTCCCATGGCGAGAGACTCATTTTCTGTGAGAAAATGCATTAAAAGGAGGGATTTCATCAGAAACACTTAAAATACATATTGTACTTGTCTGAAAACTCACAGAACCTTGAAATAGAAGGTTTCTCACCAAAAAGCACATTGGTGAAAACTCCATTTTAAGGCTCTGAGTATTTGCAAACACGTACAACAGGCATGTTTAAACTATAACGTTTTTAGTGAAATCATGTTTCTGTCGAGGAGAAAACTTGTATAAAGCCATAAAAAGGATTCACTTGTGTTTGGCATTAGACCAAGCTACCAACAACCTAAACAATGATCAGAACTGGAGAAATTACACATTGACATTGGGGGAAATCATGTAACTCTTAAGGACGTGTTGCAGACTTGTTGAATAGATTCATCTTTCTTGTTTTGTTTGTTTTTGATGAAATTGCTTTTCTCGTCGAGAAAAGGCGTTTAACGCGATAAAAAGGTTTAGTGCGTTATGAATATGGGCTAGCTTACCAAAAGTACAAATGTGAACTAAATAAGGCCGGGAGTCGTTTTTATTGCTTAAAACACGATTTCTCGACCAGAATATGCTTTTTCAAAAAAGCCATGTTCCCATGGCGAGAGACTCGTTTTCTGTGAGAAAATGCATTAAAAGGAGGGATTTCATCAGAAACACTATAAATACATATTGTACTTGTCTGAAAACGCACAGAACCTTGAAATAGAAGGTTTCTCACCAAAAAACACATTGGTGAAACCCCTATCTTAAGGCTCTGAGTGTTTGCACACATGTACAAACAGGCATGTTTAAACTATAACGTTTTTAGTGAAATCATGTTTCTCTCGAGGAGAAAACGCGTTTAAAATCATAAAAAGATCTCACTGTGTTTTGGCATTGACCAAGCTACCAACAACCTAAAAAATGATCACAACTGGAGAAATTACACATTGACATTGGGTGAAATCATGTAACTCTTAAGGACGTGTTGCAGACTTGTTGAATAGATTCATTTTTCTTGTTTTGTTTGTTTTTGATGAAATTGTGCTTTTCTCGTCGAGAAAAGGCGTTTAACGCGATAAAAAGGTTTAGTGCGTTATGAATACGGGCTAGCTTACCAAAAGTACAAATGTGAACTAAATAAGGCCGGGAGTCGTTTTTATTGCTTAAAACACGATTTCTCGACCAGAATATGCTTTTTCTAAAATGCCATGTTCCCATGGCGAGAGACTCGTTTTCTGTGAGAAAATGCATTAAAAGGAGGGGTTTCATCAGAAACACTATAAATACATATTGTACTTGTCTGAAAACGCACAGAACCTTGAAATAGAAGGTTTCTCACCAAAAAACACATTGGTGAAACCCCTATCTTAAGGCTCTGAGTGTTTGCACACATGTACAACAGGCACGGTTAAACTATAACGTTTTTAGTGAAATCATGTTTCTCTCGAGGAGAAAACGCGTTTAAAATCATAAAAAGATCTCACTGTGTTTTGGCATTGACCAAGCTACCAACAACCTAAAAAATGATCACAACTGGAGAAATTACACATTGACATTGGGTGAAATCATGTAACTCTTAAGGACGTGTTGCAGACTTGTCGAATAGATTCATTTTTCTTGTTTTGTTTGTTTTTTGATGAAATTGTGCTTTTCTCGTCGAGAAAAGGCGTTTAACGCGATAAAAAGGTTTAGTGCGTTATGAATACGGGCTAGCTTACCAAAAGTACAAATGTGAACTAAATAAGGCCGGGAGTCGTTTTTATTGCTTAAAACACGATTTCTCGACCAGAACACGCTTTTTCTAAAAAGCCATGTTCCCATGGCGAGAGACTCGTTTTCTGTGAGAAAATGCATTAAAAGGAGGGATTTCATCAGAAACACTATAAATACATATTGTACTTGTCTGAAAACGCACAAAACCTTGAAATAGAAGGTTTCTCACCAAAAAACACATTGGTGAAACCCCTATCTTAAGGCTCTGAGTGTTTGCACACATGTACAACAGGCACGGTTAAACTATAACGTTTTTAGTGAAATCATGTTTCTCTCGAGGAGAAAACGCGTTTAAAGCCATAAAAAGATCTCACTGTGTTTTGGCATTGACCAAGCTACCAACAACCTAAAAAATGATCAGAACTGGAGAAATTACACATTGACATTGGGTGAAATCATGTGACTCTTAAGGACGTGTTGCAGACTTGTTGAATAGATTCATTTTTCTTGTTTTGTTTGTTTTTGATGAAATTGTGCTTTTCTCGTCGAGAAAAGGCGTTTAACGCGATAAAAAGGTTTAGTGCGTTATGAATACGGGCTAGCTTACCAAAAGTACAAATGTGAACTAAATAAGGCCGGGAGTCGTTTTTATTGCTTAAAACACGATTTCTCGACCAGAATATGCTTTTTCAAAAAAGCCATGTTCCCATGGCGAGAGACTCGTTTTCTGTGAGAAAATGCATTAAAAGGAGGGGTTTCATCAGAAACACTATAAATACATATTGTACTTGTCTGAAAACGCACAGAACCTTGAAATAGAAGGTTTCTCACCAAAAAACACATTGGTGAAACCCCTATCTTAAGGCTCTGAGTGTTTGCACACATGTACAAACAGGCATGTTTAAACTATAACGTTTTTAGTGAAATCATGTTTCTCTCGAGGAGAAAACGCGTTTTAAAGCCATAAACAGATCTCACTGTGTTTTGGCATTGACCAAGCTACCAACAACCTAAAAAATGATCACAACTGGAGAAATTACACATTGACATTGGGTGAAATCATGTAACTCTTAAGGACGTGTTGCAGACTTGTTGAATAGATTCATTTTTCTTGTTTTGTTTGTTTTTGATGAAATTGTGCTTTTCTCGTCGAGAAAAGGCGTTTAACGCGATAAAAAGGTTTAGTGCGTTATGAATACGGGCTAGCTTACCAAAAGTACAAATGTGAACTAAATAAGGCTGGGAGTCGTTTTTATTGCTTAAAACACGATTTCTCGACCAGAATATTTTTTTTCAAAAAAGCCATGTTCCCATGGCGAGAGACTCGTTTTCTGTGAGAAAATGCATTAAAAGGAGGGATTTCATCAGAAACACTATAAATACATATTGTACTTGCCTGAAAACGCACAGAACCTTGAAATAGAAGGTTTCTCACCAAAAAACACATTGGTGAAACCCCTATCTTAAGGCTCTGAGTGTTTGCACACATGTACAAACAGGCATGTTTAAACTATAACGTTTTTAGTGAAATCATTTTTCTCTCGAGGAGAAAACGCGTTTAAAATCATAAAAAGATCTCACTGTGTTTTGGCATTGACCAAGCTACCAACAACCTAAAAAATGATCACAACTGGAGAAATTACACATTGACATTGGGTGAAATCATGTAACTCTTAAGGACGTGTTGCAGACTTGTTGAATAGATTCATTTTTCTTGTTTTGTTTGTTTTTGATGAAATTGTGCTTTTCTCGTCGAGAAAAGGCGTTTAACGCGATAAAAAGGTTTAGTGCGTTATGAATACGGGCTAGCTTACCAAAAGTACAAATGTGAACTAAATAAGGCCGGGAGTCGTTTTTATTGCTTAAAACACGATTTCTCGACCAGAACACGCTTTTTCTAAAAAGCCATGTTCCCATGGCGAGAGACTCGTTTTCTGTGAGAAAATGCATTAAAAGGAGGGATTTCATCAGAAACACTATAAATACATATTGTACTTGTCTGAAAACGCACAAAACCTTGAAATAGAAGGTTTCTCACCAAAAAACACATTGGTGAAACCCCTATCTTAAGGCTCTGAGTGTTTGCACACATGTACAAACAGGCATGTTTAAACTATAACGTTTTTAGTGAAATCATATTTCTCTCGAGGAGAAAACGCGTTTAAAGCCATAAACAGATCTCACTGTGTTTTGGCATTGACCAAGCTACCAACAAACCTAAAAAATGATCAGAACTGGAGAAATTACACATTGACATTGGGTGAAATCATGTAACTCTTAAGGACGTGTTGCAGACTTGTTGAATAGATTCATTTTTCTTGTTTTGTTTGTTTTTGATGAAATTGCTTTTCTCGTCGAGAAAAGGCGTTTAACGCGATAAAAAGGTTTAGTGCGTTATGAATATGGGCTAGCTTACCAAAAGTACAAATGTGAACTAAATAAGGCCGGGAGTCGTTTTTATTGCTTAAAACACGATTTCTCGACCAGAATATGCTTTTTCAAAAAAGCCATGTTCCCATGGCGAGAGACTCGTTTTCTGTGAGAAAATGCATTAAAAGGAGGGATTTCATCAGAAACACTATAAATACATATTGTACTTGTCTGAAAACGCACAGAACCTTGAAATAGAAGGTTTCTCACCAAAAAACACATTGGTGAAACCCCTATCTTAAGGCTCTGAGTGTTTGCACACATGTACAACAGGCACGGTTAAACTATAACGTTTATAGTGAAATCATGTTTCTCTCGAGGAGAAAACGCGTTTAAAGCCATAAAAAGATCTCACTGTGTTTTGGCATTGACCAAGCTACCAACAACCTAAAAAATGATCAGAACTGGAGAAATTACACATTGACATTGGGTGAAATCATGTGACTCTTAAGGACGTGTTGCAGACTTGTTGAATAGATTCATTTTTCTTGTTTTGTTTGTTTTTGATGAAATTGTGCTTTTCTCGTCGAGAAAAGGCGTTTAACGCGATAAAAAGGTTTAGTGCGTTATGAATACGGGCTAGCTTACCAAAAGTACAAATGTGAACTAAATAAGGCCGGGAGTCGTTTTTATTGCTTAAAACACGATTTCTCGACCAGAATATGCTTTTTCAAAAAAGCCATGTTCCCATGGCGAGAGACTCGTTTTCTGTGAGAAAATGCATTAAAAGGAGGGGTTTCATCAGAAACACTATAAATACATATTGTACTTGTCTGAAAACGCACAGAACCTTGAAATAGAAGGTTTCTCACCAAAAAACACATTGGTGAAACCCCTATCTTAAGGCTCTGAGTGTTTGCACACATGTACAAACAGGCATGTTTAAACTATAACGTTTTTAGTGAAATCATGTTTCTCTCGAGGAGAAAACGCGTTTTAAAGCCATAAACAGATCTCACTGTGTTTTGGCATTGACCAAGCTACCAACAACCTAAAAAATGATCACAACTGGAGAAATTACACATTGACATTGGGTGAAATCATGTAACTCTTAAGGACGTGTTGCAGACTTGTTGAATAGATTCATTTTTCTTGTTTTGTGTCTTTTTGATGAAATTGTGCTTTTCTCGTCGAGAAAAGGCGTTTAACGCGATAAAAAGGTTTAGTGCGTTATGAATACGGGCTAGCTTACCAAAAGTACAAATGTGAACTAAATAAGGCCGGGAGTCGTTTTTATTGCTTAAAACACGATTTCTCGACCAGAACACGCTTTTTCTAAAAAGCCATGTTCCCATGGCGAGAGACTCGTTTTCTGTGAGAAAATGCATTAAAAGGAGGGATTTCATCAGAAACACTATAAATACATATTGTACTTGTCTAAAAACGCACAGAACCTTGAAATAGAAGGTTTCTCACCAAAAAACACATTGGTGAAACCCCTATCTTAAGGCTCTGAGTGTTTGCACACATGTACAACAAGCATGGTTAAACTATAACGTTTTTAGTGAAATCATGTTTCTCTCGAGGAGAAAACGCGTTTTAAAGCCATAAACAGATCTCACTGTGTTTTGGCATTGACCAAGCTACCAACAACCTAAAAAATGATCACAACTGGAGAAATTACACATTGACATTGGGTGAAATCATGTAACTCTTAAGGACGTGTTGCAGACTTGTTGAATAGATTCATTTTTCTTGTTTTGTTTGTTTTTGATGAAATTGTGCTTTTCTCGTCGAGAAAAGGCGTTTAACGCGATAAAAAGGTTTAGTGCGTTATGAATACGGGCTAGCTTACCAAAAGTACAAATGTGAACTAAATAAGGCCGGGAGTCGCTTTTATTGCTTAAAACACGATTTCTCGACCAGAATATGCTTTTTCAAAAAAGCCATGTTCCCATGGCGAGAACCTCGTTTTCTGTGAGAAAATGCATTAAAAGGAGGGATTTCATCAGAAACACTTAAAATACATATTGTACTTGTCTGAAAACGCACAGAACCTTGAAATAGAAGGTTTCTCACCAAAAAACACATTGGTGAAACCCCTATCTTAAGGCTCTGAGTGTTTGCACACATGTACAAACAGGCATGTTTAAACTATAACGTTTTTAGTGAAATCATGTTTCTCTCGAGGAGAAAACGCGTTTTAAAGCCATAAACAGATCTCACTGTGTTTTGGCATTGACCAAGCTACCAACAACCTAAAAAATGATCACAACTGGAGAAATTACACATTGACATTGGGGGAAATCATGTAACTCTTAAGGACGTGTTGCAGACTTGTTGAATAGATTCATTTTTCTTGTTTTGTTTGTTTTTGATGAAATTGTGCTTTTCTCGTCGAGAAAAGGCGTTTAACGCGATAAAAAGGTTTAGTGCGTTATGAATACGGGCTAGCTTACCAAAAGTACAAATGTGAACTAAATAAGGCCGGGAGTCGTTTTTATTGCTTAAAACACGATTTCTCGACCAGAACACGCTTTTTCTAAAAAGCCATGTTCCCATGGCGAGAGACTCGTTTTCTGTGAGAAAATGCATTAAAAGGAGGGATTTCATCAGAAACACTATAAATACATATTGTACTTGTCTGAAAACGCACAAAACCTTGAAATAGAAGGTTTCTCACCAAAAAACACATTGGTGAAACCCCTATCTTAAGGCTCTGAGTGTTTGCACACATGTACAAACAGGCATGTTTAAACTATAACGTTTTTAGTGAAATCATATTTCTCTCGAGGAGAAAACGCGTTTAAAGCCATAAACAGATCTCACTGTGTTTTGGCATTGACCAAGCTACCAACAAACCTAAAAAATGATCAGAACTGGAGAAATTACACATTGACATTGGGTGAAATCATGTAACTCTTAAGGACGTGTTGCAGACTTGTTGAATAGATTCATCTTTCTTGTTTTGTTTGTTTTTGATGAAATTGCTTTTCTCGTCGAGAAAAGGCGTTTAACGCGATAAAAAGGTTTAGTGCGTTATGAATATGGGCTAGCTTACCAAAAGTACAAATGTGAACTAAATAAGGCCGGGAGTCGTTTTTATTGCTTAAAACACGATTTCTCGACCAGAATATGCTTTTTCAAAAAAGCCATGTTCCCATGGCGAGAGACTCGTTTTCTGTGAGAAAATGCATTAAAAGGAGGGATTTCATCAGAAACACTATAAATACATATTGTACTTGTCTGAAAACGCACAGAACCTTGAAATAGAAGGTTTCTCACCAAAAAACACATTGGTGAAACCCCTATCTTAAGGCTCTGAGTGTTTGCACACATGTACAAACAGGCATGTTTAAACTATAACGTTTTTAGTGAAATCATGTTTCTCTCGAGGAGAAAACGCGTTTAAAATCATAAAAAGATCTCACTGTGTTTTGGCATTGACCAAGCTACCAACAACCTAAAAAATGATCACAACTGGAGAAATTACACATTGACATTGGGTGAAATCATGTAACTCTTAAGGACGTGTTGCAGACTTGTTGAATAGATTCATTTTTCTTGTTTTGTTTGTTTTTGATGAAATTGTGCTTTTCTCGTCGAGAAAAGGCGTTTAACGCGATAAAAAGGTTTAGTGCGTTATGAATACGGGCTAGCTTACCAAAAGTACAAATGTGAACTAAATAAGGCCGGGAGTCGTTTTTATTGCTTAAAACACGATTTCTCGACCAGAATATGCTTTTTCTAAAATGCCATGTTCCCATGGCGAGAGACTCGTTTTCTGTGAGAAAATGCATTAAAAGGAGGGGTTTCATCAGAAACACTATAAATACATATTGTACTTGTCTGAAAACGCACAGAACCTTGAAATAGAAGGTTTCTCACCAAAAAACACATTGGTGAAACCCCTATCTTAAGGCTCTGAGTGTTTGCACACATGTACAACAGGCACGGTTAAACTATAACGTTTTTAGTGAAATCATGTTTCTCTCGAGGAGAAAACGCGTTTAAAGCCATAAAAAGATCTCACTGTGTTTTGGCATTGACCAAGCTACCAACAACCTAAAAAATGATCAGAACTGGAGAAATTACACATTGACATTGGGTGAAATCATGTGACTCTTAAGGACGTGTTGCAGACTTGTTGAATAGATTCATTTTTCTTGTTTTGTTTGTTTTTGATGAAATTGTGCTTTTCTCGTCGAGAAAAGGCGTTTAACGCGATAAAAAGGTTTAGTGCGTTATGAATACGGGCTAGCTTACCAAAAGTACAAATGTGAACTAAATAAGGCCGGGAGTCGTTTTTATTGCTTAAAACACGATTTCTCGACCAGAATATGCTTTTTCAAAAAAGCCATGTTCCCATGGCGAGAGACTCGTTTTCTGTGAGAAAATGCATTAAAAGGAGGGGTTTCATCAGAAACACTATAAATACATATTGTACTTGTCTGAAAACGCACAGAACCTTGAAATAGAAGGTTTCTCACCAAAAAACACATTGGTGAAACCCCTATCTTAAGGCTCTGAGTGTTTGCACACATGTACAAACAGGCATGTTTAAACTATAACGTTTTTAGTGAAATCATGTTTCTCTCGAGGAGAAAACGCGTTTTAAAGCCATAAACAGATCTCACTGTGTTTTGGCATTGACCAAGCTACCAACAACCTAAAAAATGATCACAACTGGAGAAATTACACATTGACATTGGGTGAAATCATGTAACTCTTAAGGACGTGTTGCAGACTTGTTGAATAGATTCATTTTTCTTGTTTTGTTTGTTTTTGATGAAATTGTGCTTTTCTCGTCGAGAAAAGGCGTTTAACGCGATAAAAAGGTTTAGTGCGTTATGAATACGGGCTAGCTTACCAAAAGTACAAATGTGAACTAAATAAGGCTGGGAGTCGTTTTTATTGCTTAAAACACGATTTCTCGACCAGAATATTTTTTTTCAAAAAAGCCATGTTCCCATGGCGAGAGACTCGTTTTCTGTGAGAAAATGCATTAAAAGGAGGGATTTCATCAGAAACACTATAAATACATATTGTACTTGCCTGAAAACGCACAGAACCTTGAAATAGAAGGTTTCTCACCAAAAAACACATTGGTGAAACCCCTATCTTAAGGCTCTGAGTGTTTGCACACATGTACAAACAGGCATGTTTAAACTATAACGTTTTTAGTGAAATCATTTTTCTCTCGAGGAGAAAACGCGTTTAAAATCATAAAAAGATCTCACTGTGTTTTGGCATTGACCAAGCTACCAACAACCTAAAAAATGATCACAACTGGAGAAATTACACATTGACATTGGGTGAAATCATGTAACTCTTAAGGACGTGTTGCAGACTTGTTGAATAGATTCATTTTTCTTGTTTTGTTTGTTTTTGATGAAATTGTGCTTTTCTCGTCGAGAAAAGGCGTTTAACGCGATAAAAAGGTTTAGTGCGTTATGAATACGGGCTAGCTTACCAAAAGTACAAATGTGAACTAAATAAGGCCGGGAGTCGTTTTTATTGCTTAAAACACGATTTCTCGACCAGAACACGCTTTTTCTAAAAAGCCATGTTCCCATGGCGAGAGACTCGTTTTCTGTGAGAAAATGCATTAAAAGGAGGGATTTCATCAGAAACACTATAAATACATATTGTACTTGTCTGAAAACGCACAAAACCTTGAAATAGAAGGTTTCTCACCAAAAAACACATTGGTGAAACCCCTATCTTAAGGCTCTGAGTGTTTGCACACATGTACAAACAGGCATGTTTAAACTATAACGTTTTTAGTGAAATCATATTTCTCTCGAGGAGAAAACGCGTTTAAAGCCATAAACAGATCTCACTGTGTTTTGGCATTGACCAAGCTACCAACAAACCTAAAAAATGATCAGAACTGGAGAAATTACACATTGACATTGGGTGAAATCATGTAACTCTTAAGGACGTGTTGCAGACTTGTTGAATAGATTCATTTTTCTTGTTTTGTTTGTTTTTGATGAAATTGCTTTTCTCGTCGAGAAAAGGCGTTTAACGCGATAAAAAGGTTTAGTGCGTTATGAATATGGGCTAGCTTACCAAAAGTACAAATGTGAACTAAATAAGGCCGGGAGTCGTTTTTATTGCTTAAAACACGATTTCTCGACCAGAATATGCTTTTTCAAAAAAGCCATGTTCCCATGGCGAGAGACTCGTTTTCTGTGAGAAAATGCATTAAAAGGAGGGATTTCATCAGAAACACTATAAATACATATTGTACTTGTCTGAAAACGCACAGAACCTTGAAATAGAAGGTTTCTCACCAAAAAACACATTGGTGAAACCCCTATCTTAAGGCTCTGAGTGTTTGCACACATGTACAAACAGGCATGTTTAAACTATAACGTTTTTAGTGAAATCATGTTTCTCTCGAGGAGAAAACGCGTTTAAAATCATAAAAAGATCTCACTGTGTTTTGGCATTGACCAAGCTACCAACAACCTAAAAAATGATCAGAACTGGAGAAATTACACATTGACATTGGTTGAAATCATGTAACTCTTAAGGACGTGTTGCAGACTTGTTGAATAGATTCATTTTTCTTGTTTTGTTTGTTTTTGATGAAATTGTGCTTTTCTCGTCGAGAAAAGGCGTTTAACGCGATAAAAAGGTTTAGTGCGTTATGAATACGGGCTAGCTTACCAAAAGTACAAATGTGAACTAAATAAGGCCGGGAGTCGTTTTTATTGCTTAAAACACGATTTCTCGACCAGAATATGCTTTTTCTAAAAAGCCATGTTCCCATGGCGAGAGACTCGTTTTCTGTGAGAAAATGCATTAAAAGGAGGGATTTCATCAGAAACACTATAAATACATATTGTACTTGTCTGAAAACGCACAGAACCTTGAAATAGAAGGTTTCTCACCAAAAAACACATTGGTGAAACCCCTATCTTAAGGCTCTGAGTGTTTGCACACATGTACAACAGGCACGGTTAAACTATAACGTTTATAGTGAAATCATGTTTCTCTCGAGGAGAAAACGCGTTTAAAGCCATAAAAAGATCTCACTGTGTTTTGGCATTGACCAAGCTACCAACAACCTAAAAAATGATCAGAACTGGAGAAATTACACATTGACATTGGGTGAAATCATGTGACTCTTAAGGACGTGTTGCAGACTTGTTGAATAGATTCATTTTTCTTGTTTTGTTTGTTTTTGATGAAATTGTGCTTTTCTCGTCGAGAAAAGGCGTTTAACGCGATAAAAAGGTTTAGTGCGTTATGAATACGGGCTAGCTTACCAAAAGTACAAATGTGAACTAAATAAGGCCGGGAGTCGTTTTTATTGCTTAAAACACGATTTCTCGACCAGAACACGCTTTTTCTAAAAAGCCATGTTCCCATGGCGAGAGACTCGTTTTCTGTGAGAAAATGCATTAAAAGGAGGGATTTCATCAGAAACACTATAAATACATATTGTACTTGTCTAAAAACGCACAGAACCTTGAAATAGAAGGTTTCTCACCAAAAAACACATTGGTGAAACCCCTATCTTAAGGCTCTGAGTGTTTGCACACATGTACAACAAGCATGGTTAAACTATAACGTTTTTAGTGAAATCATGTTTCTCTCGAGGAGAAAACGCGTTTTAAAGCCATAAACAGATCTCACTGTGTTTTGGCATTGACCAAGCTACCAACAACCTAAAAAATGATCACAACTGGAGAAATTACACATTGACATTGGGTGAAATCATGTAACTCTTAAGGACGTGTTGCAGACTTGTTGAATAGATTCATTTTTCTTGTTTTGTTTGTTTTTGATGAAATTGTGCTTTTCTCGTCGAGAAAAGGCGTTTAACGCGATAAAAAGGTTTAGTGCGTTATGAATACGGGCTAGCTTACCAAAAGTACAAATGTGAACTAAATAAGGCCGGGAGTCGCTTTTATTGCTTAAAACACGATTTCTCGACCAGAATATGCTTTTTCAAAAAAGCCATGTTCCCATGGCGAGAACCTCGTTTTCTGTGAGAAAATGCATTAAAAGGAGGGATTTCATCAGAAACACTTAAAATACATATTGTACTTGTCTGAAAACGCACAGAACCTTGAAATAGAAGGTTTCTCACCAAAAAACACATTGGTGAAACCCCTATCTTAAGGCTCTGAGTGTTTGCACACATGTACAAACAGGCATGTTTAAACTATAACGTTTTTAGTGAAATCATGTTTCTCTCGAGGAGAAAACGCGTTTTAAAGCCATAAACAGATCTCACTGTGTTTTGGCATTGACCAAGCTACCAACAACCTAAAAAATGATCACAACTGGAGAAATTACACATTGACATTGGGGGAAATCATGTAACTCTTAAGGACGTGTTGCAGACTTGTTGAATAGATTCATTTTTCTTGTTTTGTTTGTTTTTGATGAAATTGTGCTTTTCTCGTCGAGAAAAGGCGTTTAACGCGATAAAAAGGTTTAGTGCGTTATGAATACGGGCTAGCTTACCAAAAGTACAAATGTGAACTAAATAAGGCCGGGAGTCGTTTTTATTGCTTAAAACACGATTTCTCGACCAGAACACGCTTTTTCTAAAAAGCCATGTTCCCATGGCGAGAGACTCGTTTTCTGTGAGAAAATGCATTAAAAGGAGGGATTTCATCAGAAACACTATAAATACATATTGTACTTGTCTGAAAACGCACAAAACCTTGAAATAGAAGGTTTCTCACCAAAAAACACATTGGTGAAACCCCTATCTTAAGGCTCTGAGTGTTTGCACACATGTACAAACAGGCATGTTTAAACTATAACGTTTTTAGTGAAATCATATTTCTCTCGAGGAGAAAACGCGTTTAAAGCCATAAACAGATCTCACTGTGTTTTGGCATTGACCAAGCTACCAACAAACCTAAAAAATGATCAGAACTGGAGAAATTACACATTGACATTGGGTGAAATCATGTAACTCTTAAGGACGTGTTGCAGACTTGTTGAATAGATTCATCTTTCTTGTTTTGTTTGTTTTTGATGAAATTGCTTTTCTCGTCGAGAAAAGGCGTTTAACGCGATAAAAAGGTTTAGTGCGTTATGAATATGGGCTAGCTTACCAAAAGTACAAATGTGAACTAAATAAGGCCGGGAGTCGTTTTTATTGCTTAAAACACGATTTCTCGACCAGAATATGCTTTTTCAAAAAAGCCATGTTCCCATGGCGAGAGACTCGTTTTCTGTGAGAAAATGCATTAAAAGGAGGGATTTCATCAGAAACACTATAAATACATATTGTACTTGTCTGAAAACGCACAGAACCTTGAAATAGAAGGTTTCTCACCAAAAAACACATTGGTGAAACCCCTATCTTAAGGCTCTGAGTGTTTGCACACATGTACAAACAGGCATGTTTAAACTATAACGTTTTTAGTGAAATCATGTTTCTCTCGAGGAGAAAACGCGTTTAAAATCATAAAAAGATCTCACTGTGTTTTGGCATTGACCAAGCTACCAACAACCTAAAAAATGATCACAACTGGAGAAATTACACATTGACATTGGGTGAAATCATGTAACTCTTAAGGACGTGTTGCAGACTTGTTGAATAGATTCATTTTTCTTGTTTTGTTTGTTTTTGATGAAATTGTGCTTTTCTCGTCGAGAAAAGGCGTTTAACGCGATAAAAAGGTTTAGTGCGTTATGAATACGGGCTAGCTTACCAAAAGTACAAATGTGAACTAAATAAGGCCGGGAGTCGTTTTTATTGCTTAAAACACGATTTCTCGACCAGAATATGCTTTTTCTAAAATGCCATGTTCCCATGGCGAGAGACTCGTTTTCTGTGAGAAAATGCATTAAAAGGAGGGGTTTCATCAGAAACACTATAAATACATATTGTACTTGTCTGAAAACGCACAGAACCTTGAAATAGAAGGTTTCTCACCAAAAAACACATTGGTGAAACCCCTATCTTAAGGCTCTGAGTGTTTGCACACATGTACAACAGGCACGGTTAAACTATAACGTTTTTAGTGAAATCATGTTTCTCTCGAGGAGAAAACGCGTTTAAAATCATAAAAAGATCTCACTGTGTTTTGGCATTGACCAAGCTACCAACAACCTAAAAAATGATCACAACTGGAGAAATTACACATTGACATTGGGTGAAATCATGTAACTCTTAAGGACGTGTTGCAGACTTGTTGAATAGATTCATTTTTCTTGTTTTGTGTCTTTTTGATGAAATTGTGCTTTTCTCGTCGAGAAAAGGCGTTTAACGCGATAAAAAGGTTTAGTGCGTTATGAATACGGGCTAGCTTACCAAAAGTACAAATGTGAACTAAATAAGGCCGGGAGTCGTTTTTATTGCTTAAAACACGATTTCTCGACCAGAACACGCTTTTTCTAAAAAGCCATGTTCCCATGGCGAGAGACTCGTTTTCTGTGAGAAAATGCATTAAAAGGAGGGATTTCATCAGAAACACTATAAATACATATTGTACTTGTCTAAAAACGCACAGAACCTTGAAATAGAAGGTTTCTCACCAAAAAACACATTGGTGAAACCCCTATCTTAAGGCTCTGAGTGTTTGCACACATGTACAACAAGCATGGTTAAACTATAACGTTTTTAGTGAAATCATGTTTCTCTCGAGGAGAAAACGCGTTTTAAAGCCATAAACAGATCTCACTGTGTTTTGGCATTGACCAAGCTACCAACAACCTAAAAAATGATCACAACTGGAGAAATTACACATTGACATTGGGTGAAATCATGTAACTCTTAAGGACGTGTTGCAGACTTGTTGAATAGATTCATTTTTCTTGTTTTGTTTGTTTTTGATGAAATTGTGCTTTTCTCGTCGAGAAAAGGCGTTTAACGCGATAAAAAGGTTTAGTGCGTTATGAATACGGGCTAGCTTACCAAAAGTACAAATGTGAACTAAATAAGGCCGGGAGTCGCTTTTATTGCTTAAAACACGATTTCTCGACCAGAATATGCTTTTTCAAAAAAGCCATGTTCCCATGGCGAGAACCTCGTTTTCTGTGAGAAAATGCATTAAAAGGAGGGATTTCATCAGAAACACTTAAAATACATATTGTACTTGTCTGAAAACGCACAGAACCTTGAAATAGAAGGTTTCTCACCAAAAAGCACATTGGTGAAAACCCCATTTTAAGGCTCTGAGTGTTTGCAAACACGTACAACAGGCATGTTTAAACTATAACGTATTTAGTGAAATCATGTTTCTGTCGAGGAAAAAACGCTTATAAAGCCATAAAAAGGATTCACTTGTGTTTGGCATTGGACCAAGCTACCAACAACCTAAACAATGATCAGAACTGGAGAAATTACACATTGACATTGGGGGAAATCATGTAACTCTTAAGGATGTGTTGCAGACTTGTTGAATAGATTCATTTTTCTTGTTTTGTTTGTTTTTGATGAAATTGTGCTTTTTTCGTCGAGAAAAGGCGTTTCACGCGATAAAAATGTTTAGTGCGTTATGAATACGGGCTAGGTTAACAAAAGTAAAAATGTGAACTAAATAAGGCCCGGAGTCGTTTTTATTGTTTAAAACACGATTTCTCGACCAGAATATGCTTTTTCCAAAAAGCCAATTTCCCATGGCGAGAGACTCATTTTCTGTGAGAAAATGCATTAAAAGGAGGGATTTCATCAGAAACACTTAAAATACATATTGTACTTGTCTGAAAACTCACAGAACCTTGAAATAGAAGGTTTCTCACCAAAAAGCACATTGGTGAAAACTCCATTTTAAGGCTCTGAGTATTTGCAAACACGTACAACAGGCATGTTTAAACTATAACGTTTTTAGTGAAATCATGTTTCTGTCGAGGAGAAAACTTGTATAAAGCCATAAAAAGGATTCACTTGTGTTTGGCATTAGACCAAGCTACCAACAACCTAAACAATGATCAGAACTGGAGAAATTACACATTGACATTGGGGGAAATCATGTAACTCTTAAGGATGTGTTGCAGACTTGTTGAATAGATTCATTTTTCTTGTTTTGTTTGTTTTTGATGAAATTGTGCTTTTCTAGTCGAGAAAAGGCGTTTCACGCGATAAAAAGGTTTAGTGCGTTATGAATACGGGCTAGCTTACCAAAAATAAAAATGTGAACTAAATAAGGCACGGAGTCGTTTTTATTGTTTAAAACACGATTTCTCGACCAGAATATGCTTTTTCAAAAAAGCCAATTTCCCATGGCGAGAGACTCATTTTCTGTGAGAAAATGCATTAAAAGGAGGGATTTCATCAGAAACACTTAAAATACATATTGTACTTGTCTGAAAACTCACAAAACCTTGAAATAGAGGTTTCTCACCAAAAAGCACATTGGTGAAAACCCTATTTTAAGGCTCTGAGTGTTTACAAACACGTACAACAGGCATGTTTAAACTATAACGATTTTAGTGAAATCATGTTTCTCTCGAGGAGAAAACGCGTATAAAGCCATAAAAATGATTCACTTGTGTTTGGCATTGGACCAAGCTACCAACAACCTAAACAATGATCAGAACTGGAGAAATTACACATTGACATTGGGGGAAATCATGTAACTCTTAAGGATGTGTTGCAGACTTGTTGAATAGATTCATTTTTCTTGTTTTGTTTGTTTTTGATGAAATTGTGCTTTTCTAGTCGAGAAAAGGCGTTTCACGCGATAAAAAGGTTTAGTGCGTTATGAATACGGGCTAGCTTACCAAAAATAAAAATGTGAACTAAATAAGGCACGGAGTCGTTTTTATTGTTTAAAACACGATTTCTCGACCAGAATATGCTTTTTCAAAAAAGCCAATTTCCCATGGCGAGAGACTCATTTTCTGTGAGAAAATGCATTAAAAGGAGGGATTTCATCAGAAACACTTAAAATACATATTGTACTTGTCTGAAAACTCACAAAACCTTGAAATAGAGGTTTTTCACCAAAAAGCACATTGGTGAAAACCCTATTTTAAGGCTCTGAGTGTTTACAAACACGTACAACAGGCATGTTTAAACTATAACGATTTTAGTGAAATCATTTTTCTCTCGAGGAGAAAACGCGTTTAAAATCATAAAAAGATCTCACTGTGTTTTGGCATTGACCAAGCTACCAACAACCTAAAAAATGATCACAACTGGAGAAATTACACATTGACATTGGGTGAAATCATGTAACTCTTAAGGACGTGTTGCAGACTTGTTGAATAGATTCATTTTTCTTGTTTTGTTTGTTTTTGATGAAATTGTGCTTTTCTCGTCGAGAAAAGGCGTTTAACGCGATAAAAAGGTTTAGTGCGTTATGAATACGGGCTAGCTTACCAAAAGTACAAATGTGAACTAAATAAGGCCGGGAGTCGTTTTTATTGCTTAAAACACGATTTCTCGACCAGAACACGCTTTTTCTAAAAAGCCATGTTCCCATGGCGAGAGACTCGTTTTCTGTGAGAAAATGCATTAAAAGGAGGGATTTCATCAGAAACACTATAAATACATATTGTACTTGTCTGAAAACGCACAAAACCTTGAAATAGAAGGTTTCTCACCAAAAAACACATTGGTGAAACCCCTATCTTAAGGCTCTGAGTGTTTGCACACATGTACAAACAGGCATGTTTAAACTATAACGTTTTTAGTGAAATCATATTTCTCTCGAGGAGAAAACGCGTTTAAAGCCATAAACAGATCTCACTGTGTTTTGGCATTGACCAAGCTACCAACAAACCTAAAAAATGATCAGAACTGGAGAAATTACACATTGACATTGGGTGAAATCATGTAACTCTTAAGGACGTGTTGCAGACTTGTTGAATAGATTCATTTTTCTTGTTTTGTTTGTTTTTGATGAAATTGCTTTTCTCGTCGAGAAAAGGCGTTTAACGCGATAAAAAGGTTTAGTGCGTTATGAATATGGGCTAGCTTACCAAAAGTACAAATGTGAACTAAATAAGGCCGGGAGTCGTTTTTATTGCTTAAAACACGATTTCTCGACCAGAATATGCTTTTTCAAAAAAGCCATGTTCCCATGGCGAGAGACTCGTTTTCTGTGAGAAAATGCATTAAAAGGAGGGATTTCATCAGAAACACTATAAATACATATTGTACTTGTCTGAAAACGCACAGAACCTTGAAATAGAAGGTTTCTCACCAAAAAACACATTGGTGAAACCCCTATCTTAAGGCTCTGAGTGTTTGCACACATGTACAAACAGGCATGTTAAAACTATAACGTTTTTAGTGAAATCATGTTTCTCTCGAGGAGAAAACGCGTTTAAAATCATAAAAAGATCTCACTGTGTTTTGGCATTGACCAAGCTACCAACAACCTAAAAAATGATCAGAACTGGAGAAATTACACATTGACATTGGTTGAAATCATGTAACTCTTAAGGACGTGTTGCAGACTTGTTGAATAGATTCATTTTTCTTGTTTTGTTTGTTTTTGATGAAATTGTGCTTTTCTCGTCGAGAAAAGGCGTTTAACGCGATAAAAAGGTTTAGTGCGTTATGAATACGGGCTAGCTTACCAAAAGTACAAATGTGAACTAAATAAGGCCGGGAGTCGTTTTTATTGCTTAAAACACGATTTCTCGACCAGAATATGCTTTTTCTAAAAAGCCATGTTCCCATGGCGAGAGACTCGTTTTCTGTGAGAAAATGCATTAAAAGGAGGGATTTCATCAGAAACACTATAAATACATATTGTACTTGTCTGAAAACGCACAGAACCTTGAAATAGAAGGTTTCTCACCAAAAAACACATTGGTGAAACCCCTATCTTAAGGCTCTGAGTGTTTGCACACATGTACAACAGGCACGGTTAAACTATAACGTTTATAGTGAAATCATGTTTCTCTCGAGGAGAAAACGCGTTTAAAGCCATAAAAAGATCTCACTGTGTTTTGGCATTGACCAAGCTACCAACAACCTAAAAAATGATCAGAACTGGAGAAATTACACATTGACATTGGGTGAAATCATGTGACTCTTAAGGACGTGTTGCAGACTTGTTGAATAGATTCATTTTTCTTGTTTTGTTTGTTTTTGATGAAATTGTGCTTTTCTCGTCGAGAAAAGGCGTTTAACGCGATAAAAAGGTTTAGTGCGTTATGAATACGGGCTAGCTTACCAAAAGTACAAATGTGAACTAAATAAGGCCGGGAGTCGTTTTTATTGCTTAAAACACGATTTCTCGACCAGAATATGCTTTTTCAAAAAAGCCATGTTCCCATGGCGAGAGACTCGTTTTCTGTGAGAAAATGCATTAAAAGGAGGGGTTTCATCAGAAACACTATAAATACATATTGTACTTGTCTGAAAACGCACAGAACCTTGAAATAGAAGGTTTCTCACCAAAAAACACATTGGTGAAACCCCTATCTTAAGGCTCTGAGTGTTTGCACACATGTACAAACAGGCATGTTTAAACTATAACGTTTTTAGTGAAATCATGTTTCTCTCGAGGAGAAAACGCGTTTTAAAGCCATAAACAGATCTCACTGTGTTTTGGCATTGACCAAGCTACCAACAACCTAAAAAATGATCACAACTGGAGAAATTACACATTGACATTGGGTGAAATCATGTAACTCTTAAGGACGTGTTGCAGACTTGTTGAATAGATTCATTTTTCTTGTTTTGTGTCTTTTTGATGAAATTGTGCTTTTCTCGTCGAGAAAAGGCGTTTAACGCGATAAAAAGGTTTAGTGCGTTATGAATACGGGCTAGCTTACCAAAAGTACAAATGTGAACTAAATAGGGCCGGGAGTCGTTTTTATTGCTTAAAACACGATTTCTCGACCAGAACACGCTTTTTCTAAAAAGCCATGTTCCCATGGCGAGAGACTCGTTTTCTGTGAGAAAATGCATTAAAAGGAGGGATTTCATCAGAAACACTATAAATACATATTGTACTTGTCTAAAAACGCACAGAACCTTGAAATAGAAGGTTTCTCACCAAAAAACACATTGGTGAAACCCCTATCTTAAGGCTCTGAGTGTTTGCACACATGTACAACAAGCATGGTTAAACTATAACGTTTTTAGTGAAATCATGTTTCTCTCGAGGAGAAAACGCGTTTTAAAGCCATAAACAGATCTCACTGTGTTTTGGCATTGACCAAGCTACCAACAACCTAAAAAATGATCACAACTGGAGAAATTACACATTGACATTGGGTGAAATCATGTAACTCTTAAGGACGTGTTGCAGACTTGTTGAATAGATTCATTTTTCTTGTTTTGTTTGTTTTTGATGAAATTGTGCTTTTCTCGTCGAGAAAAGGCGTTTAACGCGATAAAAAGGTTTAGTGCGTTATGAATACGGGCTAGCTTACCAAAAGTACAAATGTGAACTAAATAAGGCCGGGAGTCGCTTTTATTGCTTAAAACACGATTTCTCGACCAGAATATGCTTTTTCAAAAAAGCCATGTTCCCATGGCGAGAACCTCGTTTTCTGTGAGAAAATGCATTAAAAGGAGGGATTTCATCAGAAACACTTAAAATACATATTGTACTTGTCTGAAAACGCACAGAACCTTGAAATAGAAGGTTTCTCACCAAAAAGCACATTGGTGAAAACCCCATTTTAAGGCTCTGAGTGTTTGCAAACACCTACAACAGGCATGTTTAAACTATAACGTATTTAGTGAAATCATGTTTCTGTCGAGGAAAAAACGCTTATAAAGCCATAAAAAGGATTCACTTGTGTTTGGCATTGGACCAAGCTACCAACAACCTAAACAATGATCAGAACTGGAGAAATTACACATTGACATTGGGGGAAATCATGTAACTCTTAAGGATGTGTTGCAGACTTGTTGAATAGATTCATTTTTCTTGTTTTGTTTGTTTTTGATGAAATTGTGCTTTTTTCGTCGAGAAAAGGCGTTTCACGCGATAAAAATGTTTAGTGCGTTATGAATACGGGCTAGGTTAACAAAAGTAAAAATGTGAACTAAATAAGGCCCGGAGTCGTTTTTATTGTTTAAAACACGATTTCTCGACCAGAATATGCTTTTTCCAAAAAGCCAATTTCCCATGGCGAGAGACTCATTTTCTGTGAGAAAATGCATTAAAAGGAGGGATTTCATCAGAAACACTTAAAATACATATTGTACTTGTCTGAAAACTCACAGAACCTTGAAATAGAAGGTTTCTCACCAAAAAGCACATTGGTGAAAACTCCATTTTAAGGCTCTGAGTATTTGCAAACACGTACAACAGGCATGTTTAAACTATAACGTTTTTAGTGAAATCATGTTTCTGTCGAGGAGAAAACTTGTATAAAGCCATAAAAAGGATTCACTTGTGTTTGGCATTAGACCAAGCTACCAACAACCTAAACAATGATCAGAACTGGAGAAATTACACATTGACATTGGGGGAAATCATGTAACTCTTAAGGATGTGTTGCAGACTTGTTGAATAGATTCATTTTTCTTGTTTTGTTTGTTTTTGATGAAATTGTGCTTTTCTAGTCGAGAAAAGGCGTTTCACGCGATAAAAAGGTTTAGTGCGTTATGAATACGGGCTAGCTTACCAAAAATAAAAATGTGAACTAAATAAGGCACGGAGTCGTTTTTATTGTTTAAAACACGATTTCTCGACCAGAATATGCTTTTTCAAAAAAGCCAATTTCCCATGGCGAGAGACTCATTTTCTGTGAGAAAATGCATTAAAAGGAGGGATTTCATCAGAAACACTTAAAATACATATTGTACTTGTCTGAAAACTCACAAAACCTTGAAATAGAGGTTTCTCACCAAAAAGCACATTGGTGAAAACCCTATTTTAAGGCTCTGAGTGTTTACAAACACGTACAACAGGCATGTTTAAACTATAACGATTTTAGTGAAATCATGTTTCTCTCGAGGAGAAAACGCGTATAAAGCCATAAAAATGATTCACTTGTGTTTGGCATTGGACCAAGCTACCAACAACCTAAACAATGATCAGAACTGGAGAAATTACACATTGACATTGGGGGAAATCATGTAACTCTTAAGGATGTGTTGCAGACTTGTTGAATAGATTCATTTTTCTTGTTTTGTTTGTTTTTGATGAAATTGTGCTTTTCTAGTCGAGAAAAGGCGTTTCACGCGATAAAAAGGTTTAGTGCGTTATGAATACGGGCTAGCTTACCAAAAATAAAAATGTGAACTAAATAAGGCACGGAGTCGTTTTTATTGTTTAAAACACGATTTCTCGACCAGAATATGCTTTTTCAAAAAAGCCAATTTCCCATGGCGAGAGACTCATTTTCTGTGAGAAAATGCATTAAAAGGAGGGATTTCATCAGAAACACTTAAAATACATATTGTACTTGTCTGAAAACTCACAAAACCTTGAAATAGAGGTTTTTCACCAAAAAGCACATTGGTGAAAACCCTATTTTAAGGCTCTGAGTGTTTACAAACACGTACAACAGGCATGTTTAAACTATAACGATTTTAGTGAAATCATGTTTCTCTCGAGGAGAAAACGCGTATAAAGCCATAAAAATGATTCACTTGTGTTTGGCATTGGACCAAGCTACCAACAACCTAAACAATGATCAGAAATGGAGAAATTACACATTGACATTGGGTGAAATCATGTAACTCTTAAGGATGTGTTGCAGACTTGTTGAATAGATTCATTTTTCTTGTTTTTTTGTTTTTGATGAAATTGTGCTTTTCTCGTCGAGAAAAGGCGTTTAACGCGATAAAAAGGTTTAGTGCGTAATGAATACGGGCTAGCTTACCAAAAGTAAAAATGTGAACTAAATAAGGCCGGGAGTCGTTTTTATTGTTTAAAACACGATTTCTCGACCAGAATAGGCTTTTTCAAAAAAGCCAATTTCCCATGGCGAGAGACTCATTTTCTGTGAGAAAATGCATTAAAAGGAGGGATTTCATCAGAAACACTTAAAATACATATTGTACTTGTCTGAAAACTCACAGAACCTTGAAATAGAAGGTTTCTCACCAAAAAGCACATTGGTGAAAACCCTATTTTAAGGCTCTGAGTGTTTGCAAACACGTACAACAGGCATGTTTAAACTATAACGTTTTTAGTGAAATCATGTTTCTCTCGAGGAGAAAACTTGTATAAAGCCATAAAAAGGATTCACTTGTGTTTGGCATTAGACCAAGCTACTAACAACCTAAACAATGATCAGAACTGGAGAAATTACACATTGACATTGGGGGAAATCATGTAACTCTTAAGGATGTGTTGCAGACTTGTTGAATAGATTCCTTTTTCTTTTTTTGTTTGTTTTTGATGAAATTGTGCTTTTCTAGTCGAGAAAAGGCGTTTCACGCGATAAAAAGGTTTATTGCGTTATGAATACGGGCTAGCTTACCAAAAGTAAAAATGTGAACTAAATAAGGCCGAGAGTCGTTTTTATTGTTTAAAACACGATTTCTCGACCAGAATATGCTTTTTCAAAAAAGCCAATTTCCCATGGCAAGAGACTCATTTTCTGTGAGAAAATGCATTAAAAGGAGGGATTTCATCAGAAACACTTAAAATACATATTGTACTTGTCTGAAAACGCACAGAACCTTGAAATAGAAGGTTTCTCACCAAAAAGCACATTGGTGAAAACCCTATTTTAAGGCTCTGAGTGTTTGCAAACACGTACAACAGGCATGTTTAAACTATAACGTTTTTAGTGAAATCATGTTTCTCTCGAGGAGAAAACGCGTTTAAAGCCATAAAAAGGATTCACTTGTGTTTGGCATTGGAGCAAGCTACCAACAACCTAAACAATGATCAGAAATGGAGAAATTACACATTGACATTGGGTGAAATCATGTAACTCTTAAGGATGTGTTGCAGACTTGTTGAATAGATTCATTTTTCTTGTTTTGTTTGTTTTTGATGAAATTGTGCTTTTCTAGTCGAGAAAAGGCGTTTCACGCGATAAAAAGGTTTAGTGCGTTATGAATACGGGCTAGCTTACCAAAAGTAAAAATGTGAACTAAATAAGAACCGGAGTCGTTTTTATTGTTTAAAACAGGATTTCTCGACCAGAATATGCTTTTTCAAAAAAGCCATGTTCACATGGCGAGAGACTCGTTTTCTATGAGAAAATGCATTAAAAGGAGGGATTTCATCAGAAACACTAAAAATACATATTGTACTTGTCTGAAAACGCACAGAACCTTGAAATAGAAGGTTTCTCACCAAAAAGCACATTGGTGAAAACCCCATTTTAAGGCTCTGAGTGTTTTGCAAACACGTACAACAGGCATGTTTAAACTATAACGATTTTAGTGAAATCATGTTTCTCTCGAGGAGAAAACGCGTATAAAGCCATAAAAAGGATTCACTTGTGTTTGGCATTGGAACAAGCTACCAACAACCTAAACAATGATCAGAAATGGAGAAATTACACATTGACATTCGGTGAAATCATGTAACTCTTAAGGATGTGTTGCAGACTTGTTGAATAGATTCATTTTTCTTGTTTTGTTTGTTTTTGATGAAATTGTGCTTTTCTAGTCGAGAAAAGGCGTTTCACGCGATAAAAAGGTTTAGTGCGTTATGAATACGGGCTAGCTTACCAAAAGTAAAAATGTGAACTAAATAGGGCCGAGAGTCGTTTTTATTGTTTAAAACACGATTTCTCGACCAGAATATGCTTTTTCAAAAAAGCCAATTTCCCATGGCGAGAGGCTCATTTTCTGTGAGAAAATGCATTAAAAGGAGGGATTTCATCAGAAACACTTAAAATACATATTGTACTTTTCTGAAAACTCACAGAACCTTGAAATAGAAGGTTTCTCACCAAAAAGCACATTGGTGAAAACCCCATTTTAAGGCTCTGAGTTTTTTGCAAACACGTACAACAGGCATGTTTAAACTATAACGATTTTAGTGAAATCATGTTTCTCTCGAGGAGAAAACGCGTTTAAAGCCATAAAAAGGATTCACTTGTGTTTGGCATTGGAGCAAGCTACCAACAACCTAAACAATGATCAGAAATGGAGAAATTACACATTGACATTGGGTGAAATCATGTAACTCTTAAGGATGTGTTGCAGACTTGTTGAATAGATTCATTTTTCTTGTTTTGTTTGTTTTTGATGAAATTGTGCTTTTCTAGTCGAGAAAAGGCGTTTCACGCGATAAAAAGGTTTAGTGCGTTATGAATACGGGCTAGCTTACCAAAAGTAAAAATGTGAACTAAATAGAGCCGAGAGTCGTTTTTATTGTTTAAAACACGATTTCTCGACCAGAATATGCTTTTTCAAAACAGCCAATTTCCCATGGCGAGAGACTCATTTTCTGTGAGAAAATGCATTAAAAGGAGGGATTTCATCAGAAACACTAAAAATACATATTGTACTTGTCTGAAAACTCACAGAACCTTGAAATAGCGGTTTCTCACCAAAAAGCACATTGGTGAAAACCCTATTTTAAGGCTCTGAGTGTTTACAAACACGTACAACAGGCATGTTTAAACTATAACGATTTTAGTGAAATCATGTTTCTCTCGAGGAGAAAACGCGTATAAAGCCATAAAAACGATTCACTTGTGTTTGGCATTGGACCAAGCTACCAACAACCTAAACAATGATCAGAAATGGAGAAATTACACATTGACATTGGGTGAAATCACGTAACTCTTAAGGATGTGTTGCAGACTTGTTGAATAGATTCTTTTTTTTTTGTTTTGTTTGTTTTTGATGAAATTGTGCTTTTCTCGTCGAGAAAAGGCGTTTCACGCGATAAAAAGGTTTATTGCGTTATGAATACGGGCTAGCTTACCAAAAGTAAAAATGTGAACTAAATAAGGCCGAGAGTCGTTTTTATTGTTTAAAACACGATTTCTCGACCAGAATATGCTTTTTCAAAAAAGCCAATTTCCCATGGCAAGAGACTCATTTTCTGTGAGAAAATGCATTAAAAGGAGGGATTTCATCAGAAACACTTAAAATACATATTGTACTTGTCTGAAAACGCACAGAACCTTGAAATAGAAGGTTTCTCACCAAAAAGCACATTGGTGAAAACCCTATTTTAAGGCTCTGAGTGTTTGCAAACACGTACAACAGGCATGTTTAAACTATAACGTTTTTAGTGAAATCATGTTTCTCTCGAGGAGAAAACGCGTTTAAAGCCATAAAAAGGATTCACTTGTGTTTGGCATTGGAGCAAGCTACCAACAACCTAAACAATGATCAGAAATGGAGAAATTACACATTGACATTGGGTGAAATCATGTAACTCTTAAGGATGTGTTGCAGACTTGTTGAATAGATTCATTTTTCTTGTTTTGTTTGTTTTTGATGAAATTGTGCTTTTCTAGTCGAGAAAAGGCGTTTCACGCGATAAAAAGGTTTAGTGCGTTATGAATACGGGCTAGCTTACCAAAAGTAAAAATGTGAACTAAATAAGAACCGGAGTCGTTTTTATTGTTTAAAACAGGATTTCTCGACCAGAATATGCTTTTTCAAAAAAGCCATGTTCACATGGCGAGAGACTCGTTTTCTATGAGAAAATGCTTTAAAAGGAGGGATTTCATCAGAAACACTAAAAATACATATTGTACTTGTCTGAAAACGCACAGAACCTTGAAATAGAAGGTTTCTCACCAAAAAGCACATTGGTGAAAACCCCATTTTAAGGCTCTGAGTGTTTTGCAAACACGTACAACAGGCATGTTTAAACTATAACGATTTTAGTGAAATCATGTTTCTCTCGAGGAGAAAACGCGTATAAAGCCATAAAAAGGATTCACTTGTGTTTGGCATTGGAACAAGCTACCAACAACCTAAACAATGATCAGAAATGGAGAAATTACACATTGACATTCGGTGAAATCATGTAACTCTTAAGGATGTGTTGCAGACTTGTTGAATAGATTCATTTTTCTTGTTTTGTTTGTTTTTGATGAAATTGTGCTTTTCTAGTCGAGAAAAGGCGTTTCACGCGATAAAAAGGTTTAGTGCGTTATGAATACGGGCTAGCTTACCAAAAGTAAAAATGTGAACTAAATAGGGCCGAGAGTCGTTTTTATTGTTTAAAACACGATTTCTCGACCAGAATATGCTTTTTCAAAAAAGCCAATTTCCCATGGCGAGAGGCTCATTTTCTGTGAGAAAATGCATTAAAAGGAGGGATTTCATCAGAAACACTTAAAATACATATTGTACTTTTCTGAAAACTCACAGAACCTTGAAATAGAAGGTTTCTCACCAAAAAGCACATTGGTGAAAACCCCATTTTAAGGCTCTGAGTTTTTTGCAAACACGTACAACAGGCATGTTTAAAATATAACGATTTTAGTGAAATCCTGTTTCTCTCGAGGAGAAAACGCGTTTAAAGCCATAAAAAGGATTCACTTGTGTTTGGCATTGGAGCAAGCTACCAACAACCTAAACAATGATCAGAAATGGAGAAATTACACATTGACATTGGGTGAAATCATGTAACTCTTAAGGATGTGTTGCAGACTTGTTGAATAGATTCATTTTTCTTGTTTTGTTTGTTTTTGATGAAATTGTGCTTTTCTAGTCGAGAAAAGGCGTTTCACGCGATAAAAAGGTTTAGTGCGTTATGAATACGGGCTAGCTTACCAAAAGTAAAAATGTGAACTAAATAAGAACCGGAGTCGTTTTTATTGTTTAAAACAGGATTTCTCGACCAGAATATGCTTTTTCAAAAAAGCCATGTTCACATGGCGAGAGACTCGTTTTCTATGAGAAAATGCATTAAAAGGAGGGATTTCATCAGAAACACTAAAAATACATATTGTACTTGTCTGAAAACGCACAGAACCTTGAAATAGAAGGTTTCTCACCAAAAAGCACATTGGTGAAAACCCCATTTTAAGGCTCTGAGTTTTTTGCAAACACGTACAACAGGCATGTTTAAACTATAACGATTTTAGTGAAATCATGTTTCTCTCGAGGAGAAAACGCGTATAAAGCCATAAAAAGGATTCACTTGTGTTTGGCATTGGAACAAGCTACCAACAACCTAAACAATGATCAGAACTGGAGAAATTACACATTGACATTCGGTGAAATCATGTAACTCTTAAGGATGTGTTGCAGACTTGTTGAATAGATTCATTTTTCTTGTTTTGTTTGTTTTTGATGAAATTGTGCTTTTCTAGTCGAGAAAAGGCGTTTCACGCGATAAAAAGGTTTAGTGCGTTATGAATACGGGCTAGCTTACCAAAAGTAAAAATGTGAACTAAATAGGGCCGAGAGTCGTTTTTATTGTTTAAAACACGATTTCTCGACCAGAATATGCTTTTTCAAAACAGCCAATTTCCCATGGCGAGAGACTCATTTTCTGTGAGAAAATGCATTAAAAGGAGGGATTTCATCAGAAACACTAAAAATACATATTGTACTTGTCTGAAAACTCACAGAACCTTGAAATAGCGGTTTCTCACCAAAAAGCACATTGGTGAAAACCCTATTTTAAGGCTCTGAGTGTTTACAAACACGTACAACAGGCATGTTTAAACTATAACGATTTTAGTGAAATCATGTTTCTCTCGAGGAGAAAACGCGTATAAAGCCATAAAAAGGATTCACTTGTGTTTGGCATTGGACCAAGCTACCAACAACCTAAACAATGATCAGAAATGGAGAAATTACACATTGACATTGGGTGAAATCACGTAACTCTTAAGGATGTGTTGCAGACTTGTTGAATAGATTCTTTTTTTTTTTTTTTTTTTGTTTTTGATGAAATTGTGCTTTTCTCGTCGAGAAAAGGCGTTTCACGCGATAAAAAGGTTTAGTGCGTTATGAATATGGGCTAGCTTACCAAAAGTAAAAATGTGAACTAAATAAGGCCGGGAGTCGTTTTTATTGTTTAAAACACGATTTCTCGACCAGAATAGGCTTTTTCAAAAAAGCCATTTTCCCATGGCAAGAGACTCATTTTCTGTGAGAAAATGCATTAAAAGGAGGGATTTCATCAGAAACACTTAAAATACATATTGTACTTGTCTGAAAACGCACAGAACCTTGAAATAGAAGGTTTCTCACCAAAAAGCACATTGGTGAAAACCCTATTTTAAGGCTCTGAGTGTTTGCAAACACGTACAACAGGCATGTTTAAACTATAACGTTTTTAGTGAAATCATGTTTCTCTCGAGGAGAAAACATGTATAAAGCCATAAAAAGGATTCACTTGTGTTTGGCATTGGACCAAGCTACCAACAACCTAAACAATGATCAGAACTGGAGAAATTACACATTGACATTGGGGGAAATCATGTAACTCTTAAGGATTTGTTGCAGACTTGTTGAATAGATTCATTTTTCTTGTTTTGTTTGTTTTTGATGAAATTGTGCTTTTCTAGTCGAGAAAAGGCGTTTCACGCGATACAAAGGTTTAGTGCGTTATGAATACGGGTTAGCTTACCAAAAGTAAAAATGTGAACTAAATAAGGCCCGGAGTCGTTTTTATTGTTTAAAACACGATTTCTCGACCAGAATATGCTTTTTCAAAAAAGCCAATTTCCCATGGCGAGAGGCTCATTTTCTGTGAGAAAATGCATTAAAAGGAGGGATTTCATCAGAAACACTTAAAATACATATTGTACTTGTCTGAAAACTCACAGAACCTTGAAATAGAAGGTTTCTCACCAAAAAGCACATTGGTGAAAACCCCATTTTAAGGCTCTGAGTTTTTTGCAAACACGTACAACAGGCATGTTTAAACTATGACGATTTTAGTGAAATCATGTTTCTCTCGAGGAGAAAACGCGTTTAAAGCCATAAAAAGGATTCACTTGTGTTTGGCATTGGAGCAAGCTACCAACAACCTAAACAATGATCAGAAATGGAGAAATTACACATTGACATTGGGTGAAATCATGTAACTCTTAAGGATGTGTTGCAGACTTGTTGAATAGATTCATTTTTCTTGTTTTGTTTGTTTTTGATGAAATTGTGCTTTTCTAGTCGAGAAAAGGCGTTTCACGCGATAAAAAGGTTTAGTGCGTTATGAATACGGGCTAGCTTACCAAAAGTAAAAATGTGAACTAAATAAGAACCGGAGTCGTTTTTATTGTTTAAAACAGGATTTCTCGACCAGAATATGCTTTTTCAAAAAAGCCAATTTCCCATGGCAAGAGACTCATTTTCTGTGAGAAAATGCATTAAAAGGAGGGATTTCATCAGAAACACTTAAAATACATATTGTACTTGTCTGAAAACTCACAGAACCTTGAAATAGAAGGTTTCTCACCAAAAAGCACATTGGTGAAAACCCCATTTTAAGGCTCTGAGTGTTTGCAAACACGTACAACAGGCATGTTTAAACTATAACGTATTTAGTGAAATCATGTTTCTCTCGAGGAGAAAACGCGTATAAAGCCATAAAAAGGATTCACTTGTGTTTGGCATTGGACCAAGCTACCAACAACCTAAACAATGATCAGAAATGGAGAAATTACACATTGACATTGGGTGAAATCACGTAACTCTTAAGGATGTGTTGCAGACTTGTTGAATAGATTCATTTTTTTTTGTTTTGTTTGTTTTTGATGAAATTGTGCTTTTCTCGTCGAGAAAAGGCGTTTAACGCGATAAAAAGGTTTAGTGCGTTATGAATATGGGCTAGCTTACCAAAAGTAAAAATGTGAACTAAATAAGGCCGGGAGTCGTTTTTATTGTTTAAAACACGATTTCTCGACCAGAATAGGCTTTTTCAAAAAAGCCATTTTCCCATGGCAAGAGACTCATTTTCTGTGAGAAAATGCATTAAAAGGAGGGATTTCATCAGAAACACTTAAAATACATATTGTACTTGTCTGAAAACGCACAGAACCTTGAAATAGAAGGTTTCTCACCAAAAAGCACATTGGTGAAAACCCTATTTTAAGGCTCTGAGTGTTTGCAAACACGTACAACAGGCATGTTTAAACTATAACGTTTTTAGTGAAATCATGTTTCTCTCGAGGAGAAAACATGTATAAAGCCATAAAAAGGATTCACTTGTGTTTGGCATTGGACCAAGCTACCAACAACCTAAACAATGATCAGAACTGGAGAAATTACACATTGACATTGGGGGAAATCATGTAACTCTTAAGGATGTGTTGCAGACTTGTTGAATAGATTCATTTTTCTTGTTTTGTTTGTTTTTGATGAAATTGTGCTTTTCTAGTCGAGAAAAGGCATTTCACGCGATAAAAAGGTTTAGTGCGTTATGAATACGGGCTAGCTTACCAAAAGTAAAAATGTGAACTAAATAAGGCCCGGAGTCGTTTTTATTGTTTAAAACAGGATTTCTCGACCAGAATATGCTTTTTCAAAAAAGCCATGTTCACATGGCGAGAGACTCGTTTTCTATGAGAAAATGCATTAAAAGGAGGGATTTCATCAGAAACACTAAAAATACATATTGTACTTGTCTGAAAACGCACAGAACCTTGAAATAGAAGGTTTCTCACCAAAAAGCACATTGGTGAAAACCCCATTTTAAGGCTCTGAGTGTTTTGCAAACACGTACAACAGGCATGTTTAAACTATAACGATTTTAGTGAAATCATGTTTCTCTCGAGGAGAAAACGCGTATAAAGCCATAAAAAGGATTCACTTGTGTTTGGCATTGGAACAAGCTACCAACAACCTAAACAATGATCAGAAATGGAGAAATTACACATTGACATTCGGTGAAATCATGTAACTCTTAAGGATGTGTTGCAGACTTGTTGAATAGATTCATTTTTCTTGTTTTGTTTGTTTTTGATGAAATTGTGCTTTTCTAGTCGAGAAAAGGCGTTTCACGCGATAAAAAGGTTTAGTGCGTTATGAATACGGGCTAGCTTACCAAAAGTAAAAATGTGAACTAAATAGGGCCGAGAGTCGTTTTTATTGTTTAAAACACGATTTCTCGACCAGAATATGCTTTTTCAAAAAAGCCAATTTCCCATGGCGAGAGGCTCATTTTCTGTGAGAAAATGCATTAAAAGGAGGGATTTCATCAGAAACACTTAAAATACATATTGTACTTTTCTGAAAACTCACAGAACCTTGAAATAGAAGGTTTCTCACCAAAAAGCACATTGGTGAAAACCCCATTTTAAGGCTCTGAGTTTTTTGCAAACACGTACAACAGGCATGTTTAAACTATAACGATTTTAGTGAAATCATGTTTCTCTCGAGGAGAAAACGCGTTTAAAGCCATAAAAAGGATTCACTTGTGTTTGGCATTGGAGCAAGCTACCAACAACCTAAACAATGATCAGAAATGGAGAAATTACACATTGACATTGGGTGAAATCATGTAACTCTTAAGGATGTGTTGCAGACTTGTTGAATAGATTCATTTTTCTTGTTTTGTTTGTTTTTGATGAAATTGTGCTTTTCTAGTCGAGAAAAGGCGTTTCACGCGATAAAAAGGTTTAGTGCGTTATGAATACGGGCTAGCTTACCAAAAGTAAAAATGTGAACTAAATAAGAACCGGAGTCGTTTTTATTGTTTAAAACAGGATTTCTCGACCAGAATATGCTTTTTCAAAAAAGCCATGTTCACATGGCGAGAGACTCGTTTTCTATGAGAAAATGCATTAAAAGGAGGGATTTCATCAGAAACACTAAAAATACATATTGTACTTGTCTGAAAACTCACAGAACCTTGAAATAGAAGGTTTCTCACCAAAAAGCACATTGGTGAAAACCCCATTTTAAGGCTCTGAGTGTTTGCAAACACGTACAACAGGCATGTTTAAACTATAACGTATTTAGTGAAATCATGTTTCTCTCGAGGAGAAAACGCGTATAAAGCCATAAAAAGGATTCACTTGTGTTTGGCATTGGACCAAGCTACCAACAACCTAAACAATGATCAGAACTGGAGAAATTACACATTGACATTGGGGGAAATCATGTAACTCTTAAGGATGTGTTGCAGACTTGTTGAATAGATTCATTTTTCTTGTTTTGTTTGTTTTTGATGAAATTGTGCTTTTCTAGTCGAGAAAAGGCATTTCACGCGATAAAAAGGTTTAGTGCGTTATGAATACGGGCTAGCTTACCAAAAGTAAAAATGTGAACTAAATAAGGCCCGGAGTCGTTTTTATTGTTTAAAACAGGATTTCTCGACCAGAATATGCTTTTTCAAAAAAGCCATGTTCACATGGCGAGAGACTCGTTTTCTATGAGAAAATGCATTAAAAGGAGGGATTTCATCAGAAACACTAAAAATACATATTGTACTTGTCTGAAAACGCACAGAACCTTGAAATAGAAGGTTTCTCACCAAAAAGCACATTGGTGAAAACCCCATTTTAAGGCTCTGAGTGTTTTGCAAACACGTACAACAGGCATGTTTAAACTATAACGATTTTAGTGAAATCATGTTTCTCTCGAGGAGAAAACGCGTATAAAGCCATAAAAAGGATTCACTTGTGTTTGGCATTGGAACAAGCTACCAACAACCTAAACAATGATCAGAAATGGAGAAATTACACATTGACATTCGGTGAAATCATGTAACTCTTAAGGATGTGTTGGAGACTTGTTGAATAGATTCATTTTTCTTGTTTTGTTTGTTTTTGATGAAATTGTGCTTTTCTAGTCGAGAAAAGGCGTTTCACGCGATAAAAAGGTTTAGTGCGTTATGAATACGGGCTAGCTTACCAAAAGTAAAAATGTGAACTAAATAGGGCCGAGAGTCGTTTTTATTGTTTAAAACACGATTTCTCGACCAGAATATGCTTTTTCAAAAAAGCCAATTTCCCATGGCGAGAGGCTCATTTTCTGTGAGAAAATGCATTAAAAGGAGGGATTTCATCAGAAACACTTAAAATACATATTGTACTTTTCTGAAAACTCACAGAACCTTGAAATAGAAGGTTTCTCACCAAAAAGCACATTGGTGAAAACCCCATTTTAAGGCTCTGAGTTTTTTGCAAACACGTACAACAGGCATGTTTAAACTATAACGATTTTAGTGAAATCATGTTTCTCTCGAGGAGAAAACGCGTTTAAAGCCATAAAAAGGATTCACTTGTGTTTGGCATTGGAGCAAGCTACCAACAACCTAAACAATGATCAGAAATGGAGAAATTACACATTGACATTGGGTGAAATCATGTAACTCTTAAGGATGTGTTGCAGACTTGTTGAATAGATTCATTTTTCTTGTTTTGTTTGTTTTTGATGAAATTGTGCTTTTCTAGTCGAGAAAAGGCGTTTCACGCGATAAAAAGGTTTAGTGCGTTATGAATACGGGCTAGCTTACCAAAAGTAAAAATGTGAACTAAATAAGAACCGGAGTCGTTTTTATTGTTTAAAACAGGATTTCTCGACCAGAATATGCTTTTTCAAAAAAGCCATGTTCACATGGCGAGAGACTCGTTTTCTATGAGAAAATGCATTAAAAGGAGGGATTTCATCAGAAACACTAAAAATACATATTGTACTTGTCTGAAAACGCACAGAACCTTGAAATAGAAGGTTTCTCACCAAAAAGCACATTGGTGAAAACCCCATTTTAAGGCTCTGAGTTTTTTGCAAACACGTACAACAGGCATGTTTAAACTATAACGATTTTAGTGAAATCATGTTTCTCTCGAGGAGAAAACGCGTATAAAGCCATAAAAAGGATTCACTTGTGTTTGGCATTGGAACAAGCTACCAACAACCTAAACAATGATCAGAACTGGAGAAATTACACATTGACATTCGGTGAAATCATGTAACTCTTAAGGATGTGTTGCAGACTTGTTGAATAGATTCATTTTTCTTGTTTTGTTTGTTTTTGATGAAATTGTGCTTTTCTAGTCGAGAAAAGGCGTTTCACGCGATAAAAAGGTTTAGTGCGTTATGAATACGGGCTAGCTTACCAAAAGTAAAAATGTGAACTAAATAGGGCCGAGAGTCGTTTTTATTGTTTAAAACACGATTTCTCGACCAGAATATGCTTTTTCAAAACAGCCAATTTCCCATGGCGAGAGACTCATTTTCTGTGAGAAAATGCATTAAAAGGAGGGATTTCATCAGAAACACTAAAAATACATATTGTACTTGTCTGAAAACTCACAGAACCTTGAAATAGCGGTTTCTCACCAAAAAGCACATTGGTGAAAACCCTATTTTAAGGCTCTGAGTGTTTACAAACACGTACAACAGGCATGTTTAAACTATAACGATTTTAGTGAAATCATGTTTCTCTCGAGGAGAAAACGCGTATAAAGCCATAAAAAGGATTCACTTGTGTTTGGCATTGGACCAAGCTACCAACAACCTAAACAATGATCAGAAATGGAGAAATTACACATTGACATTGGGTGAAATCACGTAACTCTTAAGGATGTGTTGCAGACTTGTTGAATAGATTCTTTTTTTTTTGTTTTGTTTGTTTTTGATGAAATTGTGCTTTTCTCGTCGAGAAAAGGCGTTTCACGCGATAAAAAGGTTTAGTGCGTTATGAATATGGGCTAGCTTACCAAAAGTAAAAATGTGAACTAAATAAGGCCGGGAGTCGTTTTTATTGTTTAAAACACGATTTCTCGACCAGAATAGGCTTTTTCAAAAAAGCCATTTTCCCATGGCAAGAGACTCATTTTCTGTGAGAAAATGCATTAAAAGGAGGGATTTCATCAGAAACACTTAAAATACATATTGTACTTGTCTGAAAACGCACAGAACCTTGAAATAGAAGGTTTCTCACCAAAAAGCACATTGGTGAAAACCCTATTTTAAGGCTCTGAGTGTTTGCAAACACGTACAACAGGCATGTTTAAACTATAACGTTTTTAGTGAAATCATGTTTCTCTCGAGGAGAAAACATGTATAAAGCCATAAAAAGGATTCACTTGTGTTTGGCATTGGACCAAGCTACCAACAACCTAAACAATGATCAGAACTGGAGAAATTACACATTGACATTGGGGGAAATCATGTAACTCTTAAGGATTTGTTGCAGACTTGTTGAATAGATTCATTTTTCTTGTTTTGTTTGTTTTTGATGAAATTGTGCTTTTCTAGTCGAGAAAAGGCGTTTCACGCGATACAAAGGTTTAGTGCGTTATGAATACGGGTTAGCTTACCAAAAGTAAAAATGTGAACTAAATAAGGCCCGGAGTCGTTTTTATTGTTTAAAACACGATTTCTCGACCAGAATATGCTTTTTCAAAAAAGCCAATTTCCCATGGCGAGAGGCTCATTTTCTGTGAGAAAATGCATTAAAAGGAGGGATTTCATCAGAAACACTTAAAATACATATTGTACTTGTCTGAAAACTCACAGAACCTTGAAATAGAAGGTTTCTCACCAAAAAGCACATTGGTGAAAACCCCATTTTAAGGCTCTGAGTTTTTTGCAAACACGTACAACAGGCATGTTTAAACTATGACGATTTTAGTGAAATCATGTTTCTCTCGAGGAGAAAACGCGTTTAAAGCCATAAAAAGAATTCACTTGTGTTTGGCATTGGAGCAAGCTACCAACAACCTAAACAATGATCAGAAATGGAGAAATTACACATTGACATTGGGTGAAATCATGTAACTCTTAAGGATGTGTTGCAGACTTGTTGAATAGATTCATTTTTCTTGTTTTGTTTGTTTTTGATGAAATTGTGCTTTTCTAGTCGAGAAAAGGCGTTTCACGCGATAAAAAGGTTTAGTGCGTTATGAATACGGGCTAGCTTACCAAAAGTAAAAATGTGAACTAAATAAGAACCGGAGTCGTTTTTATTGTTTAAAACAGGATTTCTCGACCAGAATATGCTTTTTCAAAAAAGCCAATTTCCCATGGCAAGAGACTCATTTTCTGTGAGAAAATGCATTAAAAGGAGGGATTTCATCAGAAACACTTAAAATACATATTGTACTTGTCTGAAAACTCACAGAACCTTGAAATAGAAGGTTTCTCACCAAAAAGCACATTGGTGAAAACCCCATTTTAAGGCTCTGAGTGTTTGCAAACACGTACAACAGGCATGTTTAAACTATAACGTATTTAGTGAAATCATGTTTCTCTCGAGGAGAAAACGCGTATAAAGCCATAAAAAGGATTCACTTGTGTTTGGCATTGGACCAAGCTACCAACAACCTAAACAATGATCAGAAATGGAGAAATTACACATTGACATTGGGTGAAATCATGTAACTCTTAAGGATGTGTTGCAGACTTGTTGAATAGATTCATTTTTTTTTGTTTTGTTTGTTTTTGATGAAATTGTGCTTTTCTCGTCGAGAAAAGGCGTTTAACGCGATAAAAAGGTTTAGTGCGTTATGAATATGGGCTAGCTTACCAAAAGTAAAAATGTGAACTAAATAAGGCCGGGAGTCGTTTTTATTGTTTAAGACACGATTTCTCGACCAGAATAGGCTTTTTCAAAAAAGCCATTTTCCCATGGCAAGAGACTCATTTTCTGTGAGAAAATGCATTAAAAGGAGGGATTTCATCAGAAACACTTAAAATACATATTGTACTTGTCTGAAAACGCACAGAACCTTGAAATAGAAGGTTTCTCACCAAAAAGCACATTGGTGAAAACCCTATTTTAAGGCTCTGAGTGTTTGCAAACACGTACAACAGGCATGTTTAAACTATAACGTTTTTAGTGAAATCATGTTTCTCTCGAGGAGAAAACATGTATAAAGCCATAAAAAGGATTCACTTGTGTTTGGCATTGGACCAAGCTACCAACAACCTAAACAATGATCAGAACTGGAGAAATTACACATTGACATTGGGGGAAATCATGTAACTCTTAAGGATGTGTTGCAGACTTGTTGAATAGATTCATTTTTCTTGTTTTGTTTGTTTTTGATGAAATTGTGCTTTTCTAGTCGAGAAAAGGCATTTCACGCGATAAAAAGGTTTAGTGCGTTATGAATACGGGCTAGCTTACCAAAAGTAAAAATGTGAACTAAATAAGGCCCGGAGTCGTTTTTATTGTTTAAAACAGGATTTCTCGACCAGAATATGCTTTTTCAAAAAAGCCATGTTCCCATGGCGAGAGACTCGTTTTCTGTGAGAAAATGCATTAAAAGGAGGGATTTCATCAGAAACACTAAAAATACATATTGTACTTGTCTGAAAACGCACAGAACCTTGAAATAGAAGGTTTCTCACCAAAAAGCACATTGGTGAAAACCCCATTTTAAGGCTCTGAGTTTTTTGCAAACACGTACAACAGGCATGTTTAAACTATAACGATTTTAGTGAAATCATGTTTCTCTCGAGGAGAAAACGCGTATAAAGCCATAAAAAGGATTCACTTGTGTTTGGCATTGGACCAAGCTACCAACAACCTAAACAATGATCAGAAATGGAGAAATTACACATTGACATTGGGGGAAATCATGTAACTCTTAAGGATGTGTTGCAGACTTGTTGAATAGATTCATTTTTCTTGTTTTGTTTGTTTTTGATGAAATTGTGCTTTTCTAGTCGAGAAAAGGCGTTTAACGCGATAAAAAGGTTTAGTGCGTTATGAATACGGGCTAGCTTACCAAAAGTAAAAATGTGAACTAAATAAGGCCGAGAGTCGTTTTTATTGTTTAAAACACGATTTCTCGACCAGAATATGCTTTTTCAAAAAAGCCAATTTCCCATGGCAAGAGACTCATTTTCTGTGAGAAAATGCATTAAAAGGAGGGATTTCATCAGAAACACTTAAAATACATATTGTACTTGTCTGAAAACTCACAGAACCTTGAAATAGAAGGTTTCTCACCAAAAAGCACATTGGTGAAAACCCCATTTTAAGGCTCTGAGTGTTTGCAAACACGTACAACAGGCATGTTTAAACTATAACGTATTTAGTGAAATCATGTTTCTGTCGAGGAGAAAACTTGTATAAAGCCATAAAAAGGATTCACTTGTGTTTGGCATTAGACCAAGCTACCAAAAACCTAAACAATGATCAGAACTGGAGAAATTACACATTGACATTGGGGGAAATCATGTAACTCTTAAGGATGTGTTGCAGACTTGTTGAATAGATTCTTTTTTTTTGTTTTGTTTGTTTTTGATGAAATTGTGCTTTTCTCGTCGAGAAAAGGCGTTTAACGCGATAAAAAGGTTTAGTGCGTTATGAATATGGGCTAGCTTACCAAAAGTAAAAATGTGAACTAAATAAGGCCGGGAGTCGTTTTTATTGTTTAAAACACGATTTCTCGACCAGAATAGGCTTTTTCAAAAAAGCCATTTTCCCATGGCGAGAGACTCATTTTCTGTGAGAAAATGCATTAAAAGGAGGGATTTCATCAGAAACACTTAAAATACATATTGTACTTGTCTGAAAACGCACAGAACCTTGAAATAGAAGGTTTCTCACCAAAAAGCACATTGGTGAAAACCCTATTTTAAGGCTCTGAGTGTTTGCAAACACGTACAACAGGCATGTTTAAACTATAACGTTTTTAGTGAAATCATGTTTCTCTCGAGGAGAAAACGCGTATAAAGCCATAAAAAGGATTCACTTGTGTTTGGCATTGGACCAAGCTACCAACAACCTAAACAATGATCAGAACTGGAGAAATTACACATTGACATTGGGGGAAATCATGTAACTCTTAAGGATGTGTTGCAGACTTGTTGAATAGATTCATTTTTCTTGTTTTGTTTGTTTTTGATGAAATTGTGCTTTTCTAGTCGAGAAAAGGCGTTTCACGCGATAAAAAGGTTTAGTGCGTTATGAATACGGGCTAGCTTACCAAAAGTAAAAATGTGAACTAAATAAGGCCCGGAGTCGTTTTTATTGTTTAAAACAGGATTTCTCGACCAGAATATGCTTTTTCAAAAAAGCCATGTTCCCATGGCGAGAGACTCGTTTTCTGTGAGAAAATGCATTAAAAGGAGGGATTTCATCAGAAACACTAAAAATACATATTGTACTTGTCTGAAAACGCACAGAACCTTGAAATAGAAGGTTTCTCACCAAAAAGCACATTGGTGAAAACCCCATTTTAAGGCTCTGAGTTTTTTGCAAACACGTACAACAGGCATGTTTAAACTATAACGATTTTAGTGAAATCATGTTTCTCTCGAGGAGAAAACGCGTATAAAGCCATAAAAAGGATTCACTTGTGTTTGGCATTGGACCAAGCTACCAACAACCTAAACAATGATCAGAAATGGAGAAATTACACATTGACATTGGGTGAAATCATGTAACTCTTAAGGATGTGTTGCAGACTTGTTGAATAGATTCATTTTTCTTGTTTTGTTTGTTTTTGATGAAATTGTGCTTTTCTAGTCGAGAAAAGGCGTTTAACGCGATAAAAAGGTTTAGTGCGTTATGAATACGGGCTAGCTTACCAAAAGTAAAAATGTGAACTAAATAAGGCCGAGAGTCGTTTTTATTGTTTAAAACACGATTTCTCGACCAGAATATGCTTTTTCAAAAAAGCCAATTTCCCATGGCAAGAGACTCATTTTCTGTGAGAAAATGCATTAAAAGGAGGGATTTCATCAGAAACACTTAAAATACATATTGTACTTGTCTGAAAACTCACAGAACCTTGAAATAGAAGGTTTCTCACCAAAAAGCACATTGGTGAAAACCCCATTTTAAGGCTCTGAGTGTTTGCAAACACGTACAACAGGCATGTTTAAACTATAACGTATTTAGTGAAATCATGTTTCTGTCGAGGAGAAAACTTGTATAAAGCCATAAAAAGGATTCACTTGTGTTTGGCATTAGACCAAGCTACCAAAAACATAAACAATGATCAGAACTGGAGAAATTACACATTGACATTGGGGGAAATCATGTAACTCTTAAGGATGTGTTGCAGACTTGTTGAATAGATTCATTTTTTTTGTTTTGTTTGTTTTTGATGAAATTGTGCTTTTCTCGTCGAGAAAAGGCGTTTAACGCGATAAAAAGGTTTAGTGCGTTATGAATATGGGCTAGCTTACCAAAAGTTAAAATGTGAACTAAATAAGGCCGGGAGTCGTTTTTATTGTTTAAAACACGATTTCTCGACCAGAATAGGCTTTTTCAAAAAAGCCATTTTCCCATGGCAAGAGACTCATTTTCTGTGAGAAAATGCATTAAAAGGAGGGATTTCATCAGAAACACTTAAAATACATATTGTACTTGTCTGAAAACGCACATAACCTTGAAATAGAAGGTTTCTCACCAAAAAGCACATTGGTGAAAACCCTATTTTAAGGCTCTGAGTGTTTGCAAACACGTACAACAGGCATGTTTAAACTATAACGTTTTTAGTGAAATCATGTTTCTCTCGAGGAGAAAACGCGTTTAAAATCATAAAAAGATCTCACTGTGTTTTGGCATTGACCAAGCTACCAACAACCTAAAAAATGATCAGAACTGGAGAAATTACACATTGACATTGGTTGAAATCATGTAACTCTTAAGGACGTGTTGCAGACTTGTTGAATAGATTCATTTTTCTTGTTTTGTTTGTTTTTGATGAAATTGTGCTTTTCTCGTCGAGAAAAGGCGTTTAACGCGATAAAAAGGTTTAGTGCGTTATGAATACGGGCTAGCTTACCAAAAGTACAAATGTGAACTAAATAAGGCCGGGAGTCGTTTTTATTGCTTAAAACACGATTTCTCGACCAGAATATGCTTTTTCTAAAAAGCCATGTTCCCATGGCGAGAGACTCGTTTTCTGTGAGAAAATGCATTAAAAGGAGGGATTTCATCAGAAACACTATAAATACATATTGTACTTGTCTGAAAACGCACAGAACCTTGAAATAGAAGGTTTCTCACCAAAAAACACATTGGTGAAACCCCTATCTTAAGGCTCTGAGTGTTTGCACACATGTACAACAGGCACGGTTAAACTATAACGTTTATAGTGAAATCATGTTTCTCTCGAGGAGAAAACGCGTTTAAAGCCATAAAAAGATCTCACTGTGTTTTGGCATTGACCAAGCTACCAACAACCTAAAAAATGATCAGAACTGGAGAAATTACACATTGACATTGGGTGAAATCATGTGACTCTTAAGGACGTGTTGCAGACTTGTTGAATAGATTCATTTTTCTTGTTTTGTTTGTTTTTGATGAAATTGTGCTTTTCTCGTCGAGAAAAGGCGTTTAACGCGATAAAAAGGTTTAGTGCGTTATGAATACGGGCTAGCTTACCAAAAGTACAAATGTGAACTAAATAAGGCCGGGAGTCGTTTTTATTGCTTAAAACACGATTTCTCGACCAGAACACGCTTTTTCTAAAAAGCCATGTTCCCATGGCGAGAGACTCGTTTTCTGTGAGAAAATGCATTAAAAGGAGGGATTTCATCAGAAACACTATAAATACATATTGTACTTGTCTAAAAACGCACAGAACCTTGAAATAGAAGGTTTCTCACCAAAAAACACATTGGTGAAACCCCTATCTTAAGGCTCTGAGTGTTTGCACACATGTACAACAAGCATGGTTAAACTATAACGTTTTTAGTGAAATCATGTTTCTCTCGAGGAGAAAACGCGTTTTAAAGCCATAAACAGATCTCACTGTGTTTTGGCATTGACCAAGCTACCAACAACCTAAAAAATGATCACAACTGGAGAAATTACACATTGACATTGGGTGAAATCATGTAACTCTTAAGGACGTGTTGCAGACTTGTTGAATAGATTCATTTTTCTTGTTTTGTTTGTTTTTGATGAAATTGTGCTTTTCTCGTCGAGAAAAGGCGTTTAACGCGATAAAAAGGTTTAGTGCGTTATGAATACGGGCTAGCTTACCAAAAGTACAAATGTGAACTAAATAAGGCCGGGAGTCGCTTTTATTGCTTAAAACACGATTTCTCGACCAGAATATGCTTTTTCAAAAAAGCCATGTTCCCATGGCGAGAACCTCATTTTCTGTGAGAAAATGCATTAAAAGGAGGGATTTCATCAGAAACACTTAAAATACATATTGTACTTGTCTGAAAACGCACAGAACCTTGAAATAGAAGGTTTCTCACCAAAAAACACATTGGTGAAACCCCTATCTTAAGGCTCTGAGTGTTTGCACACATGTACAAACAGGCATGTTTAAACTATAACGTTTTTAGTGAAATCATGTTTCTCTCGAGGAGAAAACGCGTTTTAAAGCCATAAACAGATCTCACTGTGTTTTGGCATTGACCAAGCTACCAACAACCTAAAAAATGATCACAACTGGAGAAATTACACATTGACATTGGGGGAAATCATGTAACTCTTAAGGACGTGTTGCAGACTTGTTGAATAGATTCATTTTTCTTGTTTTGTTTGTTTTTGATGAAATTGTGCTTTTCTCGTCGAGAAAAGGCGTTTAACGCGATAAAAAGGTTTAGTGCGTTATGAATACGGGCTAGCTTACCAAAAGTACAAATGTGAACTAAATAAGGCCGGGAGTCGTTTTTATTGCTTAAAACACGATTTCTCGACCAGAACACGCTTTTTCTAAAAAGCCATGTTCCCATGGCGAGAGACTCGTTTTCTGTGAGAAAATGCATTAAAAGGAGGGATTTCATCAGAAACACTATAAATACATATTGTACTTGTCTGAAAACGCACAAAACCTTGAAATAGAAGGTTTCTCACCAAAAAACACATTGGTGAAACCCCTATCTTAAGGCTCTGAGTGTTTGCACACATGTACAAACAGGCATGTTTAAACTATAACGTTTTTAGTGAAATCATATTTCTCTCGAGGAGAAAACGCGTTTAAAGCCATAAACAGATCTCACTGTGTTTTGGCATTGACCAAGCTACCAACAAACCTAAAAAATGATCAGAACTGGAGAAATTACACATTGACATTGGGTGAAATCATGTAACTCTTAAGGACGTGTTGCAGACTTGTTGAATAGATTCATCTTTCTTGTTTTGTTTGTTTTTGATGAAATTGCTTTTCTCGTCGAGAAAAGGCGTTTAACGCGATAAAAAGGTTTAGTGCGTTATGAATATGGGCTAGCTTACCAAAAGTACAAATGTGAACTAAATAAGGCCGGGAGTCGTTTTTATTGCTTAAAACACGATTTCTCGACCAGAATATGCTTTTTCAAAAAAGCCATGTTCCCATGGCGAGAGACTCGTTTTCTGTGAGAAAATGCATTAAAAGGAGGGATTTCATCAGAAACACTATAAATACATATTGTACTTGTCTGAAAACGCACAGAACCTTGAAATAGAAGGTTTCTCACCAAAAAGCACATTGGTGAAAACCCCATTTTAAGGCTCTGAGTGTTTGCAAACACGTACAACAGGCATGTTTAAACTATAACGTATTTAGTGAAATCATGTTTCTGTCGAGGAGAAAACTTGTATAAAGCCATAAAAAGGATTCACTTGTGTTTGGCATTAGACCAAGCTACCAAAAACATAAACAATGATCAGAACTGGAGAAATTACACATTGACATTGGGGGAAATCATGTAACTCTTAAGGATGTGTTGCAGACTTGTTGAATAGATTCATTTTTTTTGTTTTGTTTGTTTTTGATGAAATTGTGCTTTTCTCGTCGAGAAAAGGCGTTTAACGCGATAAAAAGGTTTAGTGCGTTATGAATATGGGCTAGCTTACCAAAAGTTAAAATGTGAACTAAATAAGGCCGGGAGTCGTTTTTATTGTTTAAAACACGATTTCTCGACCAGAATAGGCTTTTTCAAAAAAGCCATTTTCCCATGGCAAGAGACTCATTTTCTGTGAGAAAATGCATTAAAAGGAGGGATTTCATCAGAAACACTTAAAATACATATTGTACTTGTCTGAAAACGCACATAACCTTGAAATAGAAGGTTTCTCACCAAAAAGCACATTGGTGAAAACCCTATTTTAAGGCTCTGAGTGTTTGCAAACACGTACAACAGGCATGTTTAAACTATAACGTTTTTAGTGAAATCATGTTTCTCTCGAGGAGAAAACGCGTTTAAAATCATAAAAAGATCTCACTGTGTTTTGGCATTGACCAAGCTACCAACAACCTAAAAAATGATCAGAACTGGAGAAATTACACATTGACATTGGTTGAAATCATGTAACTCTTAAGGACGTGTTGCAGACTTGTTGAATAGATTCATTTTTCTTGTTTTGTTTGTTTTTGATGAAATTGTGCTTTTCTCGTCGAGAAAAGGCGTTTAACGCGATAAAAAGGTTTAGTGCGTTATGAATACGGGCTAGCTTACCAAAAGTACAAATGTGAACTAAATAAGGCCGGGAGTCGTTTTTATTGCTTAAAACACGATTTCTCGACCAGAATATGCTTTTTCTAAAAAGCCATGTTCCCATGGCGAGAGACTCGTTTTCTGTGAGAAAATGCATTAAAAGGAGGGATTTCATCAGAAACACTATAAATACATATTGTACTTGTCTGAAAACGCACAGAACCTTGAAATAGAAGGTTTCTCACCAAAAAACACATTGGTGAAACCCCTATCTTAAGGCTCTGAGTGTTTGCACACATGTACAACAGGCACGGTTAAACTATAACGTTTATAGTGAAATCATGTTTCTCTCGAGGAGAAAACGCGTTTAAAGCCATAAAAAGATCTCACTGTGTTTTGGCATTGACCAAGCTACCAACAACCTAAAAAATGATCAGAACTGGAGAAATTACACATTGACATTGGGTGAAATCATGTGACTCTTAAGGACGTGTTGCAGACTTGTTGAATAGATTCATTTTTCTTGTTTTGTTTGTTTTTGATGAAATTGTGCTTTTCTCGTCGAGAAAAGGCGTTTAACGCGATAAAAAGGTTTAGTGCGTTATGAATACGGGCTAGCTTACCAAAAGTACAAATGTGAACTAAATAAGGCCGGGAGTCGTTTTTATTGCTTAAAACACGATTTCTCGACCAGAACACGCTTTTTCTAAAAAGCCATGTTCCCATGGCGAGAGACTCGTTTTCTGTGAGAAAATGCATTAAAAGGAGGGATTTCATCAGAAACACTATAAATACATATTGTACTTGTCTAAAAACGCACAGAACCTTGAAATAGAAGGTTTCTCACCAAAAAACACATTGGTGAAACCCCTATCTTAAGGCTCTGAGTGTTTGCACACATGTACAACAAGCATGGTTAAACTATAACGTTTTTAGTGAAATCATGTTTCTCTCGAGGAGAAAACGCGTTTTAAAGCCATAAACAGATCTCACTGTGTTTTGGCATTGACCAAGCTACCAACAACCTAAAAAATGATCACAACTGGAGAAATTACACATTGACATTGGGTGAAATCATGTAACTCTTAAGGACGTGTTGCAGACTTGTTGAATAGATTCATTTTTCTTGTTTTGTTTGTTTTTGATGAAATTGTGCTTTTCTCGTCGAGAAAAGGCGTTTAACGCGATAAAAAGGTTTAGTGCGTTATGAATACGGGCTAGCTTACCAAAAGTACAAATGTGAACTAAATAAGGCCGGGAGTCGCTTTTATTGCTTAAAACACGATTTCTCGACCAGAATATGCTTTTTCAAAAAAGCCATGTTCCCATGGCGAGAACCTCATTTTCTGTGAGAAAATGCATTAAAAGGAGGGATTTCATCAGAAACACTTAAAATACATATTGTACTTGTCTGAAAACGCACAGAACCTTGAAATAGAAGGTTTCTCACCAAAAAACACATTGGTGAAACCCCTATCTTAAGGCTCTGAGTGTTTGCACACATGTACAAACAGGCATGTTTAAACTATAACGTTTTTAGTGAAATCATGTTTCTCTCGAGGAGAAAACGCGTTTTAAAGCCATAAACAGATCTCACTGTGTTTTGGCATTGACCAAGCTACCAACAACCTAAAAAATGATCACAACTGGAGAAATTACACATTGACATTGGGGGAAATCATGTAACTCTTAAGGACGTGTTGCAGACTTGTTGAATAGATTCATTTTTCTTGTTTTGTTTGTTTTTGATGAAATTGTGCTTTTCTCGTCGAGAAAAGGCGTTTAACGCGATAAAAAGGTTTAGTGCGTTATGAATACGGGCTAGCTTACCAAAAGTACAAATGTGAACTAAATAAGGCCGGGAGTCGTTTTTATTGCTTAAAACACGATTTCTCGACCAGAACACGCTTTTTCTAAAAAGCCATGTTCCCATGGCGAGAGACTCGTTTTCTGTGAGAAAATGCATTAAAAGGAGGGATTTCATCAGAAACACTATAAATACATATTGTACTTGTCTGAAAACGCACAAAACCTTGAAATAGAAGGTTTCTCACCAAAAAACACATTGGTGAAACCCCTATCTTAAGGCTCTGAGTGTTTGCACACATGTACAAACAGGCATGTTTAAACTATAACGTTTTTAGTGAAATCATATTTCTCTCGAGGAGAAAACGCGTTTAAAGCCATAAACAGATCTCACTGTGTTTTGGCATTGACCAAGCTACCAACAAACCTAAAAAATGATCAGAACTGGAGAAATTACACATTGACATTGGGTGAAATCATGTAACTCTTAAGGACGTGTTGCAGACTTGTTGAATAGATTCATCTTTCTTGTTTTGTTTGTTTTTGATGAAATTGCTTTTCTCGTCGAGAAAAGGCGTTTAACGCGATAAAAAGGTTTAGTGCGTTATGAATATGGGCTAGCTTACCAAAAGTACAAATGTGAACTAAATAAGGCCGGGAGTCGTTTTTATTGCTTAAAACACGATTTCTCGACCAGAATATGCTTTTTCAAAAAAGCCATGTTCCCATGGCGAGAGACTCGTTTTCTGTGAGAAAATGCATTAAAAGGAGGGATTTCATCAGAAACACTATAAATACATATTGTACTTGTCTGAAAACGCACAGAACCTTGAAATAGAAGGTTTCTCACCAAAAAACACATTGGTGAAACCCCTATCTTAAGGCTCTGAGTGTTTGCACACATGTACAAACAGGCATGTTTAAACTATAACGTTTTTAGTGAAATCATGTTTCTCTCGAGGAGAAAACGCGTTTAAAATCATAAAAAGATCTCACTGTGTTTTGGCATTGACCAAGCTACCAACAACCTAAAAAATGATCACAACTGGAGAAATTACACATTGACATTGGGTGAAATCATGTAACTCTTAAGGACGTGTTGCAGACTTGTTGAATAGATTCATTTTTCTTGTTTTGTTTGTTTTTGATGAAATTGTGCTTTTCTCGTCGAGAAAAGGCGTTTAACGCGATAAAAAGGTTTAGTGCGTTATGAATACGGGCTAGCTTACCAAAAGTACAAATGTGAACTAAATAAGGCCGGGAGTCGTTTTTATTGCTTAAAACACGATTTCTCGACCAGAATATGCTTTTTCTAAAATGCCATGTTCCCATGGCGAGAGACTCGTTTTCTGTGAGAAAATGCATTAAAAGGAGGGGTTTCATCAGAAACACTATAAATACATATTGTACTTGTCTGAAAACGCACAGAACCTTGAAATAGAAGGTTTCTCACCAAAAAACACATTGGTGAAACCCCTATCTTAAGGCTCTGAGTGTTTGCACACATGTACAACAGGCACGGTTAAACTATAACGTTTTTAGTGAAATCATGTTTCTCTCGAGGAGAAAACGCGTTTAAAATCATAAAAAGATCTCACTGTGTTTTGGCATTGACCAAGCTACCAACAACCTAAAAAATGATCACAACTGGAGAAATTACACATTGACATTGGGTGAAATCATGTAACTCTTAAGGACGTGTTGCAGACTTGTTGAATAGATTCATTTTTCTTGTTTTGTGTCTTTTTGATGAAATTGTGCTTTTCTCGTCGAGAAAAGGCGTTTAACGCGATAAAAAGGTTTAGTGCGTTATGAATACGGGCTAGCTTACCAAAAGTACAAATGTGAACTAAATAAGGCCGGGAGTCGTTTTTATTGCTTAAAACACGATTTCTCGACCAGAACACGCTTTTTCTAAAAAGCCATGTTCCCATGGCGAGAGACTCGTTTTCTGTGAGAAAATGCATTAAAAGGAGGGATTTCATCAGAAACACTATAAATACATATTGTACTTGTCTAAAAACGCACAGAACCTTGAAATAGAAGGTTTCTCACCAAAAAACACATTGGTGAAACCCCTATCTTAAGGCTCTGAGTGTTTGCACACATGTACAACAAGCATGGTTAAACTATAACGTTTTTAGTGAAATCATGTTTCTCTCGAGGAGAAAACGCGTTTTAAAGCCATAAACAGATCTCACTGTGTTTTGGCATTGACCAAGCTACCAACAACCTAAAAAATGATCACAACTGGAGAAATTACACATTGACATTGGGTGAAATCATGTAACTCTTAAGGACGTGTTGCAGACTTGTTGAATAGATTCATTTTTCTTGTTTTGTTTGTTTTTGATGAAATTGTGCTTTTCTCGTCGAGAAAAGGCGTTTAACGCGATAAAAAGGTTTAGTGCGTTATGAATACGGGCTAGCTTACCAAAAGTACAAATGTGAACTAAATAAGGCCGGGAGTCGCTTTTATTGCTTAAAACACGATTTCTCGACCAGAATATGCTTTTTCAAAAAAGCCATGTTCCCATGGCGAGAACCTCGTTTTCTGTGAGAAAATGCATTAAAAGGAGGGATTTCATCAGAAACACTTAAAATACATATTGTACTTGTCTGAAAACGCACAGAACCTTGAAATAGAAGGTTTCTCACCAAAAAGCACATTGGTGAAAACCCCATTTTAAGGCTCTGAGTGTTTGCAAACACGTACAACAGGCATGTTTAAACTATAACGTATTTAGTGAAATCATGTTTCTGTCGAGGAAAAAACGCTTATAAAGCCATAAAAAGGATTCACTTGTGTTTGGCATTGGACCAAGCTACCAACAACCTAAACAATGATCAGAACTGGAGAAATTACACATTGACATTGGGGGAAATCATGTAACTCTTAAGGATGTGTTGCAGACTTGTTGAATAGATTCATTTTTCTTGTTTTGTTTGTTTTTGATGAAATTGTGCTTTTTTCGTCGAGAAAAGGCGTTTCACGCGATAAAAATGTTTAGTGCGTTATGAATACGGGCTAGGTTAACAAAAGTAAAAATGTGAACTAAATAAGGCCCGGAGTCGTTTTTATTGTTTAAAACACGATTTCTCGACCAGAATATGCTTTTTCCAAAAAGCCAATTTCCCATGGCGAGAGACTCATTTTCTGTGAGAAAATGCATTAAAAGGAGGGATTTCATCAGAAACACTTAAAATACATATTGTACTTGTCTGAAAACTCACAGAACCTTGAAATAGAAGGTTTCTCACCAAAAAGCACATTGGTGAAAACTCCATTTTAAGGCTCTGAGTATTTGCAAACACGTACAACAGGCATGTTTAAACTATAACGTTTTTAGTGAAATCATGTTTCTGTCGAGGAGAAAACTTGTATAAAGCCATAAAAAGGATTCACTTGTGTTTGGCATTAGACCAAGCTACCAACAACCTAAACAATGATCAGAACTGGAGAAATTACACATTGACATTGGGGGAAATCATGTAACTCTTAAGGATGTGTTGCAGACTTGTTGAATAGATTCATTTTTCTTGTTTTGTTTGTTTTTGATGAAATTGTGCTTTTCTAGTCGAGAAAAGGCGTTTCACGCGATAAAAAGGTTTAGTGCGTTATGAATACGGGCTAGCTTACCAAAAATAAAAATGTGAACTAAATAAGGCACGGAGTCGTTTTTATTGTTTAAAACACGATTTCTCGACCAGAATATGCTTTTTCAAAAAAGCCAATTTCCCATGGCGAGAGACTCATTTTCTGTGAGAAAATGCATTAAAAGGAGGGATTTCATCAGAAACACTTAAAATACATATTGTACTTGTCTGAAAACTCACAAAACCTTGAAATAGAGGTTTCTCACCAAAAAGCACATTGGTGAAAACCCTATTTTAAGGCTCTGAGTGTTTACAAACACGTACAACAGGCATGTTTAAACTATAACGATTTTAGTGAAATCATGTTTCTCTCGAGGAGAAAACGCGTATAAAGCCATAAAAATGATTCACTTGTGTTTGGCATTGGACCAAGCTACCAACAACCTAAACAATGATCAGAACTGGAGAAATTACACATTGACATTGGGGGAAATCATGTAACTCTTAAGGATGTGTTGCAGACTTGTTGAATAGATTCATTTTTCTTGTTTTGTTTGTTTTTGATGAAATTGTGCTTTTCTAGTCGAGAAAAGGCGTTTCACGCGATAAAAAGGTTTAGTGCGTTATGAATACGGGCTAGCTTACCAAAAATAAAAATGTGAACTAAATAAGGCACGGAGTCGTTTTTATTGTTTAAAACACGATTTCTCGACCAGAATATGCTTTTTCAAAAAAGCCAATTTCCCATGGCGAGAGACTCATTTTCTGTGAGAAAATGCATTAAAAGGAGGGATTTCATCAGAAACACTTAAAATACATATTGTACTTGTCTGAAAACTCACAAAACCTTGAAATAGAGGTTTTTCACCAAAAAGCACATTGGTGAAAACCCTATTTTAAGGCTCTGAGTGTTTACAAACACGTACAACAGGCATGTTTAAACTATAACGATTTTAGTGAAATCATTTTTCTCTCGAGGAGAAAACGCGTTTAAAATCATAAAAAGATCTCACTGTGTTTTGGCATTGACCAAGCTACCAACAACCTAAAAAATGATCACAACTGGAGAAATTACACATTGACATTGGGTGAAATCATGTAACTCTTAAGGACGTGTTGCAGACTTGTTGAATAGATTCATTTTTCTTGTTTTGTTTGTTTTTGATGAAATTGTGCTTTTCTCGTCGAGAAAAGGCGTTTAACGCGATAAAAAGGTTTAGTGCGTTATGAATACGGGCTAGCTTACCAAAAGTACAAATGTGAACTAAATAAGGCCGGGAGTCGTTTTTATTGCTTAAAACACGATTTCTCGACCAGAACACGCTTTTTCTAAAAAGCCATGTTCCCATGGCGAGAGACTCGTTTTCTGTGAGAAAATGCATTAAAAGGAGGGATTTCATCAGAAACACTATAAATACATATTGTACTTGTCTGAAAACGCACAAAACCTTGAAATAGAAGGTTTCTCACCAAAAAACACATTGGTGAAACCCCTATCTTAAGGCTCTGAGTGTTTGCACACATGTACAAACAGGCATGTTTAAACTATAACGTTTTTAGTGAAATCATATTTCTCTCGAGGAGAAAACGCGTTTAAAGCCATAAACAGATCTCACTGTGTTTTGGCATTGACCAAGCTACCAACAAACCTAAAAAATGATCAGAACTGGAGAAATTACACATTGACATTGGGTGAAATCATGTAACTCTTAAGGACGTGTTGCAGACTTGTTGAATAGATTCATTTTTCTTGTTTTGTTTGTTTTTGATGAAATTGCTTTTCTCGTCGAGAAAAGGCGTTTAACGCGATAAAAAGGTTTAGTGCGTTATGAATATGGGCTAGCTTACCAAAAGTACAAATGTGAACTAAATAAGGCCGGGAGTCGTTTTTATTGCTTAAAACACGATTTCTCGACCAGAATATGCTTTTTCAAAAAAGCCATGTTCCCATGGCGAGAGACTCGTTTTCTGTGAGAAAATGCATTAAAAGGAGGGATTTCATCAGAAACACTATAAATACATATTGTACTTGTCTGAAAACGCACAGAACCTTGAAATAGAAGGTTTCTCACCAAAAAACACATTGGTGAAACCCCTATCTTAAGGCTCTGAGTGTTTGCACACATGTACAAACAGGCATGTTAAAACTATAACGTTTTTAGTGAAATCATGTTTCTCTCGAGGAGAAAACGCGTTTAAAATCATAAAAAGATCTCACTGTGTTTTGGCATTGACCAAGCTACCAACAACCTAAAAAATGATCAGAACTGGAGAAATTACACATTGACATTGGTTGAAATCATGTAACTCTTAAGGACGTGTTGCAGACTTGTTGAATAGATTCATTTTTCTTGTTTTGTTTGTTTTTGATGAAATTGTGCTTTTCTCGTCGAGAAAAGGCGTTTAACGCGATAAAAAGGTTTAGTGCGTTATGAATACGGGCTAGCTTACCAAAAGTACAAATGTGAACTAAATAAGGCCGGGAGTCGTTTTTATTGCTTAAAACACGATTTCTCGACCAGAATATGCTTTTTCTAAAAAGCCATGTTCCCATGGCGAGAGACTCGTTTTCTGTGAGAAAATGCATTAAAAGGAGGGATTTCATCAGAAACACTATAAATACATATTGTACTTGTCTGAAAACGCACAGAACCTTGAAATAGAAGGTTTCTCACCAAAAAACACATTGGTGAAACCCCTATCTTAAGGCTCTGAGTGTTTGCACACATGTACAACAGGCACGGTTAAACTATAACGTTTATAGTGAAATCATGTTTCTCTCGAGGAGAAAACGCGTTTAAAGCCATAAAAAGATCTCACTGTGTTTTGGCATTGACCAAGCTACCAACAACCTAAAAAATGATCAGAACTGGAGAAATTACACATTGACATTGGGTGAAATCATGTGACTCTTAAGGACGTGTTGCAGACTTGTTGAATAGATTCATTTTTCTTGTTTTGTTTGTTTTTGATGAAATTGTGCTTTTCTCGTCGAGAAAAGGCGTTTAACGCGATAAAAAGGTTTAGTGCGTTATGAATACGGGCTAGCTTACCAAAAGTACAAATGTGAACTAAATAAGGCCGGGAGTCGTTTTTATTGCTTAAAACACGATTTCTCGACCAGAATATGCTTTTTCAAAAAAGCCATGTTCCCATGGCGAGAGACTCGTTTTCTGTGAGAAAATGCATTAAAAGGAGGGGTTTCATCAGAAACACTATAAATACATATTGTACTTGTCTGAAAACGCACAGAACCTTGAAATAGAAGGTTTCTCACCAAAAAACACATTGGTGAAACCCCTATCTTAAGGCTCTGAGTGTTTGCACACATGTACAAACAGGCATGTTTAAACTATAACGTTTTTAGTGAAATCATGTTTCTCTCGAGGAGAAAACGCGTTTTAAAGCCATAAACAGATCTCACTGTGTTTTGGCATTGACCAAGCTACCAACAACCTAAAAAATGATCACAACTGGAGAAATTACACATTGACATTGGGTGAAATCATGTAACTCTTAAGGACGTGTTGCAGACTTGTTGAATAGATTCATTTTTCTTGTTTTGTGTCTTTTTGATGAAATTGTGCTTTTCTCGTCGAGAAAAGGCGTTTAACGCGATAAAAAGGTTTAGTGCGTTATGAATACGGGCTAGCTTACCAAAAGTACAAATGTGAACTAAATAAGGCCGGGAGTCGTTTTTATTGCTTAAAACACGATTTCTCGACCAGAACACGCTTTTTCTAAAAAGCCATGTTCCCATGGCGAGAGACTCGTTTTCTGTGAGAAAATGCATTAAAAGGAGGGATTTCATCAGAAACACTATAAATACATATTGTACTTGTCTAAAAACGCACAGAACCTTGAAATAGAAGGTTTCTCACCAAAAAACACATTGGTGAAACCCCTATCTTAAGGCTCTGAGTGTTTGCACACATGTACAACAAGCATGGTTAAACTATAACGTTTTTAGTGAAATCATGTTTCTCTCGAGGAGAAAACGCGTTTTAAAGCCATAAACAGATCTCACTGTGTTTTGGCATTGACCAAGCTACCAACAACCTAAAAAATGATCACAACTGGAGAAATTACACATTGACATTGGGTGAAATCATGTAACTCTTAAGGACGTGTTGCAGACTTGTTGAATAGATTCATTTTTCTTGTTTTGTTTGTTTTTGATGAAATTGTGCTTTTCTCGTCGAGAAAAGGCGTTTAACGCGATAAAAAGGTTTAGTGCGTTATGAATACGGGCTAGCTTACCAAAAGTACAAATGTGAACTAAATAAGGCCGGGAGTCGCTTTTATTGCTTAAAACACGATTTCTCGACCAGAATATGCTTTTTCAAAAAAGCCATGTTCCCATGGCGAGAACCTCGTTTTCTGTGAGAAAATGCATTAAAAGGAGGGATTTCATCAGAAACACTTAAAATACATATTGTACTTGTCTGAAAACGCACAGAACCTTGAAATAGAAGGTTTCTCACCAAAAAGCACATTGGTGAAAACCCCATTTTAAGGCTCTGAGTGTTTGCAAACACCTACAACAGGCATGTTTAAACTATAACGTATTTAGTGAAATCATGTTTCTGTCGAGGAAAAAACGCTTATAAAGCCATAAAAAGGATTCACTTGTGTTTGGCATTGGACCAAGCTACCAACAACCTAAACAATGATCAGAACTGGAGAAATTACACATTGACATTGGGGGAAATCATGTAACTCTTAAGGATGTGTTGCAGACTTGTTGAATAGATTCATTTTTCTTGTTTTGTTTGTTTTTGATGAAATTGTGCTTTTTTCGTCGAGAAAAGGCGTTTCACGCGATAAAAATGTTTAGTGCGTTATGAATACGGGCTAGGTTAACAAAAGTAAAAATGTGAACTAAATAAGGCCCGGAGTCGTTTTTATTGTTTAAAACACGATTTCTCGACCAGAATATGCTTTTTCCAAAAAGCCAATTTCCCATGGCGAGAGACTCATTTTCTGTGAGAAAATGCATTAAAAGGAGGGATTTCATCAGAAACACTTAAAATACATATTGTACTTGTCTGAAAACTCACAGAACCTTGAAATAGAAGGTTTCTCACCAAAAAGCACATTGGTGAAAACTCCATTTTAAGGCTCTGAGTATTTGCAAACACGTACAACAGGCATGTTTAAACTATAACGTTTTTAGTGAAATCATGTTTCTGTCGAGGAGAAAACTTGTATAAAGCCATAAAAAGGATTCACTTGTGTTTGGCATTAGACCAAGCTACCAACAACCTAAACAATGATCAGAACTGGAGAAATTACACATTGACATTGGGGGAAATCATGTAACTCTTAAGGATGTGTTGCAGACTTGTTGAATAGATTCATTTTTCTTGTTTTGTTTGTTTTTGATGAAATTGTGCTTTTCTAGTCGAGAAAAGGCGTTTCACGCGATAAAAAGGTTTAGTGCGTTATGAATACGGGCTAGCTTACCAAAAATAAAAATGTGAACTAAATAAGGCACGGAGTCGTTTTTATTGTTTAAAACACGATTTCTCGACCAGAATATGCTTTTTCAAAAAAGCCAATTTCCCATGGCGAGAGACTCATTTTCTGTGAGAAAATGCATTAAAAGGAGGGATTTCATCAGAAACACTTAAAATACATATTGTACTTGTCTGAAAACTCACAAAACCTTGAAATAGAGGTTTCTCACCAAAAAGCACATTGGTGAAAACCCTATTTTAAGGCTCTGAGTGTTTACAAACACGTACAACAGGCATGTTTAAACTATAACGATTTTAGTGAAATCATGTTTCTCTCGAGGAGAAAACGCGTATAAAGCCATAAAAATGATTCACTTGTGTTTGGCATTGGACCAAGCTACCAACAACCTAAACAATGATCAGAACTGGAGAAATTACACATTGACATTGGGGGAAATCATGTAACTCTTAAGGATGTGTTGCAGACTTGTTGAATAGATTCATTTTTCTTGTTTTGTTTGTTTTTGATGAAATTGTGCTTTTCTAGTCGAGAAAAGGCGTTTCACGCGATAAAAAGGTTTAGTGCGTTATGAATACGGGCTAGCTTACCAAAAATAAAAATGTGAACTAAATAAGGCACGGAGTCGTTTTTATTGTTTAAAACACGATTTCTCGACCAGAATATGCTTTTTCAAAAAAGCCAATTTCCCATGGCGAGAGACTCATTTTCTGTGAGAAAATGCATTAAAAGGAGGGATTTCATCAGAAACACTTAAAATACATATTGTACTTGTCTGAAAACTCACAAAACCTTGAAATAGAGGTTTTTCACCAAAAAGCACATTGGTGAAAACCCTATTTTAAGGCTCTGAGTGTTTACAAACACGTACAACAGGCATGTTTAAACTATAACGATTTTAGTGAAATCATGTTTCTCTCGAGGAGAAAACGCGTATAAAGCCATAAAAATGATTCACTTGTGTTTGGCATTGGACCAAGCTACCAACAACCTAAACAATGATCAGAAATGGAGAAATTACACATTGACATTGGGTGAAATCATGTAACTCTTAAGGATGTGTTGCAGACTTGTTGAATAGATTCATTTTTCTTGTTTTTTTGTTTTTGATGAAATTGTGCTTTTCTCGTCGAGAAAAGGCGTTTAACGCGATAAAAAGGTTTAGTGCGTAATGAATACGGGCTAGCTTACCAAAAGTAAAAATGTGAACTAAATAAGGCCGGGAGTCGTTTTTATTGTTTAAAACACGATTTCTCGACCAGAATAGGCTTTTTCAAAAAAGCCAATTTCCCATGGCGAGAGACTCATTTTCTGTGAGAAAATGCATTAAAAGGAGGGATTTCATCAGAAACACTTAAAATACATATTGTACTTGTCTGAAAACTCACAGAACCTTGAAATAGAAGGTTTCTCACCAAAAAGCACATTGGTGAAAACCCTATTTTAAGGCTCTGAGTGTTTGCAAACACGTACAACAGGCATGTTTAAACTATAACGTTTTTAGTGAAATCATGTTTCTCTCGAGGAGAAAACTTGTATAAAGCCATAAAAAGGATTCACTTGTGTTTGGCATTAGACCAAGCTACTAACAACCTAAACAATGATCAGAACTGGAGAAATTACACATTGACATTGGGGGAAATCATGTAACTCTTAAGGATGTGTTGCAGACTTGTTGAATAGATTCCTTTTTCTTTTTTTGTTTGTTTTTGATGAAATTGTGCTTTTCTAGTCGAGAAAAGGCGTTTCACGCGATAAAAAGGTTTATTGCGTTATGAATACGGGCTAGCTTACCAAAAGTAAAAATGTGAACTAAATAAGGCCGAGAGTCGTTTTTATTGTTTAAAACACGATTTCTCGACCAGAATATGCTTTTTCAAAAAAGCCAATTTCCCATGGCAAGAGACTCATTTTCTGTGAGAAAATGCATTAAAAGGAGGGATTTCATCAGAAACACTTAAAATACATATTGTACTTGTCTGAAAACGCACAGAACCTTGAAATAGAAGGTTTCTCACCAAAAAGCACATTGGTGAAAACCCTATTTTAAGGCTCTGAGTGTTTGCAAACACGTACAACAGGCATGTTTAAACTATAACGTTTTTAGTGAAATCATGTTTCTCTCGAGGAGAAAACGCGTTTAAAGCCATAAAAAGGATTCACTTGTGTTTGGCATTGGAGCAAGCTACCAACAACCTAAACAATGATCAGAAATGGAGAAATTACACATTGACATTGGGTGAAATCATGTAACTCTTAAGGATGTGTTGCAGACTTGTTGAATAGATTCATTTTTCTTGTTTTGTTTGTTTTTGATGAAATTGTGCTTTTCTAGTCGAGAAAAGGCGTTTCACGCGATAAAAAGGTTTAGTGCGTTATGAATACGGGCTAGCTTACCAAAAGTAAAAATGTGAACTAAATAAGAACCGGAGTCGTTTTTATTGTTTAAAACAGGATTTCTCGACCAGAATATGCTTTTTCAAAAAAGCCATGTTCACATGGCGAGAGACTCGTTTTCTATGAGAAAATGCATTAAAAGGAGGGATTTCATCAGAAACACTAAAAATACATATTGTACTTGTCTGAAAACGCACAGAACCTTGAAATAGAAGGTTTCTCACCAAAAAGCACATTGGTGAAAACCCCATTTTAAGGCTCTGAGTGTTTTGCAAACACGTACAACAGGCATGTTTAAACTATAACGATTTTAGTGAAATCATGTTTCTCTCGAGGAGAAAACGCGTATAAAGCCATAAAAAGGATTCACTTGTGTTTGGCATTGGAACAAGCTACCAACAACCTAAACAATGATCAGAAATGGAGAAATTACACATTGACATTCGGTGAAATCATGTAACTCTTAAGGATGTGTTGCAGACTTGTTGAATAGATTCATTTTTCTTGTTTTGTTTGTTTTTGATGAAATTGTGCTTTTCTAGTCGAGAAAAGGCGTTTCACGCGATAAAAAGGTTTAGTGCGTTATGAATACGGGCTAGCTTACCAAAAGTAAAAATGTGAACTAAATAGGGCCGAGAGTCGTTTTTATTGTTTAAAACACGATTTCTCGACCAGAATATGCTTTTTCAAAAAAGCCAATTTCCCATGGCGAGAGGCTCATTTTCTGTGAGAAAATGCATTAAAAGGAGGGATTTCATCAGAAACACTTAAAATACATATTGTACTTTTCTGAAAACTCACAGAACCTGGAAATAGAAGGTTTCTCACCAAAAAGCACATTGGTGAAAACCCCATTTTAAGGCTCTGAGTTTTTTGCAAACACGTACAACAGGCATGTTTAAACTATAACGATTTTAGTGAAATCATGTTTCTCTCGAGGAGAAAACGCGTTTAAAGCCATAAAAAGGATTCACTTGTGTTTGGCATTGGAGCAAGCTACCAACAACCTAAACAATGATCAGAAATGGAGAAATTACACATTGACATTGGGTGAAATCATGTAACTCTTAAGGATGTGTTGCAGACTTGTTGAATAGATTCATTTTTCTTGTTTTGTTTGTTTTTGATGAAATTGTGCTTTTCTAGTCGAGAAAAGGCGTTTCACGCGATAAAAAGGTTTAGTGCGTTATGAATACGGGCTAGCTTACCAAAAGTAAAAATGTGAACTACATAGAGCCGAGAGTCGTTTTTATTGTTTAAAACACGATTTCTCGACCAGAATATGCTTTTTCAAAACAGCCAATTTCCCATGGCGAGAGACTCATTTTCTGTGAGAAAATGCATTAAAAGGAGGGATTTCATCAGAAACACTAAAAATACATATTGTACTTGTCTGAAAACTCACAGAACCTTGAAATAGCGGTTTCTCACCAAAAAGCACATTGGTGAAAACCCTATTTTAAGGCTCTGAGTGTTTACAAACACGTACAACAGGCATGTTTAAACTATAACGATTTTAGTGAAATCATGTTTCTCTCGAGGAGAAAACGCGTATAAAGCCATAAAAACGATTCACTTGTGTTTGGCATTGGACCAAGCTACCAACAACCTAAACAATGATCAGAAATGGAGAAATTACACATTGACATTGGGTGAAATCACGTAACTCTTAAGGATGTGTTGCAGACTTGTTGAATAGATTCTTTTTTTTTTGTTTTGTTTGTTTTTGATGAAATTGTGCTTTTCTCGTCGAGAAAAGGCGTTTCACGCGATAAAAAGGTTTATTGCGTTATGAATACGGGCTAGCTTACCAAAAGTAAAAATGTGAACTAAATAAGGCCGAGAGTCGTTTTTATTGTTTAAAACACGATTTCTCGACCAGAATATGCTTTTTCAAAAAAGCCAATTTCCCATGGCAAGAGACTCATTTTCTGTGAGAAAATGCATTAAAAGGAGGGATTTCATCAGAAACACTTAAAATACATATTGTACTTGTCTGAAAACGCACAGAACCTTGAAATAGAAGGTTTCTCACCAAAAAGCACATTGGTGAAAACCCTATTTTAAGGCTCTGAGTGTTTGCAAACACGTACAACAGGCATGTTTAAACTATAACGTTTTTAGTGAAATCATGTTTCTCTCGAGGAGAAAACGCGTTTAAAGCCATAAAAAGGATTCACTTGTGTTTGGCATTGGAGCAAGCTACCAACAACCTAAACAATGATCAGAAATGGAGAAATTACACATTGACATTGGGTGAAATCATGTAACTCTTAAGGATGTGTTGCAGACTTGTTGAATAGATTCATTTTTCTTGTTTTGTTTGTTTTTGATGAAATTGTGCTTTTCTAGTCGAGAAAAGGCGTTTCACGCGATAAAAAGGTTTAGTGCGTTATGAATACGGGCTAGCTTACCAAAAGTAAAAATGTGAACTAAATAAGAACCGGAGTCGTTTTTATTGTTTAAAACAGGATTTCTCGACCAGAATATGCTTTTTCAAAAAAGCCATGTTCACATGGCGAGAGACTCGTTTTCTATGAGAAAATGCTTTAAAAGGAGGGATTTCATCAGAAACACTAAAAATACATATTGTACTTGTCTGAAAACGCACAGAACCTTGAAATAGAAGGTTTCTCACCAAAAAGCACATTGGTGAAAACCCCATTTTAAGGCTCTGAGTGTTTTGCAAACACGTACAACAGGCATGTTTAAACTATAACGATTTTAGTGAAATCATGTTTCTCTCGAGGAGAAAACGCGTATAAAGCCATAAAAAGGATTCACTTGTGTTTGGCATTGGAACAAGCTACCAACAACCTAAACAATGATCAGAAATGGAGAAATTACACATTGACATTCGGTGAAATCATGTAACTCTTAAGGATGTGTTGCAGACTTGTTGAATAGATTCATTTTTCTTGTTTTGTTTGTTTTTGATGAAATTGTGCTTTTCTAGTCGAGAAAAGGCGTTTCACGCGATAAAAAGGTTTAGTGCGTTATGAATACGGGCTAGCTTACCAAAAGTAAAAATGTGAACTAAATAGGGCCGAGAGTCGTTTTTATTGTTTAAAACACGATTTCTCGACCAGAATATGCTTTTTCAAAAAAGCCAATTTCCCATGGCGAGAGGCTCATTTTCTGTGAGAAAATGCATTAAAAGGAGGGATTTCATCAGAAACACTTAAAATACATATTGTACTTTTCTGAAAACTCACAGAACCTTGAAATAGAAGGTTTCTCACCAAAAAGCACATTGGTGAAAACCCCATTTTAAGGCTCTGAGTTTTTTGCAAACACGTACAACAGGCATGTTTAAAATATAACGATTTTAGTGAAATCCTGTTTCTCTCGAGGAGAAAACGCGTTTAAAGCCATAAAAAGGATTCACTTGTGTTTGGCATTGGAGCAAGCTACCAACAACCTAAACAATGATCAGAAATGGAGAAATTACACATTGACATTGGGTGAAATCATGTAACTCTTAAGGATGTGTTGCAGACTTGTTGAATAGATTCATTTTTCTTGTTTTGTTTGTTTTTGATGAAATTGTGCTTTTCTAGTCGAGAAAAGGCGTTTCACGCGATAAAAAGGTTTAGTGCGTTATGAATACGGGCTAGCTTACCAAAAGTAAAAATGTGAACTAAATAAGAACCGGAGTCGTTTTTATTGTTTAAAACAGGATTTCTCGACCAGAATATGCTTTTTCAAAAAAGCCATGTTCACATGGCGAGAGACTCGTTTTCTATGAGAAAATGCATTAAAAGGAGGGATTTCATCAGAAACACTAAAAATACATATTGTACTTGTCTGAAAACGCACAGAACCTTGAAATAGAAGGTTTCTCACCAAAAAGCACATTGGTGAAAACCCCATTTTAAGGCTCTGAGTTTTTTGCAAACACGTACAACAGGCATGTTTAAACTATAACGATTTTAGTGAAATCATGTTTCTCTCGAGGAGAAAACGCGTATAAAGCCATAAAAAGGATTCACTTGTGTTTGGCATTGGAACAAGCTACCAACAACCTAAACAATGATCAGAACTGGAGAAATTACACATTGACATTCGGTGAAATCATGTAACTCTTAAGGATGTGTTGCAGACTTGTTGAATAGATTCATTTTTCTTGTTTTGTTTGTTTTTGATGAAATTGTGCTTTTCTAGTCGAGAAAAGGCGTTTCACGCGATAAAAAGGTTTAGTGCGTTATGAATACGGGCTAGCTTACCAAAAGTAAAAATGTGAACTAAATAGGGCCGAGAGTCGTTTTTATTGTTTAAAACACGATTTCTCGACCAGAATATGCTTTTTCAAAACAGCCAATTTCCCATGGCGAGAGACTCATTTTCTGTGAGAAAATGCATTAAAAGGAGGGATTTCATCAGAAACACTAAAAATACATATTGTACTTGTCTGAAAACTCACAGAACCTTGAAATAGCGGTTTCTCACCAAAAAGCACATTGGTGAAAACCCTATTTTAAGGCTCTGAGTGTTTACAAACACGTACAACAGGCATGTTTAAACTATAACGATTTTAGTGAAATCATGTTTCTCTCGAGGAGAAAACGCGTATAAAGCCATAAAAAGGATTCACTTGTGTTTGGCATTGGACCAAGCTACCAACAACCTAAACAATGATCAGAAATGGAGAAATTACACATTGACATTGGGTGAAATCACGTAACTCTTAAGGATGTGTTGCAGACTTGTTGAATAGATTCTTTTTTTTTTTTTTTTTTTGTTTTTGATGAAATTGTGCTTTTCTCGTCGAGAAAAGGCGTTTCACGCGATAAAAAGGTTTAGTGCGTTATGAATATGGGCTAGCTTACCAAAAGTAAAAATGTGAACTAAATAAGGCCGGGAGTCGTTTTTATTGTTTAAAACACGATTTCTCGACCAGAATAGGCTTTTTCAAAAAAGCCATTTTCCCATGGCAAGAGACTCATTTTCTGTGAGAAAATGCATTAAAAGGAGGGATTTCATCAGAAACACTTAAAATACATATTGTACTTGTCTGAAAACGCACAGAACCTTGAAATAGAAGGTTTCTCACCAAAAAGCACATTGGTGAAAACCCTATTTTAAGGCTCTGAGTGTTTGCAAACACGTACAACAGGCATGTTTAAACTATAACGTTTTTAGTGAAATCATGTTTCTCTCGAGGAGAAAACATGTATAAAGCCATAAAAAGGATTCACTTGTGTTTGGCATTGGACCAAGCTACCAACAACCTAAACAATGATCAGAACTGGAGAAATTACACATTGACATTGGGGGAAATCATGTAACTCTTAAGGATTTGTTGCAGACTTGTTGAATAGATTCATTTTTCTTGTTTTGTTTGTTTTTGATGAAATTGTGCTTTTCTAGTCGAGAAAAGGCGTTTCACGCGATACAAAGGTTTAGTGCGTTATGAATACGGGTTAGCTTACCAAAAGTAAAAATGTGAACTAAATAAGGCCCGGAGTCGTTTTTATTGTTTAAAACACGATTTCTCGACCAGAATATGCTTTTTCAAAAAAGCCAATTTCCCATGGCGAGAGGCTCATTTTCTGTGAGAAAATGCATTAAAAGGAGGGATTTCATCAGAAACACTTAAAATACATATTGTACTTGTCTGAAAACTCACAGAACCTTGAAATAGAAGGTTTCTCACCAAAAAGCACATTGGTGAAAACCCCATTTTAAGGCTCTGAGTTTTTTGCAAACACGTACAACAGGCATGTTTAAACTATGACGATTTTAGTGAAATCATGTTTCTCTCGAGGAGAAAACGCGTTTAAAGCCATAAAAAGGATTCACTTGTGTTTGGCATTGGAGCAAGCTACCAACAACCTAAACAATGATCAGAAATGGAGAAATTACACATTGACATTGGGTGAAATCATGTAACTCTTAAGGATGTGTTGCAGACTTGTTGAATAGATTCATTTTTCTTGTTTTGTTTGTTTTTGATGAAATTGTGCTTTTCTAGTCGAGAAAAGGCGTTTCACGCGATAAAAAGGTTTAGTGCGTTATGAATACGGGCTAGCTTACCAAAAGTAAAAATGTGAACTAAATAAGAACCGGAGTCGTTTTTATTGTTTAAAACAGGATTTCTCGACCAGAATATGCTTTTTCAAAAAAGCCAATTTCCCATGGCAAGAGACTCATTTTCTGTGAGAAAATGCATTAAAAGGAGGGATTTCATCAGAAACACTTAAAATACATATTGTACTTGTCTGAAAACTCACAGAACCTTGAAATAGAAGGTTTCTCACCAAAAAGCACATTGGTGAAAACCCCATTTTAAGGCTCTGAGTGTTTGCAAACACGTACAACAGGCATGTTTAAACTATAACGTATTTAGTGAAATCATGTTTCTCTCGAGGAGAAAACGCGTATAAAGCCATAAAAAGGATTCACTTGTGTTTGGCATTGGACCAAGCTACCAACAACCTAAACAATGATCAGAAATGGAGAAATTACACATTGACATTGGGTGAAATCACGTAACTCTTAAGGATGTGTTGCAGACTTGTTGAATAGATTCATTTTTTTTTGTTTTGTTTGTTTTTGATGAAATTGTGCTTTTCTCGTCGAGAAAAGGCGTTTAACGCGATAAAAAGGTTTAGTGCGTTATGAATATGGGCTAGCTTACCAAAAGTAAAAATGTGAACTAAATAAGGCCGGGAGTCGTTTTTATTGTTTAAAACACGATTTCTCGACCAGAATAGGCTTTTTCAAAAAAGCCATTTTCCCATGGCAAGAGACTCATTTTCTGTGAGAAAATGCATTAAAAGGAGGGATTTCATCAGAAACACTTAAAATACATATTGTACTTGTCTGAAAACGCACAGAACCTTGAAATAGAAGGTTTCTCACCAAAAAGCACATTGGTGAAAACCCTATTTTAAGGCTCTGAGTGTTTGCAAACACGTACAACAGGCATGTTTAAACTATAACGTTTTTAGTGAAATCATGTTTCTCTCGAGGAGAAAACATGTATAAAGCCATAAAAAGGATTCACTTGTGTTTGGCATTGGACCAAGCTACCAACAACCTAAACAATGATCAGAACTGGAGAAATTACACATTGACATTGGGGGAAATCATGTAACTCTTAAGGATGTGTTGCAGACTTGTTGAATAGATTCATTTTTCTTGTTTTGTTTGTTTTTGATGAAATTGTGCTTTTCTAGTCGAGAAAAGGCATTTCACGCGATAAAAAGGTTTAGTGCGTTATGAATACGGGCTAGCTTACCAAAAGTAAAAATGTGAACTAAATAAGGCCCGGAGTCGTTTTTATTGTTTAAAACAGGATTTCTCGACCAGAATATGCTTTTTCAAAAAAGCCATGTTCACATGGCGAGAGACTCGTTTTCTATGAGAAAATGCATTAAAAGGAGGGATTTCATCAGAAACACTAAAAATACATATTGTACTTGTCTGAAAACGCACAGAACCTTGAAATAGAAGGTTTCTCACCAAAAAGCACATTGGTGAAAACCCCATTTTAAGGCTCTGAGTGTTTTGCAAACACGTACAACAGGCATGTTTAAACTATAACGATTTTAGTGAAATCATGTTTCTCTCGAGGAGAAAACGCGTATAAAGCCATAAAAAGGATTCACTTGTGTTTGGCATTGGAACAAGCTACCAACAACCTAAACAATGATCAGAAATGGAGAAATTACACATTGACATTCGGTGAAATCATGTAACTCTTAAGGATGTGTTGCAGACTTGTTGAATAGATTCATTTTTCTTGTTTTGTTTGTTTTTGATGAAATTGTGCTTTTCTAGTCGAGAAAAGGCGTTTCACGCGATAAAAAGGTTTAGTGCGTTATGAATACGGGCTAGCTTACCAAAAGTAAAAATGTGAACTAAATAGGGCCGAGAGTCGTTTTTATTGTTTAAAACACGATTTCTCGACCAGAATATGCTTTTTCAAAAAAGCCAATTTCCCATGGCGAGAGGCTCATTTTCTGTGAGAAAATGCATTAAAAGGAGGGATTTCATCAGAAACACTTAAAATACATATTGTACTTTTCTGAAAACTCACAGAACCTTGAAATAGAAGGTTTCTCACCAAAAAGCACATTGGTGAAAACCCCATTTTAAGGCTCTGAGTTTTTTGCAAACACGTACAACAGGCATGTTTAAACTATAACGATTTTAGTGAAATCATGTTTCTCTCGAGGAGAAAACGCGTTTAAAGCCATAAAAAGGATTCACTTGTGTTTGGCATTGGAGCAAGCTACCAACAACCTAAACAATGATCAGAAATGGAGAAATTACACATTGACATTGGGTGAAATCATGTAACTCTTAAGGATGTGTTGCAGACTTGTTGAATAGATTCATTTTTCTTGTTTTGTTTGTTTTTGATGAAATTGTGCTTTTCTAGTCGAGAAAAGGCGTTTCACGCGATAAAAAGGTTTAGTGCGTTATGAATACGGGCTAGCTTACCAAAAGTAAAAATGTGAACTAAATAAGAACCGGAGTCGTTTTTATTGTTTAAAACAGGATTTCTCGACCAGAATATGCTTTTTCAAAAAAGCCATGTTCACATGGCGAGAGACTCGTTTTCTATGAGAAAATGCATTAAAAGGAGGGATTTCATCAGAAACACTAAAAATACATATTGTACTTGTCTGAAAACTCACAGAACCTTGAAATAGAAGGTTTCTCACCAAAAAGCACATTGGTGAAAACCCCATTTTAAGGCTCTGAGTGTTTGCAAACACGTACAACAGGCATGTTTAAACTATAACGTATTTAGTGAAATCATGTTTCTCTCGAGGAGAAAACGCGTATAAAGCCATAAAAAGGATTCACTTGTGTTTGGCATTGGACCAAGCTACCAACAACCTAAACAATGATCAGAACTGGAGAAATTACACATTGACATTGGGGGAAATCATGTAACTCTTAAGGATGTGTTGCAGACTTGTTGAATAGATTCATTTTTCTTGTTTTGTTTGTTTTTGATGAAATTGTGCTTTTCTAGTCGAGAAAAGGCATTTCACGCGATAAAAAGGTTTAGTGCGTTATGAATACGGGCTAGCTTACCAAAAGTAAAAATGTGAACTAAATAAGGCCCGGAGTCGTTTTTATTGTTTAAAACAGGATTTCTCGACCAGAATATGCTTTTTCAAAAAAGCCATGTTCACATGGCGAGAGACTCGTTTTCTATGAGAAAATGCATTAAAAGGAGGGATTTCATCAGAAACACTAAAAATACATATTGTACTTGTCTGAAAACGCACAGAACCTTGAAATAGAAGGTTTCTCACCAAAAAGCACATTGGTGAAAACCCCATTTTAAGGCTCTGAGTGTTTTGCAAACACGTACAACAGGCATGTTTAAACTATAACGATTTTAGTGAAATCATGTTTCTCTCGAGGAGAAAACGCGTATAAAGCCATAAAAAGGATTCACTTGTGTTTGGCATTGGAACAAGCTACCAACAACCTAAACAATGATCAGAAATGGAGAAATTACACATTGACATTCGGTGAAATCATGTAACTCTTAAGGATGTGTTGCAGACTTGTTGAATAGATTCATTTTTCTTGTTTTGTTTGTTTTTGATGAAATTGTGCTTTTCTAGTCGAGAAAAGGCGTTTCACGCGATAAAAAGGTTTAGTGCGTTATGAATACGGGCTAGCTTACCAAAAGTAAAAATGTGAACTAAATAGGGCCGAGAGTCGTTTTTATTGTTTAAAACACGATTTCTCGACCAGAATATGCTTTTTCAAAAAAGCCAATTTCCCATGGCGAGAGGCTCATTTTCTGTGAGAAAATGCATTAAAAGGAGGGATTTCATCAGAAACACTTAAAATACATATTGTACTTTTCTGAAAACTCACAGAACCTTGAAATAGAAGGTTTCTCACCAAAAAGCACATTGGTGAAAACCCCATTTTAAGGCTCTGAGTTTTTTGCAAACACGTACAACAGGCATGTTTAAACTATAACGATTTTAGTGAAATCATGTTTCTCTCGAGGAGAAAACGCGTTTAAAGCCATAAAAAGGATTCACTTGTGTTTGGCATTGGAGCAAGCTACCAACAACCTAAACAATGATCAGAAATGGAGAAATTACACATTGACATTGGGTGAAATCATGTAACTCTTAAGGATGTGTTGCAGACTTGTTGAATAGATTCATTTTTCTTGTTTTGTTTGTTTTTGATGAAATTGTGCTTTTCTAGTCGAGAAAAGGCGTTTCACGCGATAAAAAGGTTTAGTGCGTTATGAATACGGGCTAGCTTACCAAAAGTAAAAATGTGAACTAAATAAGAACCGGAGTCGTTTTTATTGTTTAAAACAGGATTTCTCGACCAGAATATGCTTTTTCAAAAAAGCCATGTTCACATGGCGAGAGACTCGTTTTCTATGAGAAAATGCATTAAAAGGAGGGATTTCATCAGAAACACTAAAAATACATATTGTACTTGTCTGAAAACGCACAGAACCTTGAAATAGAAGGTTTCTCACCAAAAAGCACATTGGTGAAAACCCCATTTTAAGGCTCTGAGTTTTTTGCAAACACGTACAACAGGCATGTTTAAACTATAACGATTTTAGTGAAATCATGTTTCTCTCGAGGAGAAAACGCGTATAAAGCCATAAAAAGGATTCACTTGTGTTTGGCATTGGAACAAGCTACCAACAACCTAAACAATGATCAGAACTGGAGAAATTACACATTGACATTCGGTGAAATCATGTAACTCTTAAGGATGTGTTGCAGACTTGTTGAATAGATTCATTTTTCTTGTTTTGTTTGTTTTTGATGAAATTGTGCTTTTCTAGTCGAGAAAAGGCGTTTCACGCGATAAAAAGGTTTAGTGCGTTATGAATACGGGCTAGCTTACCAAAAGTAAAAATGTGAACTAAATAGGGCCGAGAGTCGTTTTTATTGTTTAAAACACGATTTCTCGACCAGAATATGCTTTTTCAAAACAGCCAATTTCCCATGGCGAGAGACTCATTTTCTGTGAGAAAATGCATTAAAAGGAGGGATTTCATCAGAAACACTAAAAATACATATTGTACTTGTCTGAAAACTCACAGAACCTTGAAATAGCGGTTTCTCACCAAAAAGCACATTGGTGAAAACCCTATTTTAAGGCTCTGAGTGTTTACAAACACGTACAACAGGCATGTTTAAACTATAACGATTTTAGTGAAATCATGTTTCTCTCGAGGAGAAAACGCGTATAAAGCCATAAAAAGGATTCACTTGTGTTTGGCATTGGACCAAGCTACCAACAACCTAAACAATGATCAGAAATGGAGAAATTACACATTGACATTGGGTGAAATCACGTAACTCTTAAGGATGTGTTGCAGACTTGTTGAATAGATTCTTTTTTTTTTGTTTTGTTTGTTTTTGATGAAATTGTGCTTTTCTCGTCGAGAAAAGGCGTTTCACGCGATAAAAAGGTTTAGTGCGTTATGAATATGGGCTAGCTTACCAAAAGTAAAAATGTGAACTAAATAAGGCCGGGAGTCGTTTTTATTGTTTAAAACACGATTTCTCGACCAGAATAGGCTTTTTCAAAAAAGCCATTTTCCCATGGCAAGAGACTCATTTTCTGTGAGAAAATGCATTAAAAGGAGGGATTTCATCAGAAACACTTAAAATACATATTGTACTTGTCTGAAAACGCACAGAACCTTGAAATAGAAGGTTTCTCACCAAAAAGCACATTGGTGAAAACCCTATTTTAAGGCTCTGAGTGTTTGCAAACACGTACAACAGGCATGTTTAAACTATAACGTTTTTAGTGAAATCATGTTTCTCTCGAGGAGAAAACATGTATAAAGCCATAAAAAGGATTCACTTGTGTTTGGCATTGGACCAAGCTACCAACAACCTAAACAATGATCAGAACTGGAGAAATTACACATTGACATTGGGGGAAATCATGTAACTCTTAAGGATTTGTTGCAGACTTGTTGAATAGATTCATTTTTCTTGTTTTGTTTGTTTTTGATGAAATTGTGCTTTTCTAGTCGAGAAAAGGCGTTTCACGCGATACAAAGGTTTAGTGCGTTATGAATACGGGTTAGCTTACCAAAAGTAAAAATGTGAACTAAATAAGGCCCGGAGTCGTTTTTATTGTTTAAAACACGATTTCTCGACCAGAATATGCTTTTTCAAAAAAGCCAATTTCCCATGGCGAGAGGCTCATTTTCTGTGAGAAAATGCATTAAAAGGAGGGATTTCATCAGAAACACTTAAAATACATATTGTACTTGTCTGAAAACTCACAGAACCTTGAAATAGAAGGTTTCTCACCAAAAAGCACATTGGTGAAAACCCCATTTTAAGGCTCTGAGTTTTTTGCAAACACGTACAACAGGCATGTTTAAACTATGACGATTTTAGTGAAATCATGTTTCTCTCGAGGAGAAAACGCGTTTAAAGCCATAAAAAGAATTCACTTGTGTTTGGCATTGGAGCAAGCTACCAACAACCTAAACAATGATCAGAAATGGAGAAATTACACATTGACATTGGGTGAAATCATGTAACTCTTAAGGATGTGTTGCAGACTTGTTGAATAGATTCATTTTTCTTGTTTTGTTTGTTTTTGATGAAATTGTGCTTTTCTAGTCGAGAAAAGGCGTTTCACGCGATAAAAAGGTTTAGTGCGTTATGAATACGGGCTAGCTTACCAAAAGTAAAAATGTGAACTAAATAAGAACCGGAGTCGTTTTTATTGTTTAAAACAGGATTTCTCGACCAGAATATGCTTTTTCAAAAAAGCCAATTTCCCATGGCAAGAGACTCATTTTCTGTGAGAAAATGCATTAAAAGGAGGGATTTCATCAGAAACACTTAAAATACATATTGTACTTGTCTGAAAACTCACAGAACCTTGAAATAGAAGGTTTCTCACCAAAAAGCACATTGGTGAAAACCCCATTTTAAGGCTCTGAGTGTTTGCAAACACGTACAACAGGCATGTTTAAACTATAACGTATTTAGTGAAATCATGTTTCTCTCGAGGAGAAAACGCGTATAAAGCCATAAAAAGGATTCACTTGTGTTTGGCATTGGACCAAGCTACCAACAACCTAAACAATGATCAGAAATGGAGAAATTACACATTGACATTGGGTGAAATCATGTAACTCTTAAGGATGTGTTGCAGACTTGTTGAATAGATTCATTTTTTTTTGTTTTGTTTGTTTTTGATGAAATTGTGCTTTTCTCGTCGAGAAAAGGCGTTTAACGCGATAAAAAGGTTTAGTGCGTTATGAATATGGGCTAGCTTACCAAAAGTAAAAATGTGAACTAAATAAGGCCGGGAGTCGTTTTTATTGTTTAAGACACGATTTCTCGACCAGAATAGGCTTTTTCAAAAAAGCCATTTTCCCATGGCAAGAGACTCATTTTCTGTGAGAAAATGCATTAAAAGGAGGGATTTCATCAGAAACACTTAAAATACATATTGTACTTGTCTGAAAACGCACAGAACCTTGAAATAGAAGGTTTCTCACCAAAAAGCACATTGGTGAAAACCCTATTTTAAGGCTCTGAGTGTTTGCAAACACGTACAACAGGCATGTTTAAACTATAACGTTTTTAGTGAAATCATGTTTCTCTCGAGGAGAAAACATGTATAAAGCCATAAAAAGGATTCACTTGTGTTTGGCATTGGACCAAGCTACCAACAACCTAAACAATGATCAGAACTGGAGAAATTACACATTGACATTGGGGGAAATCATGTAACTCTTAAGGATGTGTTGCAGACTTGTTGAATAGATTCATTTTTCTTGTTTTGTTTGTTTTTGATGAAATTGTGCTTTTCTAGTCGAGAAAAGGCATTTCACGCGATAAAAAGGTTTAGTGCGTTATGAATACGGGCTAGCTTACCAAAAGTAAAAATGTGAACTAAATAAGGCCCGGAGTCGTTTTTATTGTTTAAAACAGGATTTCTCGACCAGAATATGCTTTTTCAAAAAAGCCATGTTCCCATGGCGAGAGACTCGTTTTCTGTGAGAAAATGCATTAAAAGGAGGGATTTCATCAGAAACACTAAAAATACATATTGTACTTGTCTGAAAACGCACAGAACCTTGAAATAGAAGGTTTCTCACCAAAAAGCACATTGGTGAAAACCCCATTTTAAGGCTCTGAGTTTTTTGCAAACACGTACAACAGGCATGTTTAAACTATAACGATTTTAGTGAAATCATGTTTCTCTCGAGGAGAAAACGCGTATAAAGCCATAAAAAGGATTCACTTGTGTTTGGCATTGGACCAAGCTACCAACAACCTAAACAATGATCAGAAATGGAGAAATTACACATTGACATTGGGGGAAATCATGTAACTCTTAAGGATGTGTTGCAGACTTGTTGAATAGATTCATTTTTCTTGTTTTGTTTGTTTTTGATGAAATTGTGCTTTTCTAGTCGAGAAAAGGCGTTTAACGCGATAAAAAGGTTTAGTGCGTTATGAATACGGGCTAGCTTACCAAAAGTAAAAATGTGAACTAAATAAGGCCGAGAGTCGTTTTTATTGTTTAAAACACGATTTCTCGACCAGAATATGCTTTTTCAAAAAAGCCAATTTCCCATGGCAAGAGACTCATTTTCTGTGAGAAAATGCATTAAAAGGAGGGATTTCATCAGAAACACTTAAAATACATATTGTACTTGTCTGAAAACTCACAGAACCTTGAAATAGAAGGTTTCTCACCAAAAAGCACATTGGTGAAAACCCCATTTTAAGGCTCTGAGTGTTTGCAAACACGTACAACAGGCATGTTTAAACTATAACGTATTTAGTGAAATCATGTTTCTGTCGAGGAGAAAACTTGTATAAAGCCATAAAAAGGATTCACTTGTGTTTGGCATTAGACCAAGCTACCAAAAACCTAAACAATGATCAGAACTGGAGAAATTACACATTGACATTGGGGGAAATCATGTAACTCTTAAGGATGTGTTGCAGACTTGTTGAATAGATTCATTTTTTTTGTTTTGTTTGTTTTTGATGAAATTGTGCTTTTCTCGTCGAGAAAAGGCGTTTAACGCGATAAAAAGGTTTAGTGCGTTATGAATATGGGCTAGCTTACCAAAAGTTAAAATGTGAACTAAATAAGGCCGGGAGTCGTTTTTATTGTTTAAAACACGATTTCTCGACCAGAATAGGCTTTTTCAAAAAAGCCATTTTCCCATGGCAAGAGACTCATTTTCTGTGAGAAAATGCATTAAAAGGAGGGATTTCATCAGAAACACTTAAAATACATATTGTACTTGTCTGAAAACGCACATAACCTTGAAATAGAAGGTTTCTCACCAAAAAGCACATTGGTGAAAACCCTATTTTAAGGCTCTGAGTGTTTGCAAACACGTACAACAGGCATGTTTAAACTATAACGTTTTTAGTGAAATCATGTTTCTCTCGAGGAGAAAACATGTATAAAGCCATAAAAAGGATTCACTTGTGTTTGGCATTGGACCAAGCTACCAACAACCTAAACAATGATCAGAACTGGAGAAATTACACATTGACATTGGGGGAAATCATGTAACTCTTAAGGATGTGTTGCAGACTTGTTGAATAGATTCATTTTTCTTGTTTTGTTTGTTTTTGATGAAATTGTGCTTTTCTAGTCGAGAAAAGGCGTTTCACGCGATAAAAAGGTTTAGTGCGTTATGAATACGGGCTAGCTTACCAAAAGTAAAAATGTGAACTAAATAAGGCCCGGAGTCGTTTTTATTGTTTAAAACAGGATTTCTCGACCAGAATATGCTTTTTCAAAAAAGCCATGTTCCCATGGCGAGAGACTCGTTTTCTGTGAGAAAATGCATTAAAAGGAGGGATTTCATCAGAAACACTAAAAATACATATTGTACTTGTCTGAAAACGCACAGAACCTTGAAATAGAAGGTTTCTCACCAAAAAGCACATTGGTGAAAACCCCATTTTAAGGCTCTGAGTTTTTTGCAAACACGTACAACAGGCATGTTTAAACTATAACGATTTTAGTGAAATCATGTTTCTCTCGAGGAGAAAACGCGTATAAAGCCATAAAAAGGATTCACTTGTGTTTGGCATTGGACCAAGCTACCAACAACCTAAACAATGATCAGAAATGGAGAAATTACACATTGACATTGGGTGAAATCATGTAACTCTTAAGGATGTGTTGCAGACTTGTTGAATAGATTCATTTTTCTTGTTTTGTTTGTTTTTGATGAAATTGTGCTTTTCTAGTCGAGAAAAGGCGTTTAACGCGATAAAAAGGTTTAGTGCGTTATGAATACGGGCTAGCTTACCAAAAGTAAAAATGTGAACTAAATAAGGCCAAGAATCGTTTTTATTGTTTAAAACACGATTTCTCGACCAGAATATGCTTTTTCAAAAAAGCCAATTTCCTATGGCAAGAGACTCATTTTCTGTGAGAAAATGCATTAAAAGGAGGGATTTCATCAGAAACACTTAAAATACATATTTTACTTGTCTGAAAACTCACAGAACCTTGAAATAGAAGGTTTCTCACCAAAAAGCACATTGGTGAAAACCCCATTTTAAGGCTCTGAGTGTTTGCAAACACGTACAACAGGCATGTTTAAACTATAACGTATTTAGTGAAATCATGTTTCTGTCGAGGAGAAAACTTGTATAAAGCCATAAAAAGGATTCACTTGTGTTTGGCATTAGACCAAGCTACCAAAAACCTAAACAATGATCAGAACTGGAGAAATTACACATTGACATTGGGGGAAATCATGTAACTCTTAAGGATGTGTTGCAGACTTGTTGAATAGATTCATTTTTTTTGTTTTGTTTGTTTTTGATGAAATTGTGCTTTTCTCGTCGAGAAAAGGCGTTTAACGCGATAAAAAGGTTTAGTGCGTTATGAATATGGGCTAGCTTACCAAAAGTTAAAATGTGAACTAAATAACGCCGGGAGTCGTTTTTATTGTTTAAAACACGATTTCTCGACCAGAATAGGCTTTTTCAAAAAAGCCATTTTCCCATGGCAAGAGACTCATTTTCTGTGAGAAAATGCATTAAAAGGAGGGATTTCATCAGAAACACTTAAAATACATATTGTACTTGTCTGAAAACGCACAGAACCTTGAAATAGAAGGTTTCTCACCAAAAAGCACATTGGTGAAAACCCTATTTTAAGGCTCTGAGTGTTTGCAAACACGTACAACAGGCATGTTTAAACTATAACGTTTTAAGTGAAATCATGTTTCTCTCGAGGAGAAAACATGTATAAAGCCATAAAAAGGATTCACTTGTGTTTGGCATTGGACCAAGCTACCAACAACCTAAATAAACAATGATCAGAACTGGAGAAATTACACATTGACATTGGGGGAAATCAGGTAACTCTTAAGGATTTGTTGCAGACTTGTTGAATAGATTCATTTTTCTTGTTTTGTTTGTTTTTGATGAAATTGTGCTTTTCTAGTCGAGAAAAGGCGTTTCACGCGATACAAAGGTTTAGTGCGTTATCAATACGGGCTAGCTTACCAAAAGTAAAAATGTGAACTAAATAAGGCCCGGAGTCGTTTTTATTGTTTAAAACACGATTTCTCGACCAGAATATGCTTTTTCAAAAAAGCCAATTTCCCATGGCGAGAGACTCTTTTTCTGTGAGAAAATGCATTAAAAGGAGGGATTTCATCAGAAACACTTAAAATACATATTGTACTTGTCTGAAAACTCACAGAACCTTGAAATAGAAGGTTTCTCACCAAAAAGCACATTGGTGAAAACCCCATTTTAAGGCTCTGAGTTTTTTGCAAACACGTAAACAGGCATGTTTAAACTATAACGATTTTAGTGAAATCATGTTTCTCTCGAGGAGAAAACGCGTATAAAGCCATAAAAAGGATTCACTTGTGTTTGGCATTGGAGCAAGCTACCAACAACCTAAACAATGATCAGAAATGGAGAAATTACACATTGACATTGGGTGAAATCATGTAACTCTTAAGGATGTGTTGCAGACTTGTTGAATAGATTCATTTTTCTTGTTTTGTTTGTTTTTGATGAAATTGTGCTTTTCTAGTCGAGAAAAGGCGTTTCACGCGATACAAAGGTTTAGTGCGTTATGAATACGGGCTAGCTTACCAAAAGTAAAAATGTGAACTAAATAAGGCCCGGAGTCGTTTTTATTGTTTAAAACACGATTTCTCGACCAGAATAGGCTTTTTCAAAAAAGCCATTTTCCCATGGCAAGAGACTCATTTTCTGTGAGAAAATGCATTAAAAGGAGGGATTTCATCAGAAACACTTAAAATACATATTGTACTTGTCTGAAAACGCACAGAACCTTGAAATAGAAGGTTTCTCACCAAAAAGCACATTGGTGAAAACCCTATTTTAAGGCTCTGAGTGTTTGCAAACACGTACAACAGGCATGTTTAAACTATAACGTTTTTAGTGAAATCATGTTTCTCTCGAGGAGAAAACATGTATAAAGCCATAAAAAGGATTCACTTGTGTTTGGCATTGGACCAAGCTACCAACAACCTAAATAAACAATGATCAGAACTGGAGAAATTACACATTGACATTGGGGGAAATCAGGTAACTCTTAAGGATTTGTTGCAGACTTGTTGAATAGATTCATTTTTCTTGTTTTGTTTGTTTTTGATGAAATTGTGCTTTTCTAGTCGAGAAAAGGCGTTTCACGCGATACAAAGGTTTAGTGCGTTATCAATACGGGCTAGCTTACCAAAAGTAAAAATGTGAACTAAATAAGGCCCGGAGTCGTTTTTATTGTTTAAAACACGATTTCTCGACCAGAATATGCTTTTTCAAAAAAGCCAATTTCCCATGGCGAGAGACTCATTTTCTGTGAGAAAATGCATTAAAAGGAGGGATTTCATCAGAAACACTTAAAATACATATTGTACTTGTCTGAAAACTCACAGAACCTTGAAATAGAAGGTTTCTCACCAAAAAGCACATTGGTGAAAACCCCATTTTAAGGCTCTGAGTGTTTACAAACACGTACAACAGGCATGTTTAAACTATAACGATTTTAGTGAAATCATGTTTCTCTCGAGGAGAAAACGCGTATAAAGCCATAAAAAGGATTCACTTGTGTTTGGCATTGGACCAAGCTACCAACAACCTAAACAATGATCAGAACTGGAGAAATTACACATTGACATTGGGGGAAATCATGTAACTCTTAAGGATGTGTTGCAGACTTGTTGAATAGATTCATTTTTCTTGTTTTGTTTGTTTTTGATGAAATTGTGCTTTTCTAGTCGAGAAAAGGCGTTTAACGCGATAAAAATGTTTAGTGCGTTATGAATACGGGCTAGCTTACCAAAAGTAAAAATGTGAACTAAATAAGGCCCGGAGTCGTTTTTATTGTTTAAAACAGGATTTCTCGACCAGAATATGCTTTTTCAAAAAAGCCAATTTCCCATGGCGAGAGACTCTTTTTCTGTGAGAAAATGCATTAAAAGGAGGGATTTCATCAGAAACACTTAAAATACATATTGTACTTGTCTGAAAACTCACAGAACCTTGAAATAGAAGGTTTCTAACCAAAAAGCACATTGGTGAAAACCCCATTTTAAGGCTCTGAGTGTTTGCAAACACGTACAACAGGCATGTTTAAACTATAACGTATTTAGTGAAATCATGTTTCTGTCGAGGAGAAAACTTGTATAAAGCCATAAAAAGGATTCACTTGTGTTTGGCATTAGACCAAGCTACCAACAACCTAAACAATGATCAGAACTGGAGAAATTACACATTGACATTGGGTGAAATCATGTAACTCTTAAGGATGTGTTGCAGACTTGTTGAATAGATTCATTTTTCTTGTTTTGTTTGTTTTTGATGAAATTGTGCTTTTTTCGTCGAGAAAAGGCGTTTAACGCGATAAAAAGGTTTAGTGCGTTATGAATACGGGCTAGCTTACCAAAAATAAAAATGTGAACTAAATAAGGCACGGAGTCGTTTTTATTGTTTAAAACACGATTTCTCGACCAGAATATGCTTTTTCAAAAAAGCCAATTTCCCATGGCGAGAGACTCATTTTCTGTGAGAAAATGCATTAAAAGGAGGGATTTCATCAGAAACACTTAAAATACATATTGTACTTGTCTGAAAACTCACAAAACCTTGAAATAGAGGTTTCTCACCAAAAAGCACATTGGTGAAAACCCTATTTTAAGGCTCTGAGTGTTTACAAACACGTACAACAGGCATGTTTAAAATATAACGATTTTAGTGAAATCATGTTTCTCTCGAGGAGAAAACGCGTATAAAGCCATAAAAAGGATTCACTTGTGTTTGGCATTGGAGCAAGCTACCAACAACCTAAACAATGATCAGAAATGGAGAAATTACACATTGACATTGGGTGAAATCATGTAACTCTTAAGGATGTGTTGCAGACTTGTTGAATAGATTCATTTTTCTTGTTTTGTTTGTTTTTGATGAAATTGTGCTTTTCTAGTCGAGAAAAGGCGTTTCACGCGATACAAAGGTTTAGTGCGTTATGAATACGGGCTAGCTTACCAAAAGTAAAAATGTGAACTAAATAAGGCCCGGAGTCGTTTTTATTGTTTAAAACACGATTTCTCGACCAGAATAGGCTTTTTCAAAAAAGCCATTTTGCCATGGCAAGAGACTCATTTTCTGTGAGAAAATGCATTAAAAGGAGGGATTTCATCAGAAACACTTAAAATACATATTGTACTTGTCTGAAAACGCACAGAACCTTGAAATAGAAGGTTTCTCACCAAAAAGCACATTGGTGAAAACCCTATTTTAAGGCTCTGAGTGTTTGCAAACACGTACAACAGGCATGTTTAAACTATAACGTTTTTAGTGAAATCATGTTTCTCTCGAGGAGAAAACGCGTTTAAAGCCATAAAAAGGATTCACTTGTGTTTGGCATTGGAGCAAGCTACCAACAACCTAAATAAACAATGATCAGAACTGGAGAAATTACACATTGACATTGGGGGAAATCAGGTAACTCTTAAGGATTTGTTGCAGACTTGTTGAATAGATTCATTTTTCTGGTTTTGTTTGTTTTTGATGAAATTGTGCTTTTCTAGTCGAGAAAAGGCGTTTCACGCGATACAAAGGTTTAGTGCGTTATCAATACGGGCTAGCTTACCAAAAGTAAAAATGTGAACTAAATAAGGCCCGGAGTCGTTTTTATTGTTTAAAACACGATTTCTCGACCAGAATATGCTTTTTCAAAAAAGCCAATTTCCCATGGCGAGAGACTCATTTTCTGTGAGAAAATGCATTAAAAGGAGGGATTTCATCAGAAACACTTAAAATACATATTGTACTTGTCTGAAAACTCACAGAACCTTGAAATAGAAGGTTTCTCACCAAAAAGCACATTGGTGAAAACCCCATTTTAAGGCTCTGAGTTTTTTGCAAACACGTACAACAGGCATGTTTAAACTATAACGATTTTAGTGAAATCATGTTTCTCTCGAGGAGAAAACGCGTATAAAGCCATAAAAAGGATTCACTTGTGTTTGGCATTGGAGCAAGCTACCAACAACCTAAACAATGATCAGAAATGGAGAAATTACACATTGACATTGGGTGAAATCATGTAACTCTTAAGGATGTGTTGCAGACTTGTTGAATAGATTCATTTTTCTTGTTTTGTTTGTTTTTGATGAAATTGTGCTTTTCTAGTCGAGAAAAGGCGTTTCACGCGATACAAAGGTTTAGTGCGTTATGAATACGGGCTAGCTTACCAAAAGTAAAAATGTGAACTAAATAAGGCCCGGAGTCGTTTTTATTGTTTAAAACAGGATTTCTCGACCAGAATATGCTTTTTCAAAAAAGCCAATTTCCCATGGCGAGAGGCTCATTTTCTGTGAGAAAATGCATTAAAAGGAGGGATTTCATCAGAAACACTTAAAATACATATTGTACTTGTCTGAAAACTCACAGAACCTTGAAATAGAAGGTTTCTCACCAAAAAGCACATTGGTGAAAACCCCATTTTAAGGCTCTGAGTGTTTACAAACACGTACAACAGGCATGTTTAAACTATAACGATTTTAGTGAAATCATGTTTCTCTCGAGGAGAAAACGCGTATAAAGCCATAAAAAGGATTCACTTGTGTTTGGCATTAGACCAAGCTACCAACAACCTAAACAATGATCAGAACTGGAGAAATTACACATTGACATTGGGTGAAATCATGTAACTCTTAAGGATGTGTTGCAGACTTGTTGAATAGATTCATTTTTCTTGTTTTGTTTGTTTTTGATGAAATTGTGCTTTTTTCGTCGAGAAAAGGCGTTTAACGCGATAAAAAGGTTTAGTGCGTTATGAATACGGGCTAGCTTACCAAAAATAAAAATGTGAACTAAATAAGGCACGGAGTCGTTTTTATTGTTTAAAACACGATTTCTCGACCAGAATATGCTTTTTCAAAAAAGCCAATTTCCCATGGCGAGAGACTCATTTTCTGTGAGAAAATGCATTAAAAGGAGGGATTTCATCAGAAACACTTAAAATACATATTGTACTTGTCTGAAAACTCACAAAACCTTGAAATAGAGGTTTCTCACCAAAAAGCACATTGGTGAAAACCCTATTTTAAGGCTCTGAGTGTTTACAAACACGTACAACAGGCATGTTTAAAATATAACGATTTTAGTGAAATCATGTTTCTCTCGAGGAGAAAACGCGTATAAAGCCATAAAAAGGATTCACTTGTGTTTGGCATTGGACCAAGCTACCAACAACCTAAACAATGATCAGAAATGGAGAAATTACACATTGACATTGGGTGAAATCATGTAACTCTTAAGGATGTGTTGCAGACTTGTTGAATAGATTCATTTTTCTTGTTTTTTTGTTTTTGATGAAATTGTGCTTTTCTAGTCGAGAAAAGGCGTTTAACGCGATAAAAAGGTTTAGTGCGTTATGAATACGGGCTAGCTTACCAAAAGTAAAAATGTGAACTAAATAAGGCCGGGAGTCGTTTTTATTGTTTAAAACACGATTTCTCGACCAGAATAGGCTTTTTCAAAAAAGCCAATTTCCCATGGCGAGAGACTCATTTTCTGTGAGAAAATGCATTAAAAGGAGGGATTTCATCAGAAACACTTAAAATACATATTGTACTTGTCTGAAAACTCACAGAACCTTGAAATAGAAGGTTTCTCACCAAAAAGCACATTGGTGAAAACCCTATTTTAAGGCTCTCAGTGTTTGCAAACACGTACAACAGGCATGTTTAAACTATAACGTATTTAGTGAAATCATGTTTCTGTCGAGGAGAAAACTTGTATAAAGCCATAAAAAGGATTCACTTGTGTTTGGCATTGGACCAAGCTACCAACAACCTAAACAATGATCAGAAATGGAGAAATTACACATTGACATTGGGTGAAATCACGTAACTCTTAAGGATGTGTTGCAGACTTGTTGAATAGATTCTTTTTTTTTTGTTTTGTTTGTTTTTGATGAAATTGTGCTTTTCTCGTCGAGAAAAGGCGTTTCACGCGATAAAAAGGTTTAGTGCGTTATGAATATGGGCTAGCTTACCAAAAGTAAAAATGTGAACTAAATAAGGCCGGGAGTCGTTTTTATTGTTTAAAACACGATTTCTCGACCAGAATAGGCTTTTTCAAAAAAGCCATTTTCCCATGGCAAGAGACTCATTTTCTGTGAGAAAATGCATTAAAAGGAGGGATTTCATCAGAAACACTTAAAATACATATTGTACTTGTCTGAAAACGCACAGAACCTTGAAATAGAAGGTTTCTCACCAAAAAGCACATTGGTGAAAACCCTATTTTAAGGCTCTGAGTGTTTGCAAACACGTACAACAGGCATGTTTAAACTATAACGTTTTTAGTGAAATCATGTTTCTCTCGAGGAGAAAACATGTATAAAGCCATAAAAAGGATTCACTTGTGTTTGGCATTGGACCAAGCTACCAACAACCTAAACAATGATCAGAACTGGAGAAATTACACATTGACATTGGGGGAAATCATGTAACTCTTAAGGATTTGTTGCAGACTTGTTGAATAGATTCATTTTTCTTGTTTTGTTTGTTTTTGATGAAATTGTGCTTTTCTAGTCGAGAAAAGGCGTTTCACGCGATACAAAGGTTTAGTGCGTTATGAATACGGGTTAGCTTACCAAAAGTAAAAATGTGAACTAAATAAGGCCCGGAGTCGTTTTTATTGTTTAAAACACGATTTCTCGACCAGAATATGCTTTTTCAAAAAAGCCAATTTCCCATGGCGAGAGGCTCATTTTCTGTGAGAAAATGCATTAAAAGGAGGGATTTCATCAGAAACACTTAAAATACATATTGTACTTGTCTGAAAACTCACAGAACCTTGAAATAGAAGGTTTCTCACCAAAAAGCACATTGGTGAAAACCCCATTTTAAGGCTCTGAGTTTTTTGCAAACACGTACAACAGGCATGTTTAAACTATGACGATTTTAGTGAAATCATGTTTCTCTCGAGGAGAAAACGCGTTTAAAGCCATAAAAAGAATTCACTTGTGTTTGGCATTGGAGCAAGCTACCAACAACCTAAACAATGATCAGAAATGGAGAAATTACACATTGACATTGGGTGAAATCATGTAACTCTTAAGGATGTGTTGCAGACTTGTTGAATAGATTCATTTTTCTTGTTTTGTTTGTTTTTGATGAAATTGTGCTTTTCTAGTCGAGAAAAGGCGTTTCACGCGATAAAAAGGTTTAGTGCGTTATGAATACGGGCTAGCTTACCAAAAGTAAAAATGTGAACTAAATAAGAACCGGAGTCGTTTTTATTGTTTAAAACAGGATTTCTCGACCAGAATATGCTTTTTCAAAAAAGCCAATTTCCCATGGCAAGAGACTCATTTTCTGTGAGAAAATGCATTAAAAGGAGGGATTTCATCAGAAACACTTAAAATACATATTGTACTTGTCTGAAAACTCACAGAACCTTGAAATAGAAGGTTTCTCACCAAAAAGCACATTGGTGAAAACCCCATTTTAAGGCTCTGAGTGTTTGCAAACACGTACAACAGGCATGTTTAAACTATAACGTATTTAGTGAAATCATGTTTCTCTCGAGGAGAAAACGCGTATAAAGCCATAAAAAGGATTCACTTGTGTTTGGCATTGGACCAAGCTACCAACAACCTAAACAATGATCAGAAATGGAGAAATTACACATTGACATTGGGTGAAATCATGTAACTCTTAAGGATGTGTTGCAGACTTGTTGAATAGATTCATTTTTTTTTGTTTTGTTTGTTTTTGATGAAATTGTGCTTTTCTCGTCGAGAAAAGGCGTTTAACGCGATAAAAAGGTTTAGTGCGTTATGAATATGGGCTAGCTTACCAAAAGTAAAAATGTGAACTAAATAAGGCCGGGAGTCGTTTTTATTGTTTAAGACACGATTTCTCGACCAGAATAGGCTTTTTCAAAAAAGCCATTTTCCCATGGCAAGAGACTCATTTTCTGTGAGAAAATGCATTAAAAGGAGGGATTTCATCAGAAACACTTAAAATACATATTGTACTTGTCTGAAAACGCACAGAACCTTGAAATAGAAGGTTTCTCACCAAAAAGCACATTGGTGAAAACCCTATTTTAAGGCTCTGAGTGTTTGCAAACACGTACAACAGGCATGTTTAAACTATAACGTTTTTAGTGAAATCATGTTTCTCTCGAGGAGAAAACATGTATAAAGCCATAAAAAGGATTCACTTGTGTTTGGCATTGGACCAAGCTACCAACAACCTAAACAATGATCAGAACTGGAGAAATTACACATTGACATTGGGGGAAATCATGTAACTCTTAAGGATGTGTTGCAGACTTGTTGAATAGATTCATTTTTCTTGTTTTGTTTGTTTTTGATGAAATTGTGCTTTTCTAGTCGAGAAAAGGCATTTCACGCGATAAAAAGGTTTAGTGCGTTATGAATACGGGCTAGCTTACCAAAAGTAAAAATGTGAACTAAATAAGGCCCGGAGTCGTTTTTATTGTTTAAAACAGGATTTCTCGACCAGAATATGCTTTTTCAAAAAAGCCATGTTCCCATGGCGAGAGACTCGTTTTCTGTGAGAAAATGCATTAAAAGGAGGGATTTCATCAGAAACACTAAAAATACATATTGTACTTGTCTGAAAACGCACAGAACCTTGAAATAGAAGGTTTCTCACCAAAAAGCACATTGGTGAAAACCCCATTTTAAGGCTCTGAGTTTTTTGCAAACACGTACAACAGGCATGTTTAAACTATAACGATTTTAGTGAAATCATGTTTCTCTCGAGGAGAAAACGCGTATAAAGCCATAAAAAGGATTCACTTGTGTTTGGCATTGGACCAAGCTACCAACAACCTAAACAATGATCAGAAATGGAGAAATTACACATTGACATTGGGGGAAATCATGTAACTCTTAAGGATGTGTTGCAGACTTGTTGAATAGATTCATTTTTCTTGTTTTGTTTGTTTTTGATGAAATTGTGCTTTTCTAGTCGAGAAAAGGCGTTTAACGCGATAAAAAGGTTTAGTGCGTTATGAATACGGGCTAGCTTACCAAAAGTAAAAATGTGAACTAAATAAGGCCGAGAGTCGTTTTTATTGTTTAAAACACGATTTCTCGACCAGAATATGCTTTTTCAAAAAAGCCAATTTCCCATGGCAAGAGACTCATTTTCTGTGAGAAAATGCATTAAAAGGAGGGATTTCATCAGAAACACTTAAAATACATATTGTACTTGTCTGAAAACTCACAGAACCTTGAAATAGAAGGTTTCTCACCAAAAAGCACATTGGTGAAAACCCCATTTTAAGGCTCTGAGTGTTTGCAAACACGTACAACAGGCATGTTTAAACTATAACGTATTTAGTGAAATCATGTTTCTGTCGAGGAGAAAACTTGTATAAAGCCATAAAAAGGATTCACTTGTGTTTGGCATTAGACCAAGCTACCAAAAACCTAAACAATGATCAGAACTGGAGAAATTACACATTGACATTGGGGGAAATCATGTAACTCTTAAGGATGTGTTGCAGACTTGTTGAATAGATTCTTTTTTTTTGTTTTGTTTGTTTTTGATGAAATTGTGCTTTTCTCGTCGAGAAAAGGCGTTTAACGCGATAAAAAGGTTTAGTGCGTTATGAATATGGGCTAGCTTACCAAAAGTAAAAATGTGAACTAAATAAGGCCGGGAGTCGTTTTTATTGTTTAAAACACGATTTCTCGACCAGAATAGGCTTTTTCAAAAAAGCCATTTTCCCATGGCGAGAGACTCATTTTCTGTGAGAAAATGCATTAAAAGGAGGGATTTCATCAGAAACACTTAAAATACATATTGTACTTGTCTGAAAACGCACAGAACCTTGAAATAGAAGGTTTCTCACCAAAAAGCACATTGGTGAAAACCCTATTTTAAGGCTCTGAGTGTTTGCAAACACGTACAACAGGCATGTTTAAACTATAACGTTTTTAGTGAAATCATGTTTCTCTCGAGGAGAAAACGCGTATAAAGCCATAAAAAGGATTCACTTGTGTTTGGCATTGGACCAAGCTACCAACAACCTAAACAATGATCAGAACTGGAGAAATTACACATTGACATTGGGGGAAATCATGTAACTCTTAAGGATGTGTTGCAGACTTGTTGAATAGATTCATTTTTCTTGTTTTGTTTGTTTTTGATGAAATTGTGCTTTTCTAGTCGAGAAAAGGCGTTTCACGCGATAAAAAGGTTTAGTGCGTTATGAATACGGGCTAGCTTACCAAAAGTAAAAATGTGAACTAAATAAGGCCCGGAGTCGTTTTTATTGTTTAAAACAGGATTTCTCGACCAGAATATGCTTTTTCAAAAAAGCCATGTTCCCATGGCGAGAGACTCGTTTTCTGTGAGAAAATGCATTAAAAGGAGGGATTTCATCAGAAACACTAAAAATACATATTGTACTTGTCTGAAAACGCACAGAACCTTGAAATAGAAGGTTTCTCACCAAAAAGCACATTGGTGAAAACCCCATTTTAAGGCTCTGAGTTTTTTGCAAACACGTACAACAGGCATGTTTAAACTATAACGATTTTAGTGAAATCATGTTTCTCTCGAGGAGAAAACGCGTATAAAGCCATAAAAAGGATTCACTTGTGTTTGGCATTGGACCAAGCTACCAACAACCTAAACAATGATCAGAAATGGAGAAATTACACATTGACATTGGGTGAAATCATGTAACTCTTAAGGATGTGTTGCAGACTTGTTGAATAGATTCATTTTTCTTGTTTTGTTTGTTTTTGATGAAATTGTGCTTTTCTAGTCGAGAAAAGGCGTTTAACGCGATAAAAAGGTTTAGTGCGTTATGAATACGGGCTAGCTTACCAAAAGTAAAAATGTGAACTAAATAAGGCCGAGAGTCGTTTTTATTGTTTAAAACACGATTTCTCGACCAGAATATGCTTTTTCAAAAAAGCCAATTTCCCATGGCAAGAGACTCATTTTCTGTGAGAAAATGCATTAAAAGGAGGGATTTCATCAGAAACACTTAAAATACATATTGTACTTGTCTGAAAACTCACAGAACCTTGAAATAGAAGGTTTCTCACCAAAAAGCACATTGGTGAAAACCCCATTTTAAGGCTCTGAGTGTTTGCAAACACGTACAACAGGCATGTTTAAACTATAACGTATTTAGTGAAATCATGTTTCTGTCGAGGAGAAAACTTGTATAAAGCCATAAAAAGGATTCACTTGTGTTTGGCATTAGACCAAGCTACCAAAAACATAAACAATGATCAGAACTGGAGAAATTACACATTGACATTGGGGGAAATCATGTAACTCTTAAGGATGTGTTGCAGACTTGTTGAATAGATTCATTTTTTTTGTTTTGTTTGTTTTTGATGAAATTGTGCTTTTCTCGTCGAGAAAAGGCGTTTAACGCGATAAAAAGGTTTAGTGCGTTATGAATATGGGCTAGCTTACCAAAAGTTAAAATGTGAACTAAATAAGGCCGGGAGTCGTTTTTATTGTTTAAAACACGATTTCTCGACCAGAATAGGCTTTTTCAAAAAAGCCATTTTCCCATGGCAAGAGACTCATTTTCTGTGAGAAAATGCATTAAAAGGAGGGATTTCATCAGAAACACTTAAAATACATATTGTACTTGTCTGAAAACGCACATAACCTTGAAATAGAAGGTTTCTCACCAAAAAGCACATTGGTGAAAACCCTATTTTAAGGCTCTGAGTGTTTGCAAACACGTACAACAGGCATGTTTAAACTATAACGTTTTTAGTGAAATCATGTTTCTCTCGAGGAGAAAACATGTATAAAGCCATAAAAAGGATTCACTTGTGTTTGGCATTGGACCAAGCTACCAACAACCTAAACAATGATCAGAACTGGAGAAATTACACATTGACATTGGGGGAAATCATGTAACTCTTAAGGATGTGTTGCAGACTTGTTGAATAGATTCATTTTTCTTGTTTTGTTTGTTTTTGATGAAATTGTGCTTTTCTAGTCGAGAAAAGGCGTTTCACGCGATAAAAAGGTTTAGTGCGTTATGAATACGGGCTAGCTTACCAAAAGTAAAAATGTGAACTAAATAAGGCCCGGAGTCGTTTTTATTGTTTAAAACAGGATTTCTCGACCAGAATATGCTTTTTCAAAAAAGCCATGTTCCCATGGCGAGAGACTCGTTTTCTGTGAGAAAATGCATTAAAAGGAGGGATTTCATCAGAAACACTAAAAATACATATTGTACTTGTCTGAAAACGCACAGAACCTTGAAATAGAAGGTTTCTCACCAAAAAGCACATTGGTGAAAACCCCATTTTAAGGCTCTGAGTTTTTTGCAAACACGTACAACAGGCATGTTTAAACTATAACGATTTTAGTGAAATCATGTTTCTCTCGAGGAGAAAACGCGTATAAAGCCATAAAAAGGATTCACTTGTGTTTGGCATTGGACCAAGCTACCAACAACCTAAACAATGATCAGAAATGGAGAAATTACACATTGACATTGGGTGAAATCATGTAACTCTTAAGGATGTGTTGCAGACTTGTTGAATAGATTCATTTTTCTTGTTTTGTTTGTTTTTGATGAAATTGTGCTTTTCTAGTCGAGAAAAGGCGTTTAACGCGATAAAAAGGTTTAGTGCGTTATGAATACGGGCTAGCTTACCAAAAGTAAAAATGTGAACTAAATAAGGCCAAGAATCGTTTTTATTGTTTAAAACACGATTTCTCGACCAGAATATGCTTTTTCAAAAAAGCCAATTTCCTATGGCAAGAGACTCATTTTCTGTGAGAAAATGCATTAAAAGGAGGGATTTCATCAGAAACACTTAAAATACATATTTTACTTGTCTGAAAACTCACAGAACCTTGAAATAGAAGGTTTCTCACCAAAAAGCACATTGGTGAAAACCCCATTTTAAGGCTCTGAGTGTTTGCAAACACGTACAACAGGCATGTTTAAACTATAACGTATTTAGTGAAATCATGTTTCTGTCGAGGAGAAAACTTGTATAAAGCCATAAAAAGGATTCACTTGTGTTTGGCATTAGACCAAGCTACCAAAAACCTAAACAATGATCAGAACTGGAGAAATTACACATTGACATTGGGGGAAATCATGTAACTCTTAAGGATGTGTTGCAGACTTGTTGAATAGATTCATTTTTTTTGTTTTGTTTGTTTTTGATGAAATTGTGCTTTTCTCGTCGAGAAAAGGCGTTTAACGCGATAAAAAGGTTTAGTGCGTTATGAATATGGGCTAGCTTACCAAAAGTTAAAATGTGAACTAAATAACGCCGGGAGTCGTTTTTATTGTTTAAAACACGATTTCTCGACCAGAATAGGCTTTTTCAAAAAAGCCATTTTCCCATGGCAAGAGACTCATTTTCTGTGAGAAAATGCATTAAAAGGAGGGATTTCATCAGAAACACTTAAAATACATATTGTACTTGTCTGAAAACGCACAGAACCTTGAAATAGAAGGTTTCTCACCAAAAAGCACATTGGTGAAAACCCTATTTTAAGGCTCTGAGTGTTTGCAAACACGTACAACAGGCATGTTTAAACTATAACGTTTTAAGTGAAATCATGTTTCTCTCGAGGAGAAAACATGTATAAAGCCATAAAAAGGATTCACTTGTGTTTGGCATTGGACCAAGCTACCAACAACCTAAATAAACAATGATCAGAACTGGAGAAATTACACATTGACATTGGGGGAAATCAGGTAACTCTTAAGGATTTGTTGCAGACTTGTTGAATAGATTCATTTTTCTTGTTTTGTTTGTTTTTGATGAAATTGTGCTTTTCTAGTCGAGAAAAGGCGTTTCACGCGATACAAAGGTTTAGTGCGTTATCAATACGGGCTAGCTTACCAAAAGTAAAAATGTGAACTAAATAAGGCCCGGAGTCGTTTTTATTGTTTAAAACACGATTTCTCGACCAGAATATGCTTTTTCAAAAAAGCCAATTTCCCATGGCGAGAGACTCTTTTTCTGTGAGAAAATGCATTAAAAGGAGGGATTTCATCAGAAACACTTAAAATACATATTGTACTTGTCTGAAAACTCACAGAACCTTGAAATAGAAGGTTTCTCACCAAAAAGCACATTGGTGAAAACCCCATTTTAAGGCTCTGAGTTTTTTGCAAACACGTAAACAGGCATGTTTAAACTATAACGATTTTAGTGAAATCATGTTTCTCTCGAGGAGAAAACGCGTATAAAGCCATAAAAAGGATTCACTTGTGTTTGGCATTGGAGCAAGCTACCAACAACCTAAACAATGATCAGAAATGGAGAAATTACACATTGACATTGGGTGAAATCATGTAACTCTTAAGGATGTGTTGCAGACTTGTTGAATAGATTCATTTTTCTTGTTTTGTTTGTTTTTGATGAAATTGTGCTTTTCTAGTCGAGAAAAGGCGTTTCACGCGATACAAAGGTTTAGTGCGTTATGAATACGGGCTAGCTTACCAAAAGTAAAAATGTGAACTAAATAAGGCCCGGAGTCGTTTTTATTGTTTAAAACACGATTTCTCGACCAGAATAGGCTTTTTCAAAAAAGCCATTTTCCCATGGCAAGAGACTCATTTTCTGTGAGAAAATGCATTAAAAGGAGGGATTTCATCAGAAACACTTAAAATACATATTGTACTTGTCTGAAAACGCACAGAACCTTGAAATAGAAGGTTTCTCACCAAAAAGCACATTGGTGAAAACCCTATTTTAAGGCTCTGAGTGTTTGCAAACACGTACAACAGGCATGTTTAAACTATAACGTTTTTAGTGAAATCATGTTTCTCTCGAGGAGAAAACATGTATAAAGCCATAAAAAGGATTCACTTGTGTTTGGCATTGGACCAAGCTACCAACAACCTAAATAAACAATGATCAGAACTGGAGAAATTACACATTGACATTGGGGGAAATCAGGTAACTCTTAAGGATTTGTTGCAGACTTGTTGAATAGATTCATTTTTCTTGTTTTGTTTGTTTTTGATGAAATTGTGCTTTTCTAGTCGAGAAAAGGCGTTTCACGCGATACAAAGGTTTAGTGCGTTATCAATACGGGCTAGCTTACCAAAAGTAAAAATGTGAACTAAATAAGGCCCGGAGTCGTTTTTATTGTTTAAAACACGATTTCTCGACCAGAATATGCTTTTTCAAAAAAGCCAATTTCCCATGGCGAGAGACTCATTTTCTGTGAGAAAATGCATTAAAAGGAGGGATTTCATCAGAAACACTTAAAATACATATTGTACTTGTCTGAAAACTCACAGAACCTTGAAATAGAAGGTTTCTCACCAAAAAGCACATTGGTGAAAACCCCATTTTAAGGCTCTGAGTGTTTACAAACACGTACAACAGGCATGTTTAAACTATAACGATTTTAGTGAAATCATGTTTCTCTCGAGGAGAAAACGCGTATAAAGCCATAAAAAGGATTCACTTGTGTTTGGCATTGGACCAAGCTACCAACAACCTAAACAATGATCAGAACTGGAGAAATTACACATTGACATTGGGGGAAATCATGTAACTCTTAAGGATGTGTTGCAGACTTGTTGAATAGATTCATTTTTCTTGTTTTGTTTGTTTTTGATGAAATTGTGCTTTTCTAGTCGAGAAAAGGCGTTTAACGCGATAAAAATGTTTAGTGCGTTATGAATACGGGCTAGCTTACCAAAAGTAAAAATGTGAACTAAATAAGGCCCGGAGTCGTTTTTATTGTTTAAAACAGGATTTCTCGACCAGAATATGCTTTTTCAAAAAAGCCAATTTCCCATGGCGAGAGACTCTTTTTCTGTGAGAAAATGCATTAAAAGGAGGGATTTCATCAGAAACACTTAAAATACATATTGTACTTGTCTGAAAACTCACAGAACCTTGAAATAGAAGGTTTCTAACCAAAAAGCACATTGGTGAAAACCCCATTTTAAGGCTCTGAGTGTTTGCAAACACGTACAACAGGCATGTTTAAACTATAACGTATTTAGTGAAATCATGTTTCTGTCGAGGAGAAAACTTGTATAAAGCCATAAAAAGGATTCACTTGTGTTTGGCATTAGACCAAGCTACCAACAACCTAAACAATGATCAGAACTGGAGAAATTACACATTGACATTGGGTGAAATCATGTAACTCTTAAGGATGTGTTGCAGACTTGTTGAATAGATTCATTTTTCTTGTTTTGTTTGTTTTTGATGAAATTGTGCTTTTTTCGTCGAGAAAAGGCGTTTAACGCGATAAAAAGGTTTAGTGCGTTATGAATACGGGCTAGCTTACCAAAAATAAAAATGTGAACTAAATAAGGCACGGAGTCGTTTTTATTGTTTAAAACACGATTTCTCGACCAGAATATGCTTTTTCAAAAAAGCCAATTTCCCATGGCGAGAGACTCATTTTCTGTGAGAAAATGCATTAAAAGGAGGGATTTCATCAGAAACACTTAAAATACATATTGTACTTGTCTGAAAACTCACAAAACCTTGAAATAGAGGTTTCTCACCAAAAAGCACATTGGTGAAAACCCTATTTTAAGGCTCTGAGTGTTTACAAACACGTACAACAGGCATGTTTAAAATATAACGATTTTAGTGAAATCATGTTTCTCTCGAGGAGAAAACGCGTATAAAGCCATAAAAAGGATTCACTTGTGTTTGGCATTGGAGCAAGCTACCAACAACCTAAACAATGATCAGAAATGGAGAAATTACACATTGACATTGGGTGAAATCATGTAACTCTTAAGGATGTGTTGCAGACTTGTTGAATAGATTCATTTTTCTTGTTTTGTTTGTTTTTGATGAAATTGTGCTTTTCTAGTCGAGAAAAGGCGTTTCACGCGATACAAAGGTTTAGTGCGTTATGAATACGGGCTAGCTTACCAAAAGTAAAAATGTGAACTAAATAAGGCCCGGAGTCGTTTTTATTGTTTAAAACACGATTTCTCGACCAGAATAGGCTTTTTCAAAAAAGCCATTTTGCCATGGCAAGAGACTCATTTTCTGTGAGAAAATGCATTAAAAGGAGGGATTTCATCAGAAACACTTAAAATACATATTGTACTTGTCTGAAAACGCACAGAACCTTGAAATAGAAGGTTTCTCACCAAAAAGCACATTGGTGAAAACCCTATTTTAAGGCTCTGAGTGTTTGCAAACACGTACAACAGGCATGTTTAAACTATAACGTTTTTAGTGAAATCATGTTTCTCTCGAGGAGAAAACGCGTTTAAAGCCATAAAAAGGATTCACTTGTGTTTGGCATTGGAGCAAGCTACCAACAACCTAAATAAACAATGATCAGAACTGGAGAAATTACACATTGACATTGGGGGAAATCAGGTAACTCTTAAGGATTTGTTGCAGACTTGTTGAATAGATTCATTTTTCTTGTTTTGTTTGTTTTTGATGAAATTGTGCTTTTCTAGTCGAGAAAAGGCGTTTCACGCGATACAAAGGTTTAGTGCGTTATCAATACGGGCTAGCTTACCAAAAGTAAAAATGTGAACTAAATAAGGCCCGGAGTCGTTTTTATTGTTTAAAACACGATTTCTCGACCAGAATATGCTTTTTCAAAAAAGCCAATTTCCCATGGCGAGAGACTCATTTTCTGTGAGAAAATGCATTAAAAGGAGGGATTTCATCAGAAACACTTAAAATACATATTGTACTTGTCTGAAAACTCACAGAACCTTGAAATAGAAGGTTTCTCACCAAAAAGCACATTGGTGAAAACCCCATTTTAAGGCTCTGAGTTTTTTGCAAACACGTACAACAGGCATGTTTAAACTATAACGATTTTAGTGAAATCATGTTTCTCTCGAGGAGAAAACGCGTATAAAGCCATAAAAAGGATTCACTTGTGTTTGGCATTGGAGCAAGCTACCAACAACCTAAACAATGATCAGAAATGGAGAAATTACACATTGACATTGGGTGAAATCATGTAACTCTTAAGGATGTGTTGCAGACTTGTTGAATAGATTCATTTTTCTTGTTTTGTTTGTTTTTGATGAAATTGTGCTTTTCTAGTCGAGAAAAGGCGTTTCACGCGATACAAAGGTTTAGTGCGTTATGAATACGGGCTAGCTTACCAAAAGTAAAAATGTGAACTAAATAAGGCCCGGAGTCGTTTTTATTGTTTAAAACACGATTTCTCGACCAGAATATGCTTTTTCAAAAAAGCCAATTTCCCATGGCGAGAGGCTCATTTTCTGTGAGAAAATGCATTAAAAGGAGGGATTTCATCAGAAACACTTAAAATACATATTGTACTTGTCTGAAAACTCACAGAACCTTGAAATAGAAGGTTTCTCACCAAAAAGCACATTGGTGAAAACCCCATTTTAAGGCTCTGAGTGTTTACAAACACGTACAACAGGCATGTTTAAACTATAACGATTTTAGTGAAATCATGTTTCTCTCGAGGAGAAAACGCGTATAAAGCCATAAAAAGGATTCACTTGTGTTTGGCATTAGACCAAGCTACCAACAACCTAAACAATGATCAGAACTGGAGAAATTACACATTGACATTGGGTGAAATCATGTAACTCTTAAGGATGTGTTGCAGACTTGTTGAATAGATTCATTTTTCTTGTTTTGTTTGTTTTTGATGAAATTGTGCTTTTTTCGTCGAGAAAAGGCGTTTAACGCGATAAAAAGGTTTAGTGCGTTATGAATACGGGCTAGCTTACCAAAAATAAAAATGTGAACTAAATAAGGCACGGAGTCGTTTTTATTGTTTAAAACACGATTTCTCGACCAGAATATGCTTTTTCAAAAAAGCCAATTTCCCATGGCGAGAGACTCATTTTCTGTGAGAAAATGCATTAAAAGGAGGGATTTCATCAGAAACACTTAAAATACATATTGTACTTGTCTGAAAACTCACAAAACCTTGAAATAGAGGTTTCTCACCAAAAAGCACATTGGTGAAAACCCTATTTTAAGGCTCTGAGTGTTTACAAACACGTACAACAGGCATGTTTAAAATATAACGATTTTAGTGAAATCATGTTTCTCTCGAGGAGAAAACGCGTATAAAGCCATAAAAAGGATTCACTTGTGTTTGGCATTGGACCAAGCTACCAACAACCTAAACAATGATCAGAAATGGAGAAATTACACATTGACATTGGGTGAAATCATGTAACTCTTAAGGATGTGTTGCAGACTTGTTGAATAGATTCATTTTTCTTGTTTTTTTGTTTTTGATGAAATTGTGCTTTTCTAGTCGAGAAAAGGCGTTTAACGCGATAAAAAGGTTTAGTGCGTTATGAATACGGGCTAGCTTACCAAAAGTAAAAATGTGAACTAAATAAGGCCGGGAGTCGTTTTTATTGTTTAAAACACGATTTCTCGACCAGAATAGGCTTTTTCAAAAAAGCCAATTTCCCATGGCGAGAGACTCATTTTCTGTGAGAAAATGCATTAAAAGGAGGGATTTCATCAGAAACACTTAAAATACATATTGTACTTGTCTGAAAACTCACAGAACCTTGAAATAGAAGGTTTCTCACCAAAAAGCACATTGGTGAAAACCCTATTTTAAGGCTCTCAGTGTTTGCAAACACGTACAACAGGCATGTTTAAACTATAACGTATTTAGTGAAATCATGTTTCTGTCGAGGAGAAAACTTGTATAAAGCCATAAAAAGGATTCACTTGTGTTTGGCATTAGACCAAGCTACCAAAAGCCTAAACAATGATCAGAACTGGAGAAATTACACATTGACATTGGGGGAAATCATGTAACTCTTAAGGATGTGTTGCAGACTTGTTGAATAGATTCATTTTTCTTGTTTTGTTTGTTTTTGATGAAATTGTGCTTTTCTAGTCGAGAAAAGGCGTTTCACGCGATACAAAGGTTTAGTGCGTTATCAATACGGGCTAGCTTACCAAAAGTAAAAATGTGAACTAAATAAGGCCCGGAGTCGTTTTTATTGTTTAAAACACGATTTCTCGACCAGAATATGCTTTTTCAAAAAAGCCAATTTCCCATGGCGAGAGGCTCATTTTCTGTGAGAAAATGCATTAAAAGGAGGGATTTCATCAGAAACACTTAAAATACATATTGTACTTGTCTGAAAACTCACAGAACCTTGAAATAGAAGGTTTCTCACCAAAAAGCACATTGGTGAAAACCCCATTTTAAGGCTCTGAGTTTTTTGCAAACACGTACAACAGGCATGTTTAAACTATAACGATTTTAGTGAAATCATGTTTCTCTCGAGGAGAAAACGCGTATAAAGCCATAAAAAGGATTCACTTGTGTTTGGCATTGGAGCAAGCTACCAACAAGCTAAACAATGATCAGAAATGGAGAAATTACACATTGACATTGGGTGAAATCATGTAACTCTTAAGGATGTGTTGCAGACTTGTTGAATAGATTCATTTTTCTTGTTTTGTTTGTTTTTGATGAAATTGTGCTTTTCTCGTCGAGAAAAGGCGTTTAACAAGATAAAAAGGTTTAGTGCGTTATGAATACGGGCTAGCTTACCAAAAGTAAAAATGTGAACTAAATAAGGCCGAGAGTCGTTTTTATTGTTTAAAACACGATTTCTCGACCAGAATATGCTTTTTCAAAAAAGCCAATTTCCCATGGCGAGAGGCTCATTTTCTGTGAGAAAATGCATTAAAAGGAGGGATTTCATCAGAAACACTTAAAATACATATTGTACTTGTCTGAAAACTCACAGAACCTTGAAATAGAAGGTTTCTCACCAAAAAGCACATTGGTGAAAACCCCATTTTAAGGCTCTGAGTTTTTTGCAAACACGTAAAACAGGCATGTTTAAACTATAACGATTTTAGTGAAATCATGTTTCTCTCGAGGAGAAAACGCGTATAAAGCCATAAAAAGGATTCACTTGTGTTTGGCATTGGAGCAAGCTACCAACAACCTAAACAATGATCAGAAATGGAGAAATTACACATTGACATTGGGTGAAATCATGTAACTCTTAAGGATGTGTTGCAGACTTGTTGAATAGATTCATTTTTCTTGTTTTGTTTGTTTTTGATGAAATTGTGCTTTTCTAGTCGAGAAAAGGCGTTTCACGCGATAAAAAGGTTTAGTGCGTTATGAATACGGGCTAGCTTACCAAAAGTAAAAATGTGAACTAAATAAGGCCCGGAGTCGTTTTTATTGTTTAAAACACGATTTCTCGACCAGAATATGCTTTTTCAAAAAAGCCAATTTCCCATGGCGAGAGACTCGTTTTCTGTGAGAAAATGCATTAAAAGGAGGGATTTCATCAGAAACACTTAAAATACATATTGTACTTGTCTGAAAACTCACAGAACCTTGAAGTAGAAGGTTTCTCACCAAAAAGCACATTGGTGAAAACCCCATTTTAAGGCTCTGAGTGTTTGCAAAGACGTACAACAGGCATGTTTAAACTATAACGTATTTAGTGAAATCATGTTTCTGTCGAGGAGAAAACTTGTATAAAGCCATAAAAAGGATTCACTTGTGTTTGGCATTAGACCAAGCTACCAACAACCTAAACAATGATCAGAACTGGAGAAATTACACATTGACATTGGGTGAAATCATGTAACTCTTAAGGATGTGTTGCAGACTTGTTGAATAGATTCATTTTTCTTGTTTTGTTTGTTTTTGATGAAATTGTGCTTTTCTAGTCGAGAAAAGGCGTTTAACGCGATAAAAATGTTTAGTGCGTTATGAATACGGGCTAGCTTACCAAAAGTAAAAATGTGAACTAAATAAGGCCGAGAGTCGTTTTTATTGTTTAAAACACGATTTCTCGACCAGAATATGCTTTTTCAAAAAAGCCAATTTCCCATGGCAAGACTCATTTTCTGTGAGAAAATGCATTAAAAGGAGGGATTTCATCAGAAACACTTAAAATACATATTGTACTTGTCTGAAAACTCACAGAACCTTGAAATAGAAGGTTTCTCACCAAAAAGCACATTGGTGAAAACCCCATTTTAAGGCTCTGAGTGTTTGCAAACACGTACAACAGGCATGTTTAAACTATAACGTATTTAGTGAAATCATTTTTCTGTCGAGGAGAAAACTTGTATAAAGCCATAAAAAGGATTCACTTGTGTTTGGCATTAGACCAAGCTACCAACAACCTAAACAATGATCAGAAATGGAGAAATTACACATTGACATTGGGGGAAATCATGTAACTCTTAAGGATGTGTTGCAGACTTGTTGAATAGATTCATTTTTCTTGTTTTGTTTGTTTTGATGAAATTGTGCTTTTCTAGTCGAGAAAAGGCGTTTAACGCGATAAAAATGTTTAGTGCGTTATGAATACGGGCTAGCTTACCAAAAGTAAAAATGTGAAATAAATAAGGCCGAGAGTCGTTTTTATTGTTTAAAACACGATTTCTCGACCAGAATATGCTTTTTCAAAAAAGCCAATTTCCCATGGCAAGACTCATTTTCTGTGAGAAAATGCATTAAAAGGAGGGATTTCATCAGAAACACTATAAATACATATTGTACTTGTCTGAAAACTCACAGAACCTTGAAATAGAAGGTTTCTCACCAAAAAGCACATTGGTGAAAACCCCATTTTAAGGCTCTGAGTGTTTGCAAACACGTACAACAGGCATGTTTAAACTATAACGTATTTAGTGAAATCATTTTTCTGTCGAGGAGAAAACTTGTATAAAGCCATAAAAAGGATTCACTTGTGTTTGGCATTAGACCAAGCTACCAACAACCTAAACAATGATCAGAACTGGAGAAATTACACATTGACATTGGGGGAAATCATGTAACTCTTAAGGATGTGTTGCAGACTTGTTGAATAGATTCATTTTTCTTGTTTTGTTTGTTTTTGATGAAATTGTGCTTTTCTCGTCGAGAAAAGGCGTTTAACGCGATAAAAAGGTTTAGTGCGTTATGAATACGGGCTAGCTTACCAAAAGTAAAAATGTGAACTAAATAAGGCCGAGAGTCGTTTTTATTGTTTAAAACACGATTTCTCGACCAGAATATGCTTTTTCAAAAAAGCCAATTTCCCATGGCGAGAGACTCTTTTTCTGTGAGAAAATGCATTAAAAGGAGGGATTTCATCAGAAACACTTAAAATACATATTGTACTTGTCTGAAAACTCACAGAACCTTGAAATAGAAGGTTTCTCACCAAAAAGCACATTGGTGAAAACCCCATTTTAAGGCTCTGAGTGTTTGCAAACACGTACAACAGGCATGTTTAAACTACAACGTATTTAGTGAAATCATGTTTCTGTCGAGGAGAAAACTTGTATAAAGCCATAAAAAGGATTCACTTGTGTTTGGCATTAGACCAAGCTACCAACAACCTAAACAATGATCAGAAATGGAGAAATTACACATTGACATTGGGTGAAATCATGTAACTCTTAAGGATGTGTTGCAGACTTGTTGAATAGATTCATTTTTCTTGTTTTGTTTGTTTTTGATGAAATTGTGCTTTTCTAGTCGAGAAAAGGCGTTTAACGCGATAAAAATGTTTAGTGCGTTATGAATACGGGCTAGCTTACCAAAAGTAAAAATGTGAACTAAATAAGGCCGAGAGTCGTTTTTATTGTTTAAAACACGATTTCTCGACCAGAATATGCTATTTCAAAAAAGCCAATTTCCCATGGCAAGACTCATTTTCTGTGAGAAAATGCATTAAAAGGAGGGATTTCATCAGAAACACTTAAAATACATATTGTACTTGTCTGAAAACTCACAGAACCTTGAAATAGAAGGTTTCTCACCAAAAAGCACATTGGTGAAAACCCCATTTTAAGGCTCTGAGTGTTTGCAAACACGTACAACAGGCATGTTTAAACTATAACGTATTTAGTGAAATCATTTTTCTGTCGAGGAGAAAACTTGTATAAAGCCATAAAAAGGATTCACTTGTGTTTGGCATTGGACCAAGCTACCAACAACCTAAACAATGATCAGAAATGGAGAAATTACACATTGACATTGGGTGAAATCATGTAACTCTTAAGGATGTGTTGCAGACTTGTTGAATAGATTCATTTTTCTTGTTTTGTTTGTTTTTGATGAAATTGTGCTTTTCTCGTCGAGAAAAGGCGTTTAACGCGATAAAAAGGTTTAGTGCGTTATGAATACGGGCTAGCTTACCAAAAGTAAAAATGTGAACTAAATAAGGCCGAGAGTCGTTTTTATTGTTTAAAACACGATTTCTCGACCAGAATATGCTTTTTCAAAAAAGCCAATTTCCCATGGCGAGAGACTCTTTTTCTGTGAGAAAATGCATTAAAAGGAGGGATTTCATCAGAAACACTTAAAATACATATTGTACTTGTCTGAAAACTCACAGAACCTTGAAATAGAAGGTTTCTCACCAAAAAGCACATTGGTGAAAACCCCATTTTAAGGCTCTGAGTGTTTGCAAACACGTACAACAGGCATGTTTAAACTACAACGTATTTAGTGAAATCATGTTTCTGTCGAGGAGAAAACTTGTATAAAGCCATAAAAAGGATTCACTTGTGTTTGGCATTAGACCAAGCTACCAACAACCTAAACAATGATCAGAAATGGAGAAATTACACATTGACATTGGGTGAAATCATGTAACTCTTAAGGATGTGTTGCAGACTTGTTGAATAGATTCATTTTTCTTGTTTTGTTTGTTTTTGATGAAATTGTGCTTTTCTAGTCGAGAAAAGGCGTTTAACGCGATAAAAATGTTTAGTGCGTTATGAATACGGGCTAGCTTACCAAAAGTAAAAATGTGAACTAAATAAGGCCGAGAGTCGTTTTTATTGTTTAAAACACGATTTCTCGACCAGAATATGCTATTTCAAAAAAGCCAATTTCCCATGGCAAGACTCATTTTCTGTGAGAAAATGCATTAAAAGGAGGGATTTCATCAGAAACACTTAAAATACATATTGTACTTGTCTGAAAACTCACAGAACCTTGAAATAGAAGGTTTCTCACCAAAAAGCACATTGGTGAAAACCCCATTTTAAGGCTCTGAGTGTTTGCAAACACGTACAACAGGCATGTTTAAACTATAACGTATTTAGTGAAATCATTTTTCTGTCGAGGAGAAAACTTGTATAAAGCCATAAAAAGGATTCACTTGTGTTTGGCATTGGACCAAGCTACCAACAACCTAAACAATGATCAGAAATGGAGAAATTACACATTGACATTGGGTGAAATCATGTAACTCTTAAGGATGTGTTGCAGACTTGTTGAATAGATTCATTTTTCTTGTTTTGTTTGTTTTTGATGAAATTGTGCTTTTCTCGTCGAGAAAAGGCGTTTAACGCGATAAAAAGGTTTAGTGCGTTATGAATACGGGCTAGCTTACCAAAAGTACAAATGTGAACTAAATAAGGCCGAGAGTCGTTTTTATTGTTTAAAACACGATTTCTCGACCAGAATATGCTTTTTCAAAAAAGCCAATTTCCCATGGCGAGAGACTCTTTTTCTGTGAGAAAATGCATTAAAAGGAGGGATTTCATCAGAAACACTTAAAATACATATTGTACTTGTCTGAAAACTCACAGAACCTTGAAATAGAAGGTTTCTCACCAAAAAGCACATTGGTGAAAACCCCATTTTAAGGCTCTGAGTGTTTGCAAACACGTACAACAGGCATGTTTAAACTATAACGTATTTAGTGAAATCATTTTTCTGTCGAGGAGAAAACTTGTATAAAGCCATAAAAAGGATTCACTTGTGTTTGGCATTAGACCAAGCTACCAACAACCTAAACAATGATCAGAACTGGAGAAATTACACATTGACATTGGGGGAAATCATGTAACTCTTAAGGATGTGTTGCAGACTTGTTGAATAGATTCATTTTTCTTGTTTTGTTTGTTTTTGATGAAATTGTGCTTTTCTCGTCGAGAAAAGGCGTTTAACGCGATAAAAAGGTTTAGTGCGTTATGAATACGGGCTAGCTTACCAAAAGTAAAAATGTGAACTAAATAAGGCCGAGAGTCGTTTTTATTGTTTAAAACACGATTTCTCGACCAGAATATGCTTTTTCAAAAAAGCCAATTTCCCATGGCGAGAGACTCTTTTTCTGTGAGAAAATGCATTAAAAGGAGGGATTTCATCAGAAACACTTAAAATACATATTGTACTTGTCTGAAAACTCACAGAACCTTGAAATAGAAGGTTTCTCACCAAAAAGCACATTGGTGAAAACCCCATTTTAAGGCTCTGAGTGTTTGCAAACACGTACAACAGGCATGTTTAAACTATAACGTATTTAGTGAAATCATGTTTCTGTCGAGGAGAAAACTTGTATAAAGCCATAAAAAGGATTCACTTGTGTTTGGCATTAGACCAAGCTACCAACAACCTAAACAATGATCAGAAATGGAGAAATTACACATTGACATTGGGTGAAATCATGTAACTCTTAAGGATGTGTTGCAGACTTGTTGAATAGATTCATTTTTCTTGTTTTGTTTGTTTTTGATGAAATTGTTTTTTTCTAGTCGAGAAAAGGCGTTTAACGCGATAAAAATGTTTAGTGCGTTATGAATACGGGCTAGCTTACCAAAAGTAAAAATGTGAACTAAATAAGGCCGAGAGTCGTTTTTATTGTTTAAAACACGATTTCTCGACCAGAATATGCTTTTTCAAAAAAGCCAATTTCCCATGGCGAGAGACTCTTTTTCTGTGAGAAAATGCATTAAAAGGAGGGATTTCATCAGAAACACTTAAAATACATATTGTACTTGTCTGAAAACTCACAGAACCTTGAAATAGAAGGTTTCTCACCAAAAAGCACATTGGTGAAAACCCCATTTTAAGGCTCTGAGTGTTTGCAAACACGTACAACAGGCATGTTTAAACTACAACGTATTTAGTGAAATCATGTTTCTGTCGAGGAGAAAACTTGTATAAAGCCATAAAAAGGATTCACTTGTGTTTGGCATTAGACCAAGCTACCAACAACCTAAACAATGATCAGAAATGGAGAAATTACACATTGACATTGGGTGAAATCATGTAACTCTTAAGGATGTGTTGCAGACTTGTTGAATAGATTCATTTTTCTTGTTTTGTTTGTTTTTGATGAAATTGTGCTTTTCTAGTCGAGAAAAGGCGTTTAACGCGATAAAAATGTTTAGTGCGTTATGAATACGGGCTAGCTTACCAAAAGTAAAAATGTGAACTAAATAAGGCCGAGAGTCGTTTTTATTGTTTAAAACACGATTTCTCGACCAGAATATGCTATTTCAAAAAAGCCAATTTCCCATGGCAAGACTCATTTTCTGTGAGAAAATGCATTAAAAGGAGGGATTTCATCAGAAACACTTAAAATACATATTGTACTTGTCTGAAAACTCACAGAACCTTGAAATAGAAGGTTTCTCACCAAAAAGCACATTGGTGAAAACCCCATTTTAAGGCTCTGAGTGTTTGCAAACACGTACAACAGGCATGTTTAAACTATAACGTATTTAGTGAAATCATTTTTCTGTCGAGGAGAAAACTTGTATAAAGCCATAAAAAGGATTCACTTGTGTTTGGCATTGGACCAAGCTACCAACAACCTAAACAATGATCAGAAATGGAGAAATTACACATTGACATTGGGTGAAATCATGTAACTCTTAAGGATGTGTTGCAGACTTGTTGAATAGATTCATTTTTCTTGTTTTGTTTGTTTTTGATGAAATTGTGCTTTTCTCGTCGAGAAAAGGCGTTTAACGCGATAAAAAGGTTTAGTGCGTTATGAATACGGGCTAGCTTACCAAAAGTAAAAATGTGAACTAAATAAGGCCGAGAGTCGTTTTTATTGTTTAAAACACGATTTCTCGACCAGAATATGCTTTTTCAAAAAAGCCAATTTCCCATGGCGAGAGACTCTTTTTCTGTGAGAAAATGCATTAAAAGGAGGGATTTCATCAGAAACACTTAAAATACATATTGTACTTGTCTGAAAACTCACAGAACCTTGAAATAGAAGGTTTCTCACCAAAAAGCACATTGGTGAAAACCCCATTTTAAGGCTCTGAGTGTTTGCAAACACGTACAACAGGCATGTTTAAACTATAACGTATTTAGTGAAATCATGTTTCTGTCGAGGAGAAAACTTGTATAAAGCCATAAAAAGGATTCACTTGTGTTTGGCATTAGACCAAGCTACCAACAACCTAAACAATGATCAGAAATGGAGAAATTACACATTGACATTGGGTGAAATCATGTAACTCTTAAGGATGTGTTGCAGACTTGTTGAATAGATTCATTTTTCTTGTTTTGTTTGTTTTTGATGAAATTGTTTTTTTCTAGTCGAGAAAAGGCGTTTAACGCGATAAAAATGTTTAGTGCGTTATGAATACGGGCTAGCTTACCAAAAGTAAAAATGTGAACTAAATAAGGCCGAGAGTCGTTTTTATTGTTTAAAACACGATTTCTCGACCAGAATATGCTTTTTCAAAAAAGCCAATTTCCCATGGCGAGAGACTCTTTTTCTGTGAGAAAATGCATTAAAAGGAGGGATTTCATCAGAAACACTTAAAATACATATTGTACTTGTCTGAAAACTCACAGAACCTTGAAATAGAAGGTTTCTCACCAAAAAGCACATTGGTGAAAACCCCATTTTAAGGCTCTGAGTGTTTGCAAACACGTACAACAGGCATGTTTAAACTACAACGTATTTAGTGAAATCATGTTTCTGTCGAGGAGAAAACTTGTATAAAGCCATAAAAAGGATTCACTTGTGTTTGGCATTAGACCAAGCTACCAACAACCTAAACAATGATCAGAAATGGAGAAATTACACATTGACATTGGGTGAAATCATGTAACTCTTAAGGATGTGTTGCAGACTTGTTGAATAGATTCATTTTTCTTGTTTTGTTTGTTTTTGATGAAATTGTGCTTTTCTAGTCGAGAAAAGGCGTTTAACGCGATAAAAATGTTTAGTGCGTTATGAATACGGGCTAGCTTACCAAAAGTAAAAATGTGAACTAAATAAGGCCGAGAGTCGTTTTTATTGTTTAAAACACGATTTCTCGACCAGAATATGCTATTTCAAAAAAGCCAATTTCCCATGGCAAGACTCATTTTCTGTGAGAAAATGCATTAAAAGGAGGGATTTCATCAGAAACACTTAAAATACATATTGTACTTGTCTGAAAACTCACAGAACCTTGAAATAGAAGGTTTCTCACCAAAAAGCACATTGGTGAAAACCCCATTTTAAGGCTCTGAGTGTTTGCAAACACGTACAACAGGCATGTTTAAACTATAACGTATTTAGTGAAATCATTTTTCTGTCGAGGAGAAAACTTGTATAAAGCCATAAAAAGGATTCACTTGTGTTTGGCATTGGACCAAGCTACCAACAACCTAAACAATGATCAGAAATGGAGAAATTACACATTGACATTGGGTGAAATCATGTAACTCTTAAGGATGTGTTGCAGACTTGTTGAATAGATTCATTTTTCTTGTTTTGTTTGTTTTTGATGAAATTGTGCTTTTCTCGTCGAGAAAAGGCGTTTAACGCGATAAAAAGGTTTAGTGCGTTATGAATACGGGCTAGCTTACCAAAAGTAAAAATGTGAACTAAATAAGGCCGAGAGTCGTTTTTATTGTTTAAAACACGATTTCTCGACCAGAATATGCTTTTTCAAAAAAGCCAATTTCCCATGGCGAGAGACTCTTTTTCTGTGAGAAAATGCATTAAAAGGAGGGATTTCATCAGAAACACTTAAAATACATATTGTACTTGTCTGAAAACTCACAGAACCTTGAAATAGAAGGTTTCTCACCAAAAAGCACATTGGTGAAAACCCCATTTTAAGGCTCTGAGTGTTTGCAAACACGTACAACAGGCATGTTTAAACTATAACGATTTTAGTGAAATCATGTTTCTCTCGAGGAGAAAACGCGTATAAAGCCATAAAAAGGATTCACTTGTGTTTGGCATTGGACCAAGCTACCAACAACCTAAACAATGATCAGAAATGGAGAAATTACACATTGACATTGGGTGAAATCATGTAACTCTTAAGGATGTGTTGCAGACTTGTTGAATAGATTCATTTTTCTTGTTTTGTTTGTTTTTGATGAAATTGTGCTTTTCTCGTCGAGAAAAGGCGTTTAACGCGATAAAAAGGTTTAGTGCGTTATGAATACGGGCTAGCTTACCAAAAGTAAAAATGTGAACTAAATAAGGCCGAGAGTCGTTTTTATTGTTTAAAACACGATTTCTCGACCAGAATATGCTTTTTCAAAAAAGCCAATTTCCCATGGCGAGAGACTCTTTTTCTGTGAGAAAATGCATTAAAAGGAGGGATTTCATCAGAAACACTTAAAATACATATTGTACTTGTCTGAAAACTCACAGAACCTTGAAATAGAAGGTTTCTCACCAAAAAGCACATTGGTGAAAACCCCATTTTAAGGCTCTGAGTGTTTGCAAACACGTACAACAGGCATGTTTAAACTATAACGTATTTAGTGAAATCATGTTTCTGTCGAGGAGAAAACTTGTATAAAGCCATAAAAAGGATTCACTTGTGTTTGGCATTAGACCAAGCTACCAACAACCTAAACAATGATCAGAAATGGAGAAATTACACATTGACATTGGGTGAAATCATGTAACTCTTAAGGATGTGTTGCAGACTTGTTGAATAGATTCATTTTTCTTGTTTTGTTTGTTTTTGATGAAATTGTGCTTTTCTAGTCGAGAAAAGGCGTTTAACGCGATAAAAATGTTTAGTGCGTTATGAATACGGGCTAGCTTACCAAAAGTAAAAATGTGAACTAAATAAGGCCGAGAGTCGTTTTTATTGTTTAAAACACGATTTCTCGACCAGAATATGCTTTTTCAAAAAAGCCAATTTCCCATGGCAAGACTCATTTTCTGTGAGAAAATGCATTAAAAGGAGGGATTTCATCAGAAACACTTAAAATACATATTGTACTTGTCTGAAAACTCACAGAACCTTGAAATAGAAGGTTTCTCACCAAAAAGCACATTGGTGAAAACCCCATTTTAAGGCTCTGAGTGTTTGCAAACACGTACAACAGGCATGTTTAAACTATAACGTATTTAGTGAAATCATTTTTCTGTCGAGGAGAAAACTTGTATAAAGCCATAAAAAGGATTCACTTGTGTTTGGCATTAGACCAAGCTACCAACAACCTAAACAATGATCAGAAATGGAGAAATTACACATTGACATTGGGTGAAATCATGTAACTCTTAAGGATGTGTTGCAGACTTGTTGAATAGATTCATTTTTCTTGTTTTGTTTGTTTTTGATGAAATTGTGCTTTTCTAGTCGAGAAAAGGCGTTTAACGCGATAAAAATGTTTAGTGCGTTATGAATACGGGCTAGCTTACCAAAAGTAAAAATGTGAACTAAATAAGGCCGAGAGTCGTTTTTATTGTTTAAAACACGATTTCTCGACCAGAATATGCTTTTTCAAAAAAGCCAATTTCCCATGGCAAGACTCATTTTCTGTGAGAAAATGCATTAAAAGGAGGGATTTCATCAGAAACACTTAAAATACATATTGTACTTGTCTGAAAACTCACAGAACCTTGAAATAGAAGGTTTCTCACCAAAAAGCACATTGGTGAAAACCCCATTTTAAGGCTCTGAGTGTTTGCAAACACGTACAACAGGCATGTTTAAACTATAACGTATTTAGTGAAATCATTTTTCTGTCGAGGAGAAAACTTGTATAAAGCCATAAAAAGGATTCACTTGTGTTTGGCATTAGACTAAGCTACCAACAACCTAAACAATGATCAGAACTGGAGAAATTACACATTGACATTGGGGGAAATCATGTAACTCTTAAGGATGTGTTGCAGACTTGTTGAATAGATTCATTTTTCTTGTTTTGTTTGTTTTTGATGAAATTGTGCTTTTCTAGTCGAGAAAAGGCGTTTCACGCGATAAAAAGGTTTAGTGCGTTATGAATACGGGCTAGCTTACCAAAAGTAAAAATGTGAACTAAATAAGGCCCGGAGTCGTTTTTATTGTTTAAAACAGGATTTCTCGACCAGAATATGCTTTTTCAAAAAAGCCATGTTCCCATGGCGAGAGACTCGTTTTCTGTGAGAAAATGCATTAAAAGGAGGGATTTCATCAGAAACACTAAAAATACATATTGTACTTGTCTGAAAACGCACAGAACCTTGAAATAGAAGGTTTCTCACCAAAAAGCACATTGGTGAAAACCCCATTTTAAGGCTCTGAGTTTTTTGCAAACACGTACAACAGGCATGTTTAAACTATAACGATTTTAGTGAAATCATGTTTCTCTCGAGGAGAAAACGCGTATAAAGCCATAAAAAGGATTCACTTGTGTTTGGCATTAGACCAAGCTACCAACAACCAAAACAATGATCAGAAATGGAGAAATTACACATTGACATTGGGTGAAATCATGTAACTCTTAAGGATGTGTTGCAGACTTGTTGAATAGATTCATTTTTCTTGTTTTGTTTGTTTTTGATGAAATTGTGCTTTTCTAGTCGAGAAAAGGCGTTTCACGCGATAAAAAGGTTTAGTGCGTTATGAATACGGGCTAGCTTACCAAAAGTAAAAATGTGAACTAAATAAGGCCGAGAGTCGTTTTTATTGTTTAAAACACGATTTCTCGACCAGAATATGCTTTTTCAAAAAAGCCAATTTCCCATGGCGAGAGACTCATTTTCTGTGAGAAAATGCATTAAAAGGAGGGATTTCATCAGAAACACTTAAAATACAAATTGTACTTGTCTGAAAACTCACAGAACCTTGAAATAGAAGGTTTCTCACCAAAAAGCACATTGGTGAAAACCCCATTTTAAGGCTCTGAGTGTTTGCAAACACGTACAACAGGCATGTTTAAACTACAACGTATTTAGTGAAATCATGTTTCTGTCGAGGAGAAAACTTGTATAAAGCCATAAAAAGGATTCACTTGTGTTTGGCATTAGACCAAGCTACCAACAACCTAAACAATGATCAGAAATGGAGAAATTACACATTGACATTGGGTGAAATCATGTAACTCTTAAGGATGTGTTGCAGACTTGTTGAATAGATTCATTTTTCTTGTTTTGTTTGTTTTTGATGAAATTGTGCTTTTCTAGTCGAGAAAAGGCGTTTAACGCGATAAAAATGTTTAGTGCGTTATGAATACGGGCTAGCTTACCAAAAGTAAAAATGTGAACTAAATAAGGCCGAGAGTCGTTTTTATTGTTTAAAACACGATTTCTCGACCAGAATATGCTTTTTCAAAAAAGCCAATTTCCCATGGCAAGACTCATTTTCTGTGAGAAAATGCATTAAAAGGAGGGATTTCATCAGAAACACTTAAAATACATATTGTACTTGTCTGAAAACTCACAGAACCTTGAAATAGAAGGTTTCTCACCAAAAAGCACATTGGTGAAAACCCCATTTTAAGGCTCTGAGTGTTTGCAAACACGTACAACAGGCATGTTTAAACTATAACGTATTTAGTGAAATCATTTTTCTGTCGAGGAGAAAACTTGTATAAAGCCATAAAAAGGATTCACTTGTGTTTGGCATTAGACCAAGCTACCAACAACCTAAACAATGATCAGAAATGGAGAAATTACACATTGACATTGGGTGAAATCATGTAACTCTTAAGGATGTGTTGCAGACTTGTTGAATAGATTCATTTTTCTTGTTTTGTTTGTTTTTGATGAAATTGTGCTTTTCTAGTCGAGAAAAGGCGTTTAACGCGATAAAAATGTTTAGTGCGTTATGAATACGGGCTAGCTTACCAAAAGTAAAAATGTGAACTAAATAAGGCCGAGAGTCGTTTTTATTGTTTAAAACACGATTTCTCGACCAGAATATGCTTTTTCAAAAAAGCCAATTTCCCATGGCAAGACTCATTTTCTGTGAGAAAATGCATTAAAAGGAGGGATTTCATCAGAAACACTTAAAATACATATTGTACTTGTCTGAAAACTCACAGAACCTTGAAATAGAAGGTTTCTCACCAAAAAGCACATTGGTGAAAACCCCATTTTAAGGCTCTGAGTGTTTGCAAACACGTACAACAGGCATGTTTAAACTATAACGTATTTAGTGAAATCATTTTTCTGTCGAGGAGAAAACTTGTATAAAGCCATAAAAAGGATTCACTTGTGTTTGGCATTAGACTAAGCTACCAACAACCTAAACAATGATCAGAACTGGAGAAATTACACATTGACATTGGGGGAAATCATGTAACTCTTAAGGATGTGTTGCAGACTTGTTGAATAGATTCATTTTTCTTGTTTTGTTTGTTTTTGATGAAATTGTGCTTTTCTAGTCGAGAAAAGGCGTTTCACGCGATAAAAAGGTTTAGTGCGTTATGAATACGGGCTAGCTTACCAAAAGTAAAAATGTGAACTAAATAAGGCCCGGAGTCGTTTTTATTGTTTAAAACAGGATTTCTCGACCAGAATATGCTTTTTCAAAAAAGCCATGTTCCCATGGCGAGAGACTCGTTTTCTGTGAGAAAATGCATTAAAAGGAGGGATTTCATCAGAAACACTAAAAATACATATTGTACTTGTCTGAAAACGCACAGAACCTTGAAATAGAAGGTTTCTCACCAAAAAGCACATTGGTGAAAACCCCATTTTAAGGCTCTGAGTTTTTTGCAAACACGTACAACAGGCATGTTTAAACTATAACGATTTTAGTGAAATCATGTTTCTCTCGAGGAGAAAACGCGTATAAAGCCATAAAAAGGATTCACTTGTGTTTGGCATTAGACCAAGCTACCAACAACCTAAACAATGATCAGAAATGGAGAAATTACACATTGACATTGGGTGAAATCATGTAACTCTTAAGGATGTGTTGCAGACTTGTTGAATAGATTCATTTTTCTTGTTTTGTTTGTTTTTGATGAAATTGTGCTTTTCTAGTCGAGAAAAGGCGTTTCACGCGATAAAAAGGTTTAGTGCGTTATGAATACGGGCTAGCTTACCAAAAGTAAAAATGTGAACTAAATAAGGCCGAGAGTCGTTTTTATTGTTTAAAACAGGATTTCTCGACCAGAATATGCTTTTTCAAAAAAGCCAATTTCCCATGGCGAGAGACTCATTTTCTGTGAGAAAATGCATTAAAAGGAGGGATTTCATCAGAAACACTTAAAATACATATTGTACTTGTCTGAAAACTCACAGAACCTTGAAATAGAAGGTTTCTCACCAAAAAGCACATTGGTGAAAACCCCATTTTAAGGCTCTGAGTGTTTGCAAACACGTACAACAGGCATGTTTAAACTACAACGTATTTAGTGAAATCATGTTTCTGTCGAGGAGAAAACTTGTATAAAGCCATAAAAAGGATTCACTTGTGTTTGGCATTAGACCAAGCTACCAACAAACCTAAACAATGATCAGAAATGGAGAAATTACACATTGACATTGGGTGAAATCATGTAACTCTTAAGGATGTGTTGCAGACTTGTTGAATAGATTCATTTTTCTTGTTTTGTTTGTTTTTGATGAAATTGTGCTTTTCTAGTCGAGAAAAGGCGTTTAACGCGATAAAAATGTTTAGTGCGTTATGAATACGGGCTAGCTTACCAAAAGTAAAAATGTGAACTAAATAAGGCCGAGAGTCGTTTTTATTGTTTAAAACACGATTTCTCGACCAGAATATGCTATTTCAAAAAAGCCAATTTCCCATGGCAAGACTCATTTTCTGTGAGAAAATGCATTAAAAGGAGGGATTTCATCAGAAACACTTAAAATACATATTGTACTTGTCTGAAAACTCACAGAACCTTGAAATAGAAGGTTTCTCACCAAAAAGCACATTGGTGAAAACCCCATTTTAAGGCTCTGAGTGTTTGCAAACACGTACAACAGGCATGTTTAAACTATAACGTATTTAGTGAAATCATTTTTCTGTCGAGGAGAAAACTTGTATAAAGCCATAAAAAGGATTCACTTGTGTTTGGCATTGGACCAAGCTACCAACAACCTAAACAATGATCAGAAATGGAGAAATTACACATTGACATTGGGTGAAATCATGTAACTCTTAAGGATGTGTTGCAGACTTGTTGAATAGATTCATTTTTCTTGTTTTGTTTGTTTTTGATGAAATTGTGCTTTTCTCGTCGAGAAAAGGCGTTTAACGCGATAAAAAGGTTTAGTGCGTTATGAATACGGGCTAGCTTACCAAAAGTAAAAATGTGAACTAAATAAGGCCGAGAGTCGTTTTTATTGTTTAAAACACGATTTCTCGACCAGAATATGCTTTTTCAAAAAAGCCAATTTCCCATGGCGAGAGACTCTTTTTCTGTGAGAAAATGCATTAAAAGGAGGGATTTCATCAGAAACACTATAAATACATATTGTACTTGTCTGAAAACTCACAGAACCTTGAAATAGAAGGTTTCTCACCAAAAAGCACATTGGTGAAAACCCCATTTTAAGGCTCTGAGTGTTTGCAAACACGTACAACAGGCATGTTTAAACTATAACGTATTTAGTGAAATCATGTTTCTGTCGAGGAGAAAACTTGTATAAAGCCATAAAAAGGATTCACTTGTGTTTGGCATTAGACCAAGCTACCAACAACCTAAACAATGATCAGAAATGGAGAAATTACACATTGACATTGGGTGAAATCATGTAACTCTTAAGGATGTGTTGCAGACTTGTTGAATAGATTCATTTTTCTTGTTTTGTTTGTTTTTGATGAAATTGTGCTTTTCTAGTCGAGAAAAGGCGTTTCACGCGATAAAAAGGTTTAGTGCGTTATGAATACGGGCTAGCTTACCAAAAGTAAAAATGTGAACTAAATAAGGCCCGGAGTCGTTTTTATTGTTTAAAACAGGATTTCTCGACCAGAATATGCTTTTTCAAAAAAGCCATGTTCCCATGGCGAGAGACTCGTTTTCTGTGAGAAAATGCATTAAAAGGAGGGATTTCATCAGAAACACTAAAAATACATATTGTACTTGTCTGAAAACGCACAGAACCTTGAAATAGAAGGTTTCTCACCAAAAAGCACATTGGTGAAAACCCCATTTTAAGGCTCTGAGTTTTTTGCAAACACGTACAACAGGCATGTTTAAACTATAACGATTTTAGTGAAATCATGTTTCTCTCGAGGAGAAAACGCGTATAAAGCCATAAAAAGGATTCACTTGTGTTTGGCATTGGACCAAGCTACCAACAACCTAAACAATGATCAGAAATGGAGAAATTACACATTGACATTGGGTGAAATCATGTAACTCTTAAGGATGTGTTGCAGACTTGTTGAATAGATTCATTTTTCTTGTTTTGTTTGTTTTTGATGAAATTGTGCTTTTCTCGTCGAGAAAAGGCGTTTAACGCGATAAAAAGGTTTAGTGCGTTATGAATACGGGCTAGCTTACCAAAAGTAAAAATGTGAACTAAATAAGGCCGAGAGTCGTTTTTATTGTTTAAAACACGATTTCTCGACCAGAATATGCTTTTTCAAAAAGCCAATTTCCCATGGCGAGAGACTCTTTTTCTGTGAGAAAATGCATTAAAAGGAGGGATTTCATCAGAAACACTTAAAATACATATTGTACTTGTCTGAAAACGCACAGAACCTTGAAATAGAAGGTTTCTCACCAAAAAGCACATTGGTGAAAACCCCATTTTAAGGCTCTGAGTGTTTGCAAACACGTACAACAGGCATGTTTAAACTATAACGTATTTAGTGAAATCATGTTTCTGTCGAGGAGAAAACTTGTATAAAGCCATAAAAAGGATTCACTTGTGTTTGGCATTAGACCAAGCTACCAACAACCTAAACAATGATCAGAAATGGAGAAATTACACATTGACATTGGGTGAAATCATGTAACTCTTAAGGATGTGTTGCAGACTTGTTGAATAGATTCATTTTTCTTGTTTTGTTTGTTTTTGATGAAATTGTGCTTTTCTAGTCGAGAAAAGGCGTTTAACGGGATAAAAATGTTTAGTGCGTTATGAATACGGGCTAGCTTACCAAAAGTAAAAATGTGAACTAAATAAGGCCGAGAGTCGTTTTTATTGTTTAAAACACGATTTCTCGACCAGAATATGCTATTTCAAAAAAGCCAATTTCCCATGGCAAGACTCATTTTCTGTGAGAAAATGCATTAAAAGGAGGGATTTCATCAGAAACACTTAAAATACATATTGTACTTGTCTGAAAACTCACAGAACCTTGAAATAGAAGGTTTCTCACCAAAAAGCACATTGGTGAAAACCCCATTTTAAGGCTCTGAGTGTTTGCAAACACGTACAACAGGCATGTTTAAACTATAACGTATTTAGTGAAATCATTTTTCTGTCGAGGAGAAAACTTGTATAAAGCCATAAAAAGGATTCACTTGTGTTTGGCATTGGACCAAGCTACCAACAACCTAAACAATGATCAGAAATGGAGAAATTACACATTGACATTGGGTGAAATCATGTAACTCTTAAGGATGTGTTGCAGACTTGTTGAATAGATTCATTTTTCTTGTTTTGTTTGTTTTTGATGAAATTGTGCTTTTCTCGTCGAGAAAAGGCGTTTAACGCGATAAAAATGTTTAGTGCGTTATGAATACGGGCTAGCTTACCAAAAGTAAAAATGTGAACTAAATAAGGCCGAGAGTCGTTTTTATTGTTTAAAACACGATTTCTCGACCAGAATATGCTTTTTCAAAAAAGCCAATTTCCCATGGCGAGAGACTCTTTTTCTGTGAGAAAATGCATTAAAAGGAGGGATTTCATCAGAAACACTTAAAATACATATTGTACTTGTCTGAAAACTCACAGAACCTTGAAATAGAAGGTTTCTCACCAAAAAGCACATTGGTGAAAACCCCATTTTAAGGCTCTGAGTGTTTGCAAACACGTACAACAGGCATGTTTAAACTATAACGTATTTAGTGAAATCATGTTTCTCTCGAGGAGAAAACGCGTATAAAGCCATAAAAAGGATTCACTTGTGTTTGGCATTAGACCAAGCTACCAACAACCTAAACAATGATCAGAAATGGAGAAATTACACATTGACATTGGGTGAAATCATGTAACTCTTAAGGATGTGTTGCAGACTTGTTGAATAGATTCATTTTTCTTGTTTTGTTTGTTTTTGATGAAATTGTGCTTTTCTAGTCGAGAAAAGGCGTTTCACGCGATAAAAAGGTTTAGTGCGTTATGAATACGGGCTAGCTTACCAAAAGTAAAAATGTGAACTAAATAAGGCCGAGAGTCGTTTTTATTGTTTAAAACACGATTTCTCGACCAGAATATGCTTTTTCAAAAAAGCCAATTTCCCATGGCGAGAGACTCATTTTCTGTGAGAAAATGCATTAAAAGGAGGGATTTCATCAGAAACACTTAAAATACATATTGTACTTGTCTGAAAACTCACAGAACCTTGAAATAGAAGGTTTCTCACCAAAAAGCACATTGGTGAAAACCCCATTTTAAGGCTCTGAGTGTTTGCAAACACGTACAACAGGCATGTTTAAACTACAACGTATTTAGTTAAATCATGTTTCTGTCGAGGAGAAAACTTGTATAAAGCCATAAAAAGGATTCACTTGTGTTTGGCATTAGACCAAGCTACCAACAACCTAAACAATGATCAGAAATGGAGAAATTACACATTGACATTGGGTGAAATCATGTAACTCTTAAGGATGTGTTGCAGACTTGTTGAATAGATTCATTTTTCTTGTTTTGTTTGTTTTTGATGAAATTGTGCTTTTCTAGTCGAGAAAAGGCGTTTAACGCGATAAAAATGTTTAGTGCGTTATGAATACGGGCTAGCTTACCAAAAGTAAAAATGTGAACTAAATAAGGCCGAGAGTCGTTTTTATTGTTTAAAACACGATTTCTCGACCAGAATATGCTATTTCAAAAAAGCCAATTTCCCATGGCAAGACTCATTTTCTGTGAGAAAATGCATTAAAAGGAGGGATTTCATCAGAAACACTTAAAATACATATTGTACTTGTCTGAAAACTCACAGAACCTTGAAATAGAAGGTTTCTCACCAAAAAGCACATTGGTGAAAACCCCATTTTAAGGCTCTGAGTGTTTGCAAACACGTACAACAGGCATGTTTAAACTATAACGTATTTAGTGAAATCATTTTTCTGTCGAGGAGAAAACTTGTATAAAGCCATAAAAAGGATTCACTTGTGTTTGGCATTGGACCAAGCTACCAACAACCTAAACAATGATCAGAAATGGAGAAATTACACATTGACATTGGGTGAAATCATGTAACTCTTAAGGATGTGTTGCAGACTTGTTGAATAGATTCATTTTTCTTGTTTTGTTTGTTTTTGATGAAATTGTGCTTTTCTCGTCGAGAAAAGGCGTTTAACGCGATAAAAAGGTTTAGTGCGTTATGAATACGGGCTAGCTTACCAAAAGTAAAAATGTGAACTAAATAAGGCCGAGAGTCGTTTTTATTGTTTAAAACACGATTTCTCGACCAGAATATGCTTTTTCAAAAAAGCCAATTTCCCATGGCGAGAGACTCTTTTTCTGTGAGAAAATGCATTAAAAGGAGGGGTTTCATCAGAAACACTTAAAATACATATTGTACTTGTCTGAAAACTCACAGAACCTTGAAATAGAAGGTTTCTCACCAAAAAGCACATTGGTGAAAACCCCATTTTAAGGCTCTGAGTGTTTGCAAACACGTACAACAGGCATGTTTAAACTATAACGTATTTAGTGAAATCATGTTTCTGTCGAGGAGAAAACTTGTATAAAGCCATAAAAAGGATTCACTTGTGTTTGGCATTAGACCAAGCTACCAACAACCTAAACAATGATCAGAAATGGAGAAATTACACATTGACATTGGGTGAAATCATGTAACTCTTAAGGATGTGTTGCAGACTTGTTGAATAGATTCATTTTTCTTGTTTTGTTTGTTTTTGATTAAATTGTGCTTTTCTAGTCGAGAAAAGGCGTTTAACGCGATAAAAATGTTTAGTGCGTTATGAATACGGGCTAGCTTACCAAAAGTAAAAATGTGAACTAAATAAGGCCGAGAGTCGTTTTTATTGTTTAAAACACGATTTCTCGACCAGAATATGCTTTTTCAAAAAAGCCAATTTCCCATGGCAAGACTCATTTTCTGTGAGAAAATGCATTAAAAGGAGGGATTTCATCAGAAACACTTAAAATACATATTGTACTTGTCTGAAAACTCACAGAACCTTGAAATAGAAGGTTTCTCACCAAAAAGCACATTGGTGAAAACCCCATTTTAAGGCTCTGAGTGTTTGCAAACACGTACAACAGGCATGTTTAAACTATAACGTATTTAGTGAAATCATTTTTCTGTCGAGGAGAAAACTTGTATAAAGCCATAAAAAGGATTCACTTGTGTTTGGCATTAGACTAAGCTACCAACAACCTAAACAATGATCAGAACTGGAGAAATTACACATTGACATTGGGGGAAATCATGTAACTCTTAAGGATGTGTTGCAGACTTGTTGAATAGATTCATTTTTCTTGTTTTGTTTGTTTTTGATGAAATTGTGCTTTTCTAGTCGAGAAAAGGCGTTTCACGCGATAAAAAGGTTTAGTGCGTTATGAATACGGGCTAGCTTACCAAAAGTAAAAATGTGAACTAAATAAGGCCGAGAGTCGTTTTTATTGTTTAAAACAGGATTTCTCGACCAGAATATGCTTTTTCAAAAAAGCCATGTTCCCATGGCGAGAGACTCGTTTTCTGTGAGAAAATGCATTAAAAGGAGGGATTTCATCAGAAACACTAAAAATACATATTGTACTTGTCTGAAAACGCACAGAACCTTGAAATAGAAGGTTTCTCACCAAAAAGCACATTGGTGAAAACCCCATTTTAAGGCTCTGAGTTTTTTGCAAACACGTACAACAGGCATGTTTAAACTATAACGATTTTAGTGAAATCATGTTTCTCTCGAGGAGAAAACGCGTATAAAGCCATAAAAAGGATTCACTTGTGTTTGGCATTGGACCAAGCTACCAACAACCTAAACAATGATCAGAAATGGAGAAATTACACATTGACATTGGGTGAAATCATGTAACTCTTAAGGATGTGTTGCAGACTTGTTGAATAGATTCATTTTTCTTGTTTTGTTTGTTTTTGATGAAATTGTGCTTTTCTAGTCGAGAAAAGGCGTTTCACGCGATAAAAAGGTTTAGTGCGTTATGAATACGGGCTAGCTTACCAAAAGTAAAAATGTGAACTAAATAAGGCCGAGAGTCGTTTTTATTGTTTAAAACACGATTTCTCGACCAGAATATGCTTTTTCAAAAAAGCCAATTTCCCATGGCGAGAGACTCATTTTCTGTGAGAAAATGCATTAAAAGGAGGGATTTCATCAGAAACACTTAAAATACATATTGTACTTGTCTGAAAACTCACAGAACCTTGAAATAGAAGGTTTCTCACCAAAAAGCACATTGGTGAAAACCCCATTTTAAGGCTCTGAGTGTTTGCAAACACGTACAACAGGCATGTTTAAACTATAACGTATTTAGTGAAATCATGTTTCTGTCGAGGAGAAAACTTGTATAAAGCCATAAAAAGGATTCACTTGTGTTTGGCATTAGACCAAGCTACCAACAACCTAAACAATGATCAGAACTGGAGAAATTACACATTGACATTGGGGGAAATCATGTAACTCTTAAGGATGTGTTGCAGACTTGTTGAATAGATTCATTTTTCTTGTTTTGTTTGTTTTTGATGAAATTGTGCTTTTCTCGTCGAGAAAAGGCGTTTAACGCGATAAAAAGGTTTAGTGCGTTATGAATACGGGCTAGCTTACCAAAAGTAAAAATGTGAACTAAATAAGGCCGAGAGTCGTTTTTATTGTTTAAAACACGATTTCTCGACCAGAATATGCTTTTTCAAAAAAGCCAATTTCCCATGGCGAGAGACTCTTTTTCTGAGAGAAAATGCATTAAAAGGAGGGATTTCATCAGAAACACTTAAAATACATATTGTACTTGTCTGAAAACTCACAGAACCTTGAAATAGAAGGTTTCTCACCAAAAAGCACATTGGTGAAAACCCCATTTTAAGGCTCTGAGTGTTTGCAAACACGTACAACAGGCATGTTTAAACTATAACGTATTTAGTGAAATCATGTTTCTGTCGAGGAGAAAACTTGTATAAAGCCATAAAAAGGATTCACTTGTGTTTGGCATTAGACCAAGCTACCAACAACCTAAACAATGATCAGAACTGGAGAAATTACACATTGACATTGGGTGAAATCATGTAACTCTTAAGGATGTGTTGCAGACTTGTTGAATAGATTCATTTTTCTTGTTTTGTTTGTTTTTGATGAAATTGTGCTTTTCTAGTCGAGAAAAGGCGTTTCACGCGATAAAAAGGTTTAGTGCGTTATGAATACGGGCTAGCTTACCAAAAGTAAAAATGTGAACTAAATAAGGCCCAGAGTCGTTTTTATTGTTTAAAACAGGATTTCTCGACCAGAATATGCTTTTTCAAAAAAGCCAATTTCCCATGGCGAGAGACTCATTTTCTGTGAGAAAATGCATTAAAAGGAGGGATTTCATCAGAAACACTTAAAATACATATTGTACTTGTCTGAAAACTCACAGAACCTTGAAATAGAAGGTTTCTCACCAAAAAGCACATTGGTGAAAACCCCATTTTAAGGCTCTGAGTGTTTGCAAACACGTACAACAGGCATGTTTAAACTATAACGTATTTAGTGAAATCATGTTTCTGTCGAGGAGAAAACTTGTATAAAGCCATAAAAAGGATTCACTTGTGTTTGGCATTAGACCAAGCTACCAACAACCTAAACAATGATCAGAACTGGAGAAATTACACATTGACATTGGGTGAAATCATGTAACTCTTAAGGATGTGTTGCAGACTTGTTGAATAGATTCATTTTTCTTGTTTTGTTTGTTTTTGATGAAATTGTGCTTTTCTCGTCGAGAAAAGGCGTTTAACGCGATAAAAAGGTTTAGTGCGTTATGAATACGGGCTAGCTTACCAAAAGTAAAAATGTGAACTAAATAAGGCCGAGAGTCGTTTTTATTGTTTAAAACACGATTTCTCGACCAGAATATGCTTTTTCAAAAAAGCCAATTTCCCATGGCGAGAGACTCTTTTTCTGTGAGAAAATGCATTAAAAGGAGGGATTTCATCAGAAACACTTAAAATACATATTGTACTTGTCTGAAAACGCACAGAACCTTGAAATAGAAGGTTTCTCACCAAAAAGCACATTGGTGAAAACCCCATTTTAAGGCTCTGAGTGTTTGCAAACACGTACAACAGGCATGTTTAAACTATAACGTATTTAGTGAAATCATGTTTCTGTCGAGGAGAAAACTTGTATAAAGCCATAAAAAGGATTCACTTGTGTTTGGCATTAGACCAAGCTACCAACAACCTAAACAATGATCAGAAATGGAGAAATTACACATTGACATTGGGTGAAATCATGTAACTCTTAAGGATGTGTTGCAGACTTGTTGAATAGATTCATTTTTCTTGTTTTGTTTGTTTTTGATGAAATTGTGCTTTTCTAGTCGAGAAAAGGCGTTTAACGCGATAAAAATGTTTAGTGCGTTATGAATACGGGCTAGCTTACCAAAAGTAAAAATGTGAACTAAATAAGGCCGAGAGTCGTTTTTATTGTTTAAAACACGATTTCTCGACCAGAATATGCTTTTTCAAAAAAGCCAATTTCCCATGGCAAGACTCATTTTCTGTGAGAAAATGCATTAAAAGGAGGGATTTCATCAGAAACACTTAAAATACATATTGTACTTGTCTGAAAACTCACAGAACCTTGAAATAGAAGGTTTCTCACCAAAAAGCACATTGGTGAAAACCCCATTTTAAGGCTCTGAGTGTTTGCAAACACGTACAACAGGCATGTTTAAACTATAACGTATTTAGTGAAATCATTTTTCTGTCGAGGAGAAAACTTGTATAAAGCCATAAAAAGGATTCACTTGTGTTTGGCATTAGACCAAGCTACCAACAACCTAAACAATGATCAGAAATGGAGAAATTACACATTGACATTGGGTGAAATCATGTAACTCTTAAGGATGTGTTGCAGACTTGTTGAATAGATTCATTTTTCTTGTTTTGTTTGTTTTTGATGAAATTGTGCTTTTCTAGTCGAGAAAAGGCGTTTAACGCGATAAAAAGGTTTAGTGCGTTATGAATACGGGCTAGCTTACCAAAAGTAAAAATGTGAACTAAATAAGGCCGAGAGTCGTTTTTATTGTTTAAAACACGATTTCTCGACCAGAATATGCTTTTTCAAAAAAGCCAATTTCCCATGGCAAGACTCATTTTCTGTGAGAAAATGCATTAAAAGGAGGGATTTCATCAGAAACACTTAAAATACATATTGTACTTGTCTGAAAACTCACAGAACCTTGAAATAGAAGGTTTCTCACCAAAAAGCACATTGGTGAAAACCCCATTTTAAGGCTCTGAGTGTTTGCAAACACGTACAACAGGCATGTTTAAACTATAACGTATTTAGTGAAATCATTTTTCTGTCGAGGAGAAAACTTGTATAAAGCCATAAAAAGGATTCACTTGTGTTTGGCATTAGACTAAGCTACCAACAACCTAAACAATGATCAGAACTGGAGAAATTACACATTGACATTGGGGGAAATCATGTAACTCTTAAGAATGTGTTGCAGACTTGTTGAATAGATTCATTTTTCTTGTTTTGTTTGTTTTTGATGAAATTGTGCTTTTCTAGTCGAGAAAAGGCGTTTCACGCGATAAAAAGGTTTAGTGCGTTATGAATACGGGCTAGCTTACCAAAAGTAAAAATGTGAACTAAATAAGGCCCGGAGTCGTTTTTATTGTTTAAAACACGATTTCTCGACCAGAATATGCTTTTTCAAAAAAGCCAATTTCCCATGGCAAGACTCATTTTCTGTGAGAAAATGCATTAAAAGGAGGGATTTCATCAGAAACACTTAAAATACATATTGTACTTGTCTGAAAACTCACAGAACCTTGAAATAGAAGGTTTCTCACCAAAAAGCACATTGGTGAAAACCCCATTTTAAGGCTCTGAGTGTTTGCAAACACGTACAACAGGCATGTTTAAACTATAACGTATTTAGTGAAATCATTTTTCTGTCGAGGAGAAAACTTGTATAAAGCCATAAAAAGGATTCACTTGTGTTTGGCATTAGACCAAGCTACCAACAACCTAAACAATGATCAGAACTGGAGAAATTACACATTGACATTGGGGGAAATCATGTAACTCTTAAGGATGTGTTGCAGACTTGTTGAATAGATTCATTTTTCTTGTTTTGTTTGTTTTTGATGAAATTGTGCTTTTCTAGTCGAGAAAAGGCGTTTCACGCGATAAAAAGGTTTAGTGCGTTATGAATACGGGCTAGCTTACCAAAAGTAAAAATGTGAACTAAATAAGGCCCGGAGTCGTTTTTATTGTTTAAAACAGGATTTCTCGACCAGAATATGCTTTTTCAAAAAAGCCATGTTCCCATGGCGAGAGACTCGTTTTCTGTGAGAAAATGCATTAAAAGGAGGGATTTCATCAGAAACACTAAAAATACATATTGTACTTGTCTGAAAACGCACAGAACCTTGAAATAGAAGGTTTCTCACCAAAAAGCACATTGGTGAAAACCCCATTTTAAGGCTCTGAGTTTTTTGCAAACACGTACAACAGGCATGTTTAAACTATAACGATTTTAGTGAAATCATGTTTCTCTCGAGGAGAAAACGCGTATAAAGCCATAAAAAGGATTCACTTGTGTTTGGCATTGGACCAAGCTACCAACAACCTAAACAATGATCAGAAATGGAGAAATTACACATTGACATTGGGTGAAATCATGTAACTCTTAAGGATGTGTTGCAGACTTGTTGAATAGATTCATTTTTCTTGTTTTGTTTGTTTTTGATGAAATTGTGCTTTTCTCGTCGAGAAAAGGCGTTTAACGCGATAAAAATGTTTAGTGCGTTATGAATACGGGCTAGCTTACCAAAAGTAAAAATGTGAACTAAATAAGGCCGAGAGTCGTTTTTATTGTTTAAAACACGATTTCTCGACCAGAATATGCTTTTTCAAAAAAGCCAATTTCCCATGGCGAGAGACTCTTTTTCTGTGAGAAAATGCATTAAAAGGAGGGATTTCATCAGAAACACTTAAAATACATATTGTACTTGTCTGAAAACTCACAGAACCTTGAAATAGAAGGTTTCTCACCAAAAAGCACATTGGTGAAAACCCCATTTTAAGGCTCTGAGTGTTTGTAAACACGTACAACAGGCATGTTTAAACTATAACGTATTTAGTGAAATCATGTTTCTGTCGAGGAGAAAACTTGTATAAAGCCATAAAAAGGATTCACTTGTGTTTGGCATTAGACCAAGCTACCAACAACCTAAACAATGATCAGAAATGGAGAAATTACACATTGACATTGGGTGAAATCACGTAACTCTTAAGGATGTGTTGCAGACTTGTTGAATAGATTCATTTTTCTTGTTTTGTTTGTTTTTGATGAAATTGTGCTTTTCTAGTCGAGAAAAGGCGTTTAACGCGATAAAAATGTTTAGTGCGTTATGAATACGGGCTAGCTTACCAAAAGTAAAAATGTGAACTAAATAAGGCAAAGAGTCGTTTTTATTGTTTAAAACACGATTTCTCGACCAGAATATGCTTTTTCAAAAAAGCCAATTTCCCATGGCAAGACTCATTTTCTGTGAGAAAATGCATTAAAAGGAGGGATTTCATCAGAAACACTTAAAATACATATTGTACTTGTCTGAAAACTCACAGAACCTTGAAATAGAAGGTTTCTCACCAAAAAGCACATTGGTGAAAACCCCATTTTAAGGCTCTGAGTGTTTGCAAACACGTACAACAGGCATGTTTAAACTATAACGTATTTAGTGAAATCATTTTTCTGTCGAGGAGAAAACTTGTATAAAGCCATAAAAAGGATTCACTTGTGTTTGGCATTAGACCAAGCTACCAACAACCTAAACAATGATCAGAAATGGAGAAATTACACATTGACATTGGGTGAAATCATGTAACTCTTAAGGATGTGTTGCAGACTTGTTGAATAGATTCATTTTTCTTGTTTTGTTTGTTTTTGATGAAATTGTGCTTTTCTAGTCGAGAAAAGGCGTTTAACGCGATAAAAATGTTTAGTGCGTTATGAATACGGGCTAGCTTACCAAAAGTAAAAATGTGAACTAAATAAGGCCGAGAGTCGTTTTTATTGTTTAAAACACGATTTCTCGACCAGAATATGCTTTTTCAAAAAAGCCAATTTCCCATGGCAAGACTCATTTTCTGTGAGAAAATGCATTAAAAGGAGGGATTTCATCAGAAACACTTAAAATACATATTGTACTTGTCTGAAAACTCACAGAACCTTGAAATAGAAGGTTTCTCACCAAAAAGCACATTGGTGAAAACCCCATTTTAAGGCTCTGAGTGTTTGCAAACACGTACAACAGGCATGTTTAAACTATAACGTATTTAGTGAAATCATTTTTCTGTCGAGGAGAAAACTTGTATAAAGCCATAAAAAGGATTCACTTGTGTTTGGCATTAGACCAAGCTACCAACAACCTAAACAATGATCAGAACTGGAGAAATTACACATTGACATTGGGGGAAATCATGTAACTCTTAAGGATGTGTTGCAGACTTGTTGAATAGATTCATTTTTCTTGTTTTGTTTGTTTTTGATGAAATTGTGCTTTTCTAGTCGAGAAAAGGCGTTTCACGCGATAAAAAGGTTTAGTGCGTTATGAATACGGGCTAGCTTACCAAAAGTAAAAATGTGAACTAAATAAGGCCGAGAGTCGTTTTTATTGTTTAAAACAGGATTTCTCGACCAGAATATGCTTTTTCAAAAAAGCCATGTTCCCATGGCGAGAGACTCGTTTTCTGTGAGAAAATGCATTAAAAGGAGGGATTTCATCAGAAACACTAAAAATACATATTGTACTTGTCTGAAAACGCACAGAACCTTGAAATAGAAGGTTTCTCACCAAAAAGCACATTGGTGAAAACCCCATTTTAAGGCTCTGAGTTTTTTGCAAACACGTACAACAGGCATGTTTAAACTATAACGATTTTAGTGAAATCATGTTTCTCTCGAGGAGAAAACGCGTATAAAGCCATAAAAAGGATTCACTTGTGTTTGGCATTGGACCAAGCTACCAACAACCTAAACAATGATCAGAAATGGAGAAATTACACATTGACATTGGGTGAAATCATGTAACTCTTAAGGATGTGTTGCAGACTTGTTGAATAGATTCATTTTTCTTGTTTTGTTTGTTTTTGATGAAATTGTGCTTTTCTAGTCGAGAAAAGGCGTTTCACGCGATAAAAAGGTTTAGTGCGTTATGAATACGGGCTAGCTTACCAAAAGTAAAAATGTGAACTAAATAAGGCCGAGAGTCGTTTTTATTGTTTAAAACACGATTTCTCGACCAGAATATGCTTTTTCAAAAAAGCCAATTTCCCATGGCGAGAGACTCATTTTCTGTGAGAAAATGCATTAAAAGGAGGGATTTCATCAGAAACACTTAAAATACATATTGTACTTGTCTGAAAACTCACAGAACCTTGAAATAGAAGGTTTCTCACCAAAAAGCACATTGGTGAAAACCCCATTTTAAGGCTCTGAGTGTTTGCAAACACGTACAACAGGCATGTTTAAACTATAACGTATTTAGTGAAATCATGTTTCTGTCGAGGAGAAAACTTGTATAAAGCCATAAAAAGGATTCACTTGTGTTTGGCATTAGACCAAGCTACCAACAACCTAAACAATGATCAGAACTGGAGAAATTACACATTGATATTGGGGGAAATCATGTAACTCTTAAGGATGTGTTGCAGACTTGTTGAATAGATTCATTTTTCTTGTTTTGTTTGTTTTTGATGAAATTGTGCTTTTCTCGTCGAGAAAAGGCGTTTAACGCGATAAAAAGGTTTAGTGCGTTATGAATACGGGCTAGCTTACCAAAAGTAAAAATGTGAACTAAATAAGGCCGAGAGTCGTTTTTATTGTTTAAAACACGATTTCTCGACCAGAATATGCTTTTTCAAAAAAGCCAATTTCCCATGGCGAGAGACTCTTTTTCTGAGAGAAAATGCATTAAAAGGAGGGATTTCATCAGAAACACTTAAAATACATATTGTACTTGTCTGAAAACTCACAGAACCTTGAAATAGAAGGTTTCTCACCAAAAAGCACATTGGTGAAAACCCCATTTTAAGGCTCTGAGTGTTTGCAAACACGTACAACAGGCATGTTTAAACTATAACGTATTTAGTGAAATCATGTTTCTGTCGAGGAGAAAACTTGTATAAAGCCATAAAAAGGATTCACTTGTGTTTGGCATTAGACCAAGCTACCAACAACCTAAACAATGATCAGAACTGGAGAAATTACACATTGACATTGGGTGAAATCATGTAACTCTTAAGGATGTGTTGCAGACTTGTTGAATAGATTCATTTTTCTTGTTTTGTTTGTTTTTGATGAAATTGTGCTTTTCTAGTCGAGAAAAGGCGTTTCACGCGATAAAAAGGTTTAGTGCGTTATGAATACGGGCTAGCTTACCAAAAGTAAAAATGTGAACTAAATAAGGCCCAGAGTCGTTTTTATTGTTTAAAACAGGATTTCTCGACCAGAATATGCTTTTTCAAAAAAGCCATGCTCCCATGGCGAGAGACCCGTTTTCTGTGAGAAAATGCATCAAAAGGAGGGATTTCATCAGAAACACTAAAAATACATATTGTACTTGTCTGAAAACGCACAGAACCTTGAAATAGAAGGTTTCTCACTAAAAAGCACATTGGTGAAAACCCCATTTTAAGGCTCTGAGTTTTTTGCAAACACGTACAACAGGCATGTTTAAACTATAACGATTTTAGTGAAATCATGTTTCTCTCGAGGAGAAAACGCGTATAAAGCCATAAAAAGGATTCACTTGTGTTTGGCATTTGACCAAGCTACCAACAACCTAAACAATGATCAGAAATGGAGAAATTACACATTGACATTGGGTGAAATCACGTAACTCTTAAGGATGTGTTGCAGACTTGTTGAATAGATTCATTTTTCTTGTTTTGTTTGTTTTTGATGAAATTGTGCTTTTCTCGTCGAGAAAAGGCGTTTCACGCGATAAAAAGGTTTAGTGCGTTATGAATACGGGCTAGCTTACCAAAAGTAAAAATGTGAACTAAATAAGGCCGAGAGTCGTTTTTATTGTTTAAAACACAATTTCTCGACCAGAATATGCTTTTTCAAAAAAGCCATGTTCCCATGGCGAGAGACTCGTTTTCTGTGAGAAAATGCATTAAAAGGAGGGATTTCATCAGAAACACTAAAAATACATATTGTACTTGTCTGAAAACGCACAGAACCTTGAAATAGAAGGTTTCTCACCAAAAAGCACATTGGTGAAAACCCCATTTTAAGGCTCTGAGTTTTTTGCAAACACGTACAACAGGCATGTTTAAACTATAACGATTTTAGTGAAATCATGTTTCTCTCGAGGAGAAAACGCGTTTAAAGCCATAAAAAGGATTCACTTGTGTTTGGCATTTGACCAAGCTACCAACAACCTAAACAATGATCAGAAATGGAGAAATTACACATTGACATTGGGTGAAATCACGTAACTCTTAAGGATGTGTTGCAGACTTGTTGAATAGATTCTTTTTTTTTGTTTTGTTTGTTTTTGATGAAATTGTGCTTTTCTCGTCGAGAAAAGGCGTTTAACGCGATAAAAAGGTTTAGTGCGTTATGAATATGGGCTAGCTTACCAAAAGTAAAAATGTGAACTAAATAAGGCCGGGAGTCGTTTTTATTGTTTAAAACACGATTTCTCGACCAGAATAGGCTTTTCAAAAAAGCCATTTTCCCATGGCAAGAGACTCATTTTCTGTGAGAAAATGCATTAAAAGGAGGGATTTCATCAGAAACACTTAAAATACATATTGTACTTGTCTGAAAACGCACAGAACCTTGAAATAGAAGGTTTCTCACCAAAAAGCACATTGGTGAAAACCCTATTTAAGGCTCTGAGTGTTTGCAAACACGTACAACAGGCATGTTTAAACTATAACGTTTTTAGTGAAATCATGTTTCTCTCGAGGAGAAAACGCGTATAAAGCCATAAAAAGGATTCACTTGTGTTTGGCATTGGACCAAGCTACCAACAACCTAAACAATGATCAGAACTGGAGAAATTACACATTGACATTGGGGGAAATCATGTAACTCTTAAGGATTTGTTGCAGACTTGTTGAATAGATTCATTTTTCTTGTTTTGTTTGTTTTTGATGAAATTGTGCTTTTCTAGTCGAGAAAAGGCGTTTCACGCGATAAAAAGGTTTAGTGCGTTATGAATACGGGCTAGCTTACCAAAAGTAAAAATGTGAACTAAATAAGGCCGAGAGTCGTTTTTATTGTTTAAAACACGATTTCTCGACCAGAATATGCTTTTTCAAAAAAGCCAATTTCCCATGGCAAGAGACTCATTTTCTGTGAGAAAATGCATTAAAAGGAGGGATTTCATCAGAAACACTTAAAATACATATTGTACTTGTCTGAAAACTCACAGAACCTTGAAATAGAAGGTTTCTCACCAAAAAGCACATTGGTGAAAACCCCATTTTAAGGCTCTGAGTGTTTGCAAACACGTACAACAGGCATGTTTAAACTATAACGTATTTAGTGAAATCATGTTTCTGTCGAGGAGAAAACTTGTATAAAGCCATAAAAAGGATTCACTTGTGTTTGGCATTAGACCAAGCTACCAACAACCTAAACAATGATCAGAAATGGAGAAATTACACATTGACATTGGGTGAAATCATGTAACTCTTAAGGATGTGTTGCAGACTTGTTGAATAGATTCATTTTTCTTGTTTTGTTTGTTTTTGATGAAATTGTGCTTTTCTCGTCGAGAAAAGGCGTTTCACGCGATAAAAAGGTTTAGTGCGTTATGAATACGGGCTAGCTTACCAAAAGTAAAAATGTGAACTAAATAAGGCCCAGAGTCGTTTTTATTGTTTAAAACAGGATTTCTCGACCAGAATATGCTTTTTCAAAAAAGCCATGCTCCCATGGCGAGAGACCCGTTTTCTGTGAGAAAATGCATCAAAAGGAGGGATTTCATCAGAAACACTAAAAATACATATTGTACTTGTCTGAAAACGCACAGAACCTTGAAATAGAAGGTTTCTCACTAAAAAGCACATTGGTGAAAACCCCATTTTAAGGCTCTGAGTTTTTTGCAAACACGTACAACAGGCATGTTTAAACTATAACGATTTTAGTGAAATCATGTTTCTCTCGAGGAGAAAACGCGTATAAAGCCATAAAAAGGATTCACTTGTGTTTGGCATTTGACCAAGCTACCAACAACCTAAACAATGATCAGAAATGGAGAAATTACACATTGACATTGGGTGAAATCACGTAACTCTTAAGGATGTGTTGCAGACTTGTTGAATAGATTCATTTTTCTTGTTTTGTTTGTTTTTGATGAAATTGTGCTTTTCTCGTCGAGAAAAGGCGTTTCACGCGATAAAAAGGTTTAGTGCGTTATGAATACGGGCTAGCTTACCAAAAGTACAAATGTGAACTAAATAAGGCCGAGAGTCGTTTTTATTGTTTAAAACACAATTTCTCGACCAGAATATGCTTTTTCAAAAAAGCCATGTTCCCATGGCGAGAGACTCGTTTTCTGTGAGAAAATGCATTAAAAGGAGGGATTTCATCAGAAACACTAAAAATACATATTGTACTTGTCTGAAAACGCACAGAACCTTGAAATAGAAGGTTTCTCACCAAAAAGCACATTGGTGAAAACCCCATTTTAAGGCTCTGAGTTTTTTGCAAACACGTACAACAGGCATGTTTAAACTATAACGATTTTAGTGAAATCATGTTTCTCTCGAGGAGAAAACGCGTTTAAAGCCATAAAAAGGATTCACTTGTGTTTGGCATTTGACCAAGCTACCAACAACCTAAACAATGATCAGAAATGGAGAAATTACACATTGACATTGGGTGAAATCACGTAACTCTTAAGGATGTGTTGCAGACTTGTTGAATAGATTCTTTTTTTTTGTTTTGTTTGTTTTTGATGAAATTGTGCTTTTCTCGTCGAGAAAAGGCGTTTAACGCGATAAAAAGGTTTAGTGCGTTATGAATATGGGCTAGCTTACCAAAAGTAAAAATGTGAACTAAATAAGGCCGGGAGTCGTTTTTATTGTTTAAAACACGATTTCTCGACCAGAATAGGCTTTTCAAAAAAGCCATTTTCCCATGGCAAGAGACTCATTTTCTGTGAGAAAATGCATTAAAAGGAGGGATTTCATCAGAAACACTTAAAATACATATTGTACTTGTCTGAAAACGCACAGAACCTTGAAATAGAAGGTTTCTCACCAAAAAGCACATTGGTGAAAACCCTATTTAAGGCTCTGAGTGTTTGCAAACACGTACAACAGGCATGTTTAAACTATAACGTTTTTAGTGAAATCATGTTTCTCTCGAGGAGAAAACGCGTATAAAGCCATAAAAAGGATTCACTTGTGTTTGGCATTGGACCAAGCTACCAACAACCTAAACAATGATCAGAACTGGAGAAATTACACATTGACATTGGGGGAAATCATGTAACTCTTAAGGATTTGTTGCAGACTTGTTGAATAGATTCATTTTTCTTGTTTTGTTTGTTTTTGATGAAATTGTGCTTTTCTAGTCGAGAAAAGGCGTTTCACGCGATAAAAAGGTTTAGTGCGTTATGAATACGGGCTAGCTTACCAAAAGTAAAAATGTGAACTAAATAAGGCCGAGAGTCGTTTTTATTGTTTAAAACACGATTTCTCGACCAGAATATGCTTTTTCAAAAAAGCCAATTTCCCATGGCAAGAGACTCATTTTCTGTGAGAAAATGCATTAAAAGGAGGGATTTCATCAGAAACACTTAAAATACATATTGTACTTGTCTGAAAACTCACAGAACCTTGAAATAGAAGGTTTCTCACCAAAAAGCACATTGGTGAAAACCCCATTTTAAGGCTCTGAGTGTTTGCAAACACGTACAACAGGCATGTTTAAACTATAACGTATTTAGTGAAATCATGTTTCTGTCGAGGAGAAAACTTGTATAAAGCCATAAAAAGGATTCACTTGTGTTTGGCATTAGACCAAGCTACCAACAACCTAAACAATGATCAGAAATGGAGAAATTACACATTGACATTGGGTGAAATCATGTAACTCTTAAGGATGTGTTGCAGACTTGTTGAATAGATTCATTTTTCTTGTTTTGTTTGTTTTTGATGAAATTGTGCTTTTCTAGTCGAGAAAAGGCGTTTCACGCGATAAAAATGTTTAGTGCGTTATGAATACGGGCTAGCTTACCAAAAGTAAAAATGTGAACTAAATAAGGCCGAGAGTCGTTTTTATTGTTTAAAACACGATTTCTCGACCAGAATATGCTTTTTCAAAAAAGCCAATTTCCCATGGCAAGACTCATTTTCTGTGAGAAAATGCATTAAAAGGAGGGATTTCATCAGAAACACTTAAAATACATATTGTACTTGTCTGAAAACTCACAGAACCTTGAAATAGAAGGTTTCTCACCAAAAAGCACATTGGTGAAAACCCCATTTTAAGGCTCTGAGTGTTTGCAAACACGTACAACAGGCATGTTTAAACTATAACGTATTTAGTGAAATCATGTTTCTGTCGAGGAGAAAACTTGTATAAAGCCATAAAAAGGATTCACTTGTGTTTGGCATTAGACCAAGCTACCAACAACCTAAACAATGATCAGAACTGGAGAAATTACACATTGACATTGGGGGAAATCATGTAACTCTTAAGGACGTGTTGCAGACTTGTTGAATAGATTCATTTTTCTTGTTTTGTTTGTTTTTGATGAAATTGTGCTTTTCTAGTCAAGAAAAGGCGTTTCACGCGATAAAAAGGTTTAGTGCGTTATGAATACGGGCTAGCTTACCAAAAGTAAAAATGTGAACTAAATAAGGCCCGGAGTCGTTTTTATTGTTTAAAACAGGATTTCTCGACCAGAATATGCTTTTTCAAAAAAGCCATGTTCCCATGGCGAGAGACTCGTTTTCTGTGAGAAAATGCATCAAAAGGAGGGATTTCATCAGAAACACTAAAAATACATATTGTACTTGTCTGAAAACGCACAGAACCTTGAAATAGAAGGTTTCTCACCAAAAAGCACATTGGTGAAAACCCCATTTTAAGGCTCTGAGTTTTTTGCAAACACGTACAACAGGCATGTTTAAACTATAACGATTTTAGTGAAATCATGTTTCTCTCGAGGAGAAAACGCGTATAAAGCCATAAAAAGGATTCACTTGTGTTTGGCATTTGACCAAGCTACCAACAACCTAAACAATGATCAGAAATGGAGAAATTACACATTGACATTGGGTGAAATCACGTAACTCTTAACGATGTGTTGCAGACTTGTTGAATAGATTCATTTTTCTTGTTTTGTTTGTTTTTGATGAAATTGTGCTTTTCTCGTCGAGAAAAGGCGTTTCACGCGATAAAAAGGTTTAGTGCGTTATGAATACGGGCTAGCTTACCAAAAGTAAAAATGTGAACTAAATAAGGCCGAGAGTCGTTTTTATTGTTTAAAACACGATTTCTCGACCAGAATATGCTTTTTCAAAAAAGCCAATTTCCCATGGCGAGAGACTCGTTTTCTGTGAGAAAATGCATTAAAAGGAGGGATTTCATCAGAAACACTAAAAATACATATTGTACTTGTCTGAAAACGCACAGAACCTTGAAATAGAAGGTTTCTCACCAAAAAGCACATTGGTGAAAACCCCATTTTAAGGCTCTGAGTGTTTGCAAACACGTACAACAGGCATGTTTAAACTATAACGATTTTAGTGAAATCATGTTTCTCTCGAGGAGAAAACGCGTTTAAAGCCATAAAAAGGATTCACTTGTGTTTGGCATTTGACCAAGCTACCAACAACCTAAACAATGATCAGAAATGGAGAAATTACACATTGACATTGGGGGAAATCATGTAACTCTTAAGGATGTGTTGCAGACTTGTTGAATAGATTCATTTTTCTTGTTTTGTTTGTTTTTGATGAAATTGTGCTTTTCTAGTCGAGAAAAGGCGTTTCACGCGATAAAAAGGTTTGGTGCGTTATGAATACGGGCTAGCTTACCAAAAGTAAAAATGTGAACTAAATAAGGCCCGGAGTCGTTTTTATTGTTTAAAACAGGATTTCTCGACCAGAATATGCTTTTCAAAAAAGCCATGTTCCCATGGCGAGAGACTCGTTTTCTGTGAGAAAATGCATTAAAAGGAGGGATTTCATCAGAAACACTATAAATACATATTGTACTTGTCTGAAAACGCACAGAACCTTGAAATAGAAGGTTTCTCACCAAAAAGCACATTGGTGAAAACCCCATTTTAAGGCTCTGAGTTTTTTGCAAACACGTACAACAGGCATGTTTAAACTATAACGATTTTAGTGAAATCATGTTTCTCTCGAGGAGAAAATGCGTTTAAAGCCATAAAAAGGATTCACTTGTGTTTGGCATTTGACCAAGCTACCAACAACCTAAACAATGATCAGAAATGGAGAAATTACACATTGACATTGGGTGAAATCACGTAACTCTTAAGGATGTGTTGCAGACTTGTTGAATAGATTCATTTTTCTTGTTTTGTTTGTTTTTGATGAAATTGTGCTTTTCTCGTCGAGAAAAGGCGTTTAACGCGATAAAAAGGTTTAGTGCGTTATGAATACGGGCTAGCTTACCAAAAGTAAAAATGTGAACTAAATAAGGCCGAGAGTCGTTTTTATTGTTTAAAACACGATTTCTCGACCAGAATATGCTTTTTCAAAAAAGCCAATTTCCCATGGCAAGACTCATTTTCTGTGAGAAAATGCATTAAAAGGAGGGATTTCATCAGAAACACTTAAAATACATATTGTACTTGTCTGAAAACTCACAGAACCTTGAAATAGAAGGTTTCTCACCAAAAAGCACATTGGTGAAAACCCCATTTTAAGGCTCTGAGTGTTTGCAAACACGTACAACAGGCATGTTTAAACTATAACGTTTTTAGTGAAATCATGTTTCTCTCGAGGAGAAAACGCGTATAAAGCCATAAAAAGGATTCACTTGTGTTTGGCATTGGACCAAGCTACCAACAACCTAAACAATGATCAGAACTGGAGAAATTACACATTGACATTGGGGGAAATCATGTAACTCTTAAGGATGTGTTGCAGACTTGTTGAATAGATTCATTTTTCTTGTTTTGTTTGTTTTTGATGAAATTGTGCTTTTCTAGTCGAGAAAAGGCGTTTCACGCGATAAAAAGGTTTAGTGCGTTATGAATACGGGCTAGCTTACCAAAAGTAAAAATGTGAACTAAATAAGGCCCGGAGTCGTTTTTATTGTTTAAAACAGGATTTCTCGACCAGAATATGCTTTTTCAAAAAAGCCATGTTCCCATGGCGAGAGACTCGTTTTCTGTGAGAAAATGCATTAAAAGGAGGGATTTCATCAGAAACACTTAAAATACATATTGTACTTGTCTGAAAACGCACAGAACCTTGAAATAGAAGGTTTCTCACCAAAAAGCACATTGGTGAAAACCCTATTTTAAGGCTCTGAGTGTTTGCAAACACGTACAACAGGCATGTTTAAACTATAACGTTTTTAGTGAAATCATGTTTCTCTCGAGGAGAAAACGCGTATAAAGCCATAAAAAGGATTCACTTGTGTTTGGCATTGGACCAAGCTACCAACAACCTAAACAATGATCAGAACTGGAGAAATTACACATTGACATTGGGGGAAATCATGTAACTCTTAAGGATGTGTTGCAGACTTGTTGAATAGATTCATTTTTCTTGTTTTGTTTGTTTTTGATGAAATTGTGCTTTTCTAGTCGAGAAAAGGCGTTTCACGCGATAAAAAGGTTTAGTGCGTTATGAATACGGGCTAGCTTACCAAAAGTAAAAATGTGAACTAAATAAGGCCCGGAGTCGTTTTTATTGTTTAAAACAGGATTTCTCGACCAGAATATGCTTTTTCAAAAAAGCCATGTTCCCATGGCGAGAGACTCGTTTTCTGTGAGAAAATGCATTAAAAGGAGGGATTTCATCAGAAACACTAAAAATACATATTGTACTTGTCTGAAAACGCACAGAACCTTGAAATAGAAGGTTTCTCACCAAAAAGCACATTGGTGAAAACCCCATTTTAAGGCTCTGAGTTTTTTGCAAACACGTACAACAGGCATGTTTAAACTATAACGATTTTAGTGAAATCATGTTTCTCTCGAGGAGAAAACGCGTATAAAGCCATAAAAAGGATTCACTTGTGTTTGGCATTGGACCAAGCTACCAACAACCTAAACAATGATCAGAAATGGAGAAATTACACATTGACATTGGGTGAAATCATGTAACTCTTAAGGATGTGTTGCAGACTTGTTGAATAGATTCATTTTTCTTGTTTTGTTTGTTTTTGATGAAATTGTGCTTTTCTAGTCGAGAAAAGGCGTTTAACGCGATAAAAAGGTTTAGTGCGTTATGAATACGGGCTAGCTTACCAAAAGTAAAAATGTGAACTAAATAAGGCCGAGAGTCGTTTTTATTGTTTAAAACACGATTTCTCGACCAGAATATGCTTTTTCAAAAAAGCCAATTTCCCATGGCAAGAGACTCATTTTCTGTGAGAAAATGCATTAAAAGGAGGGATTTCATCAGAAACACTTAAAATACATATTGTACTTGTCTGAAAACTCACAGAACCTTGAAATAGAAGGTTTCTCACCAAAAAGCACATTGGTGAAAACCCCATTTTAAGGCTCTGAGTGTTTGCAAACACGTACAACAGGCATGTTTAAACTATAACGTATTTAGTGAAATCATGTTTCTGTCGAGGAGAAAACTTGTATAAAGCCATAAAAAGGATTCACTTGTGTTTGGCATTAGACCAAGCTACCAAAAACATAAACAATGATCAGAACTGGAGAAATTACACATTGACATTGGGGGAAATCATGTAACTCTTAAGGATGTGTTGCAGACTTGTTGAATAGATTCATTTTTTTTGTTTTGTTTGTTTTTGATGAAATTGTGCTTTTCTCGTCGAGAAAAGGCGTTTAACGCGATAAAAAGGTTTAGTGCGTTATGAATATGGGCTAGCTTACCAAAAGTTAAAATGTGAACTAAATAAGGCCGGGAGTCGTTTTTATTGTTTAAAACACGATTTCTCGACCAGAATAGGCTTTTTCAAAAAAGCCATTTTCCCATGGCAAGAGACTCATTTTCTGTGAGAAAATGCATTAAAAGGAGGGATTTCATCAGAAACACTTAAAATACATATTGTACTTGTCTGAAAACTCACATAACCTTGAAATAGAAGGTTTCTCACCAAAAAGCACATTGGTGAAAACCCTATTTTAAGGCTCTGAGTGTTTGCAAACACGTACAACAGGCATGTTTAAACTATAACGTTTTTAGTGAAATCATGTTTCTCTCGAGGAGAAAACATGTATAAAGCCATAAAAAGGATTCACTTGTGTTTGGCATTGGACCAAGCTACCAACAACCTAAACAATGATCAGAACTGGAGAAATTACACATTGACATTGGGGGAAATCATGTAACTCTTAAGGATGTGTTGCAGACTTGTTGAATAGATTCATTTTTCTTGTTTTGTTTGTTTTTGATGAAATTGTGCTTTTCTAGTCGAGAAAAGGCGTTTCACGCGATAAAAAGGTTTAGTGCGTTATGAATACGGGCTAGCTTACCAAAAGTAAAAATGTGAACTAAATAAGGCCCGGAGTCGTTTTTATTGTTTAAAACAGGATTTCTCGACCAGAATATGCTTTTTCAAAAAAGCCATGTTCCCATGGCGAGAGACTCGTTTTCTGTGAGAAAATGCATTAAAAGGAGGGATTTCATCAGAAACACTAAAAATACATATTGTACTTGTCTGAAAACGCACAGAACCTTGAAATAGAAGGTTTCTCACCAAAAAGCACATTGGTGAAAACCCCATTTTAAGGCTCTGAGTTTTTTGCAAACACGTACAACAGGCATGTTTAAACTATAACGATTTTAGTGAAATCATGTTTCTCTCGAGGAGAAAACGCGTATAAAGCCATAAAAAGGATTCACTTGTGTTTGGCATTGGACCAAGCTACCAACAACCTAAACAATGATCAGAAATGGAGAAATTACACATTGACATTGGGTGAAATCATGTAACTCTTAAGGATGTGTTGCAGACTTGTTGAATAGATTCATTTTTCTTGTTTTGTTTGTTTTTGATGAAATTGTGCTTTTCTAGTCGAGAAAAGGAGTTTCACGCGATAAAAAGGTTTAGTGCGTTATGAATACGGGCTAGCTTACCAAAAGTAAAAATGTGAACTAAATAAGGCCGAGAGTCGTTTTTATTGTTTAAAACACGATTTCTCGACCAGAATATGCTTTTTCAAAAAAGCCAATTTCCAATGGCGAGAGACTCATTTTCTGTGAGAAAATGCATTAAAAGGAGGGATTTCATCAGAAACACTTAAAATACATATTGCACTTGTCTGAAAACTCACAGAACCTTGAAATAGAAGGTTTCTCACCAAAAAGCACATTGGTGAAAACCCCATTTTAAGGCTCTGAGTGTTTGCAAACACGTACAACAGTCATGTTTAAACTATAACGGATTTAGTGAAATCATGTTTCTCTCGAGGAGAAAACGCGTATAAAGCCATAAAAAGGATTCACTTGTGTTTGGCATTAGACCAAGCTACCAACAACCTAAACAATGATCAGAACTGGAGAAATTACACATTGACATTGGGGGAAATCATGTAACTCTTAAGGATGTGTTGCAGACTTGTTGAATAGATTCATTTTTCTTGTTTTGTTTGTTTTTGATGAAATTGTGCTTTTCTAGTCGAGAGAAGGCGTTTCACGCGATAAAAAGGTTTAGTTCGTTATGAATACGGGCTAGCTCACCAAAAGTAAAAATGTGAACTAAATAAGGCCGGGAGTCGTTTTTATTGTTTAAAACAGGATTTCTCGACCAGAATATGCTTTTCAAAAAAGCCATGTTCCCATGGCGAGAGACTCGTTTTCTGTGAGAAAATGCATTAAAAGGAGGGATTTCATCAGAAACACTAAAAATACATATTGTACTTGTCTGAAAACGCACAGAACCTTGAAATAGAAGATTTCTCACCAAAAAGCACATTGGTGAAAACCCCATTTTAAGGCTCTGAGTTTTTTGCAAACACGTACAACAGGCATGTTTAAACTATAGCGATTTTAGTGAAATCATGTTTCTCTCGAGGAGAAAACGCGTATAAAGCCATAAAAAGGATTCACTTGTGTTTGGCATTGGACCAAGCTACCAACAACCTAAACAATGATCAGAAATGGAGAAATTACACATTGACATTGGGGGAAATCATGTAACTCTTAAGGATGTGTTGCAGACTTGTTGAATAGATTCATTTTTCTTGTTTTGTTTGTTTTTGATGAAATTGTGCTTTTCTAGTCGAGAAAAGGCTTTTTACGCGATAAAAGGGTTTAGTGCGTTATGAATACGGGCTAGCTTACCAAAAGTAAAAATGTGAACTAAATAAGGCCGAGAGTCGTTTTATTGTTTAAAACACGATTTCTCGACCAGAATATGCTTTTTCAAAAAAGCCAATTTCCCATGGCGAGAGACTCGTTTTCTGTGAGAAAATGCATTAAAAAAGGGATTTCATCAGAAACACTTAAAATACATATTGTACTTGTCTGAAAACTCACAGAACCTTGAAATAGAAGGTTTCTCACCAAAAAGCACATTGGTGAAAACCCTATTTTAAGGCTCTGAGTGTTTGCAAACACGTACAACAGGGCATGTTTAAACTATAACGTTTTTAGTGAAATCATGTTTCTCTCGAGGAGAAAACGCGTATAAAGCCATAAAAAGGATTCACTTGTGTTTGGCATTGGACCAAGCTACCAACAACCTAAACAATGATCAGAACTGGAGAAATTACACATTGACATTGGGGGAAATCATGTAACTCTTAAGGATGTGTTGCAGACTTGTTGAATAGATTCATTTTTCTTGTTTTGTTTGTTTTTGATGAAATTGTGCTTTTCTAGTCGAGAGAAGGCGTTTCACGCGATAAAAAGGTTTAGTTCGTTATGAATACGGGCTAGCTCACCAAAAGTAAAAATGTGAACTAAATAAGGCCGGGAGTCGTTTTTATTGTTTAAAACAGGATTTCTCGACCAGAATATGCTTTTCAAAAAAGCCATGTTCCCATGGCGAGAGACTCGTTTTCTGTGAGAAAATGCATTAAAAGGAGGGATTTCATCAGAAACACTAAAAATACATATTGTACTTGTCTGAAAACGCACAGAACCTTGAAATAGAAGGTTTCTCACCAAAAAGCACATTGGTGAAAACCCCATTTTAAGGCTCTGAGTTTTTTGCAAACACGTACAACAGGCATGTTTAAACTATAGCGATTTTAGTGAAATCATGTTTCTCTCGAGGAGAAAACGCGTATAAAGCCATAAAAAGGATTCACTTGTGTTTGGCATTGGACCAAGCTACCAACAACCTAAACAATGATCAGAAATGGAGAAATTACACATTGACATTGGGGGAAATCATGTAACTCTTAAGGATGTGTTGCAGACTTGTTGAATAGATTCATTTTTCTTGTTTTGTTTGTTTTTGATGAAATTGTGCTTTTCTAGTCGAGAAAAGGCGTTTAACGCGATAAAAGGGTTTAGTGCGTTATGAATACGGGCTAGCTTACCAAAAGTAAAAATGTGAACTAAATAAGGCCGAGAGTCGTTTTTATTGTTTAAAACACGATTTCTCGACCAGAATATGCTTTTTCAAAAAAGCCAATTTCCCATGGCGAGAGACTCATTTTCTGTGAGAAAATGCATTAAAAGGAGGGATTTCATCAGAAACACTTAAAATACATATTGTACTTGTCTGAAAACTCACAGAACCTTGAAATAGAAGGTTTCTCACCAAAAAGCACATTGGTGAAAACCCCATTTTAAGGCTCTGAGTGTTTGCAAACAGGTACAACAAGCATGTTTAAACTATAACGTATTTAGTGAAATCATGTTTTTTTCGAGGAGAAAACTTGTATAACGCCATAAAAAGGATTCACTTGTGTTTGGCATTAGACCAAGCTACCAACAACCTAAACAATGATCAGAACTGGATAAATTACACATTGACATTGGGGGAAATCATGTAGCTCTTAAGGATGTGTTGCAGACTTGTTGAATAGATTCATTTTTCTTGTTTTGTTTGTTTTTGATGAAATTGTGCTTTTCTAGTCGAGAAAAGGCGTTTCACGCGATAAAAAGGTTTAGTGCGTTATGAATACGGGCTAGCTTACCAAAAGTAAAAATGTGAACTAAATAAGGCCCGGAGTCGTTTTTATTGTTTAAAACACGATTTCTCGACCAGAATATGCTTTTTCAAAAAAGCCAATTTCCCATGGCGAGAGACTCATTTTCTGTGAGAAAATGCATTAAAAGGAGGGATTTCATCAGAAACACTTAAAATACATATTGTACTTGTCTGAAAACTCACAGAACCTTGAAATAGAAGGTTTCTCACCAAAAAGCACATTGGTGAAAACCCTATTTTAAGGCTCTGAGTGTTTACAAACACGTACAACAGGCATGTTTAAACTATAACGTTTTTAGTGAAATCATGTTTCTCTCGAGGAGAAAACGCGTATAAAGCCATAAAAAGGATTCACTTGTGTTTGGCATTGGACCAAGCTACCAACAACCTAAACAATGATCAGAACTGGAGAAATTACACATTGACATTGGGGGAAATCATGTAACTCTTAAGGATGTGTTGCAGACTTGTTGAATAGATTCATTTTTCTTGTTTTGTTTGTTTTTGATGAAATTGTGCTTTTCTAGTCGAGAAAAGGCTTTTTACGCGATAAAAGGGTTTAGTGCGTTATGAATACGGGCTAGCTTACCAAAAGTAAAAATGTGAACTAAATAAGGCCGAGAGTCGTTTTATTGTTTAAAACACGATTTCTCGACCAGAATATGCTTTTTCAAAAAAGCCAATTTCCCATGGCGAGAGACTCGTTTTCTGTGAGAAAATGCATTAAAAAAGGGATTTCATCAGAAACACTTAAAATACATATTGTACTTGTCTGAAAACTCACAGAACCTTGAAATAGAAGGTTTCTCACCAAAAAGCACATTGGTGAAAACCCTATTTTAAGGCTCTGAGTGTTTGCAAACACGTATAACAGGGCATGTTTAAACTATAACGTTTTTAGTGAAATCATGTTTCTCTCGAGGAGAAAACGCGTATAAAGCCATAAAAAGGATTCACTTGTGTTTGGCATTGGACCAAGCTACCAACAACCTAAACAATGATCAGAACTGGAGAAATTACACATTGACATTGGGGGAAATCATGTAACTCTTAAGGATGTGTTGCAGACTTGTTGAATAGATTCATTTTTCTTGTTTTGTTTGTTTTTGATGAAATTGTGCTTTTCTAGTCGAGAGAAGGCGTTTCACGCGATAAAAAGGTTTAGTTCGTTATGAATACGGGCTAGCTCACCAAAAGTAAAAATGTGAACTAAATAAGGCCGGGAGTCGTTTTTATTGTTTAAAACAGGATTTCTCGACCAGAATATGCTTTTCAAAAAAGCCATGTTCCCATGGCGAGAGACTCGTTTTCTGTGAGAAAATGCATTAAAAGGAGGGATTTCATCAGAAACACTAAAAATACATATTGTACTTGTCTGAAAACGCACAGAACCTTGAAATAGAAGGTTTCTCACCAAAAAGCACATTGGTGAAAACCCCATTTTAAGGCTCTGAGTTTTTTGCAAACACGTACAACAGGCATGTTTAAACTATAGCGATTTTAGTGAAATCATGTTTCTCTCGAGGAGAAAACGCGTATAAAGCCATAAAAAGGATTCACTTGTGTTTGGCATTGGACCAAGCTACCAACAACCTAAACAATGATCAGAAATGGAGAAATTACACATTGACATTGGGGGAAATCATGTAACTCTTAAGGATGTGTTGCAGACTTGTTGAATAGATTCATTTTTCTTGTTTTGTTTGTTTTTGATGAAATTGTGCTTTTCTAGTCGAGAAAAGGCGTTTAACGCGATAAAAAGGTTTAGTGCGTTATGAATACGGGCTAGCTTACCAAAAGTACAAATGTGAACTAAATAAGGCCGAGAGTCGTTTTTATTGTTTAAAACATGATTTCTCGACCAGAATAGGCTTTTTCAAAAAAGCCATTTTCCCATGGCGAGAGACTCATTTTCTGTGAGAAAATGCATTAAAAGGAGGGATTTCATCAGAAACACTTAAAATACATATTGTACTTATCTGAAAACGCACAGAACCTTGAAATAGAAGGTTTCTCACCAAAAAGCACATTGGTGAAAACCCTATTTTAAGGCTCTGAGTGTTTGCAAACACGTACAACAGGCATGTTTAAACTATAACGTTTTTAGTGAAATCATGTTTCTCTCGAGGAGAAAACGCGTATAAAGCCATAAAAAGGATTCACTTGTGTTTGGCATTGGACCAAGCTACCAACAACCTAAACAATGATCAGAACTGGAGAAATTACACATTGGCATTGGGGGAAATCATGTAACTCTTAAGGATGTGTTGCAGACTTGTTGAATAGATTCATTTTTCTTGTTTTGTTTGTTTTTGATGAAATTGTGCTTTTCTAGTCGAGAAAAGGCGTTTAACGCGATAAAAGGGTTTAGTGCGTTATGAATACGGGCTAGCTTACCAAAAGTAAAAATGTGAACTAAATAAGGCCGAGAGTCGTTTTTATTGTTTAAAACACGATTTCTCGACCAGAATATGCTTTTTCAAAAAAGCCAATTTCCCATGGCGAGAGACTCATTTTCTGTGAGAAAATGCATTAAAAGGAGGGATTTCATCAGAAACACTTAAAATACATATTGTACTTGTCTGAAAACTCACAGAACCTTGAAATAGAAGGTTTCTCACCAAAAAGCACATTGGTGAAAACCCCATGTTAAGGCTCTGAGTGTTTGCAAACAGGTACAACAAGCATGTTTAAACTATAACGTATTTAGTGAAATCATGTTTTTTTCGAGGAGAAAACTTGTATAACGCCATAAAAAGGATTCACTTGTGTTTGGCATTAGACCAAGCTACCAACAACCTAAACAATGATCAGAACTGGAGAAATTACACATTGACATTGGGGGAAATCATGTAGCTCTTAAGGATGTGTTGCAGACTTGTTGAATAGATTCATTTTTCTTGTTTTGTTTGTTTTTGATGAAATTGTGCTTTTCTAGTCGAGAAAAGGCGTTTCACGCGATAAAAAGGTTTAGTGCGTTATGAATACGGGCTAGCTTACCAAAAGTAAAAATGTGAACTAAATAAGGCCCGGAGTCGTTTTTATTGTTTAAAACACGATTTCTCGACCAGAATATGCTTTTTCAAAAAAGCCAATTTCCCATGGCGAGAGACTCATTTTCTGTGAGAAAATGCATTAAAAGGAGGGAATATCATCAGAAACACTTAAAATACATATTGTACTTGTCTGAAAACTCACAGAACCTTGAAATAGAAGGTTTCTCACCAAAAAGCACATTGGTGAAAACCCTATTTTAAGGCTCTGAGTGTTTACAAACACGTACAACAGGCATGTTTAAACTATAACGTTTTTAGTGAAATCATGTTTCTCTCGAGGAGAAAACGCGTATAAAGCCATAAAAAGGATTCACTTGTGTTTGGCATTGGACCAAGCTACCAACAACCTAAACAATGATCAGAACTGGAGAAATTACACATTGACATTGGGGGAAATCATGTAACTCTTAAGGATGTGTTGCAGACTTGTTGAATAGATTCATTTTTCTTGTTTTGTTTGTTTTTGATGAAATTGTGCTTTTCTAGTCGAGAAAAGGCTTTTTACGCGATAAAAGGGTTTAGTGCGTTATGAATACGGGCTAGCTTACCAAAAGTAAAAATGTGAACTAAATAAGGCCGAGAGTCGTTTTATTGTTTAAAACACGATTTCTCGACCAGAATATGCTTTTTCAAAAAAGCCAATTTCCCATGGCGAGAGACTCGTTTTCTGTGAGAAAATGCATTAAAAAAGGGATTTCATCAGAAACACTTAAAATACATATTGTACTTGTCTGAAAACTTACAGAACCTTGAAATAGAAGGTTTCTCACCAAAAAGCACATTGGTGAAAACCCTATTTTAAGGCTCTGAGTGTTTGCAAACACGTACAACAGGGCATGTTTAAACTATAACGTTTTTAGTGAAATCATGTTTCTCTCGAGGAGAAAACGCGTATAAAGCCATAAAAAGGATTCACTTGTGTTTGGCATTGGACCAAGCTACCAACAACCTAAACAATGATCAGAACTGGAGAAATTACACATTGACATTGGGGGAAATCATGTAACTCTTAAGGATGTGTTGCAGACTTGTTGAATAGATTCATTTTTCTTGTTTTGTTTGTTTTTGATGAAATTGTGCTTTTCTAGTCGAGAAAAGGCGTTTCACGCGATAAAAAGGTTTAGTGCGTTATGAATACGGGCTAGCTTACCAAAAGTAAAAATGTGAACTAAATAAGGCCGAGAGTCGTTTTTATTGTTTAAAACACGATTTCTCGACCAGAATATGCTTTTTCAAAAAAGCCAATTTCCAATGGCGAGAGACTCATTTTCTGTGAGAAAATGCATTAAAAGGAGGGATTTCATCAGAAACACTTAAAATACATATTGTACTTGTCTGAAAACTCACAGAACCTTGAAATAGAAGGTTTCTCACCAAAAAGCACATTGGTGAAAACCCCATTTTAAGGCTCTGAGTGTTTGCAAACACGTACAACAGTCATGTTTAAACTATAACGGATTTAGTGAAATCATGTTTCTGTCGAGGAGAAAACTTGTATAAAGCCATAAAAAGGATTCACTTGTGTTTGGCATTAGACCAAGCTACCAACAACCTAAACAATGATCAGAACTGGAGAAATTACACATTGACATTGGGGGAAATCATGTAACTCTTAAGGATGTGTTGCAGACTTGTTGAATAGATTCATTTTTCTTGTTTTGTTTGTTTTTGATGAAATTGTGCTTTTCTAGTCGAGAGAAGGCGTTTCACGCGATAAAAAGGTTTAGTTCGTTATGAATACGGGCTAGCTCACCAAAAGTAAAAATGTGAACTAAATAAGGCCGGGAGTCGTTTTTATTGTTTAAAACAGGATTTCTCGACCAGAATATGCTTTTCAAAAAAGCCATGTTTCCCATGGCGAGAGACTCGTTTTCTGTGAGAAAATGCATTAAAAGGAGGGATTTCATCAGAAACACTAAAAATACATATTGTACTTGTCTGAAAACGCACAGAACCTTGAAATAGAAGATTTCTCACCAAAAAGCACATTGGTGAAAACCCCATTTTAAGGCTCTGAGTTTTTTGCAAACACGTACAACAGGCATGTTTAAACTATAGCGATTTTAGTGAAATCATGTTTCTCTCGAGGAGAAAACGCGTATAAAGCCATAAAAAGGATTCACTTGTGTTTGGCATTGGACCAAGCTACCAACAACCTAAACAATGATCAGAAATGGAGAAATTACACATTGACATTGGGGGAAATCATGTAACTCTTAAGGATGTGTTGCAGACTTGTTGAATAGATTCATTTTTCTTGTTTTGTTTGTTTTTGATGAAATTGTGCTTTTCTAGTCGAGAAAAGGCTTTTTACGCGATAAAAGGGTTTAGTGCGTTATGAATACGGGCTAGCTTACCAAAAGTAAAAATGTGAACTAAATAAGGCCGAGAGTCGTTTTATTGTTTAAAACACGATTTCTCGACCAGAATATGCTTTTTCAAAAAAGCCAATTTCCCATGGCGAGAGACTCGTTTTCTGTGAGAAAATGCATTAAAAAAGGGATTTCATCAGAAACACTTAAAATACATATTGTACTTGTCTGAAAACTCACAGAACCTTGAAATAGAAGGTTTCTCACCAAAAAGCACATTGGTGAAAACCCTATTTTAAGGCTCTGAGTGTTTGCAAACACGTACAACAGGGCATGTTTAAACTATAACGTTTTTAGTGAAATCATGTTTCTCTCGAGGAGAAAACGCGTATAAAGCCATAAAAAGGATTCACTTGTGTTTGGCATTGGACCAAGCTACCAACAACCTAAACAATGATCAGAACTGGAGAAATTACACATTGACATTGGGGGAAATCATGTAACTCTTAAGGATGTGTTGCAGACTTGTTGAATAGATTCATTTTTCTTGTTTTGTTTGTTTTTGATGAAATTGTGCTTTTCTAGTCGAGAGAAGGCGTTTCACGCGATAAAAAGGTTTAGTTCGTTATGAATACGGGCTAGCTCACCAAAAGTAAAAATGTGAACTAAATAAGGCCGGGAGTCGTTTTTATTGTTTAAAACAGGATTTCTCGACCAGAATATGCTTTTCAAAAAAGCCAATTTCCCATGGCGAGAGACTCGTTTTCTGTGAGAAAATGCATTAAAAGGAGGGATTTCATCAGAAACACTAAAAATACATATTGTACTTGTCTGAAAACGCACAGAACCTTGAAATAGAAGGTTTCTCACCAAAAAGCACATTGGTGAAAACCCCATTTTAAGGCTCTGAGTTTTTTGCAAACACGTACAACAGGCATGTTTAAACTATAGCGATTTTAGTGAAATCATGTTTCTCTCGAGGAGAAAACGCGTATAAAGCCATAAAAAGGATTCACTTGTGTTTGGCATTGGACCAAGCTACCAACAACCTAAACAATGATCAGAAATGGAGAAATTACACATTGACATTGGGGGAAATCATGTAACTCTTAAGGATGTGTTGCAGACTTGTTGAATAGATTCATTTTTCTTGTTTTGTTTGTTTTTGATGAAATTGTGCTTTTCTAGTCGAGAAAAGGCGTTTAACGCGATAAAAGGGTTTAGTGCGTTATGAATACGGGCTAGCTTACCAAAAGTAAAAATGTGAACTAAATAAGGCCGAGAGTCGTTTTTATTGTTTAAAACACGATTTCTCGACCAGAATATGCTTTTTCAAAAAAGCCAATTTCCCATGGCGAGAGACTCATTTTCTGTGAGAAAATGCATTAAAAGGAGGGATTTCATCAGAAACACTTAAAATACATATTGTACTTGTCTGAAAACTCACAGAACCTTGAAATAGAAGGTTTCTCACCGAAAAGCACATTGGTGAAAACCCTATTTTAAGGCTCTGAGTGTTTGCAAACACGTACAACAGGCATGTTTAAACTATAACGTTTTTAGTGAAATCATGTTTCTCTCGAGGAGAAAACGCGTATAAAGCCATAAAAAGGATTCACTTGTGTTTGGCATTGGACCAAGCTACCAACAACCTAAACAATGATCAGAACTGGAGAAATTACACATTGGCATTGGGGGAAATCATGTAACTCTTAAGGATGTGTTGCAGACTTGTTGAATAGATTCATTTTTCTTGTTTTGTTTGTTTTTGATGAAATTGTGCTTTTCTAGTCGAGAAAAGGCGTTTAACGCGATAAAAGGGTTTAGTGCGTTATGAATACGGGCTAGCTTACCAAAAGTAAAAATGTGAACTAAATAAGGCCGAGAGTCGTTTTTATTGTTTAAAACACGATTTCTCGACCAGAATATGCTTTTTCAAAAAAGCCAATTTCCCATGGCGAGAGACTCATTTTCTGTGAGAAAATGCATTAAAAGGAGGGATTTCATCAGAAACACTTAAAATACATATTGTACTTGTCTGAAAACTCACAGAACCTTGAAATAGAAGGTTTCTCACCAAAAAGCACATTGGTGAAAACCCCATGTTAAGGCTCTGAGTGTTTGCAAACAGGTACAACAAGCATGTTTAAACTATAACGTATTTAGTGAAATCATGTTTTTTTCGAGGAGAAAACTTGTATAACGCCATAAAAAGGATTCACTTGTGTTTGGCATTAGACCAAGCTACCAAAAACCTAAACAATGATCAGAACTGGAGAAATTACACATTGACATTGGGGGAAATCATGTAGCTCTTAAGGATGTGTTGCAGACTTGTTGAATAGATTCATTTTTCTTGTTTTGTTTGTTTTTGATGAAATTGTGCTTTTCTAGTCGAGAAAAGGCGTTTCACGCGATAAAAAGGTTTAGTGCGTTATGAATACGGGCTAGCTTACCAAAAGTAAAAATGTGAACTAAATAAGGCCCGGAGTCGTTTTTATTGTTTAAAACACGATTTCTCGACCAGAATATGCTTTTTCAAAAAAGCCAATTTCCCATGGCGAGAGACTCGTTTTCTGTGAGAAAATGCATTAAAAAAGGGATTTCATCAGAAACACTTAAAATACATATTGTACTTGTCTGAAAACTCACAGAACCTTGAAATAGAAGGTTTCTCACCAAAAAGCACATTGGTGAAAACCCTATTTTAAGGCTCTGAGTGTTTGCAAACACGTACAACAGGGCATGTTTAAACTATAACGTTTTTAGTGAAATCATGTTTCTCTCGAGGAGAAAACGCGTATAAAGCCATAAAAAGGATTCACTTGTGTTTGGCATTGGACCAAGCTACCAACAACCTAAACAATGATCAGAACTGGAGAAATTACACATTGACATTGGGGGAAATCATGTAACTCTTAAGGATGTGTTGCAGACTTGTTGAATAGATTCATTTTTCTTGTTTTGTTTGTTTTTGATGAAATTGTGCTTTTCTAGTCGAGAAAAGGCGTTTCACGCGATAAAAAGGTTTAGTGCGTTATGAATACGGGCTAGCTTACCAAAAGTAAAAATGTGAACTAAATAAGGCCGAGAGTCGTTTTTATTGTTTAAAACACGATTTCTCGACCAGAATATGCTTTTTCAAAAAAGCCAATTTCCAATGGCGAGAGACTCATTTTCTGTGAGAAAATGCATTAAAAGGAGGGATTTCATCAGAAACACTTAAAATACATATTGTACTTGTCTGAAAACTCACAGAACCTTGAAATAGAAGGTTTCTCACCAAAAAGCACATTGGTGAAAACCCCATTTTAAGGCTCTGAGTGTTTGCAAACACGTACAACAGTCATGTTTAAACTATAACGGATTTAGTGAAATCATGTTTCTGTCGAGGAGAAAACTTGTATAAAGCCATAAAAAGGATTCACTTGTGTTTGGCATTAGACCAAGCTACCAACAACCTAAACAATGATCAGAACTGGAGAAATTACACATTGACATTGGGGGAAATCATGTAACTCTTAAGGATGTGTTGCAGACTTGTTGAATAGATTCATTTTTCTTGTTTTGTTTGTTTTTGATGAAATTGTGCTTTTCTCGTCGAGAAAAGGCGTTTAACGCGATAAAAAGGTTTAGTGCGTTATGAATACGGGCTAGCTTACCAAAAGTACAAATGTGAACTAAATAAGGCCGAGAGTCGTTTTTATTGTTTAAAACATGATTTCTCGACCAGAATAGGCTTTTTCAAAAAAGCCATTTTCCCATGGCGAGAGACTCATTTTCTGTGAGAAAATGCATTAAAAGGAGGGATTTCATCAGAAACACTTAAAATACATATTGTACTTATCTGAAAACGCACAGAACCTTGAAATAGAAGGTTTCTCACCAAAAAGCACATTGGTGAAAACCCTATTTTAAGGCTCTGAGTGTTTGCAAACACGTACAACAGGCATGTTTAAACTATAACGTTTTTAGTGAAATCATGTTTCTCTCGAGGAGAAAACGCGTATAAAGCCATAAAAAGGATTCACTTGTGTTTGGCATTGGACCAAGCTACCAACAACCTAAACAATGATCAGAACTGGAGAAATTACACATTGACATTGGGGGAAATCATGTAACTCTTAAGGATGTGTTGCAGACTTGTTGAATAGATTCATTTTTCTTGTTTTGTTTGTTTTTGATGAAATTGTGCTTTTCTAGTCGAGAAAAGGCTTTTTACGCGATAAAAGGGTTTAGTGCGTTATGAATACGGGCTAGCTTACCAAAAGTAAAAATGTGAACTAAATAAGGCCGAGAGTCGTTTTATTGTTTAAAACACGATTTCTCGACCAGAATATGCTTTTTCAAAAAAGCCAATTTCCCATGGCGAGAGACTCGTTTTCTGTGAGAAAATGCATTAAAAAAGGGATTTCATCAGAAACACTTAAAATACATATTGTACTTGTCTGAAAACTCACAGAACCTTGAAATAGAAGGTTTCTCACCAAAAAGCACATTGGTGAAAACCCTATTTTAAGGCTCTGAGTGTTTGCAAACACGTACAACAGGCATGTTTAAACTATAACGTTTTTAGTGAAATCATGTTTCTCTCGAGGAGAAAACGCGTATAAAGCCATAAAAAGGATTCACTTGTGTTTGGCATTGGACCAAGCTACCAACAACCTAAACAATGATCAGAACTGGAGAAATTACACATTGGCATTGGGGGAAATCATGTAACTCTTAAGGATGTGTTGCAGACTTGTTGAATAGATTCATTTTTCTTGTTTTGTTTGTTTTTGATGAAATTGTGCTTTTCTAGTCGAGAAAAGGCGTTTAACGCGATAAAAGGGTTTAGTGCGTTATGAATACGGGCTAGCTTACCAAAAGTAAAAATGTGAACTAAATAAGGCCGAGAGTCGTTTTTATTGTTTAAAACACGATTTCTCGACCAGAATATGCTTTTTCAAAAAAGCCAATTTCCCATGGCGAGAGACTCATTTTCTGTGAGAAAATGCATTAAAAGGAGGGATTTCATCAGAAACACTTAAAATACATATTGTACTTGTCTGAAAACTCACAGAACCTTGAAATAGAAGGTTTCTCACCAAAAAGCACATTGGTGAAAACCCCATGTTAAGGCTCTGAGTGTTTGCAAACAGGTACAACAAGCATGTTTAAACTATAACGTATTTAGTGAAATCATGTTTTTTTCGAGGAGAAAACTTGTATAACGCCATAAAAAGGATTCACTTGTGTTTGGCATTAGACCAAGCTACCAACAACCTAAACAATGATCAGAACTGGAGAAATTACACATTGACATTGGGGGAAATCATGTAGCTCTTAAGGATGTGTTGCAGACTTGTTGAATAGATTCATTTTTCTTGTTTTGTTTGTTTTTGATGAAATTGTGCTTTTCTAGTCGAGAAAATGCGTTTCACGCGATAAAAAGGTTTAGTGCGTTATGAATACGGGCTAGCTTACCAAAAGTAAAAATGTGAACTAAATAAGGCCCGGAGTCGTTTTTATTGTTTAAAACACGATTTCTCGACCAGAATATGCTTTTTCAAAAAAGCCAATTTCCCATGGCGAGAGACTCATTTTCTGTGAGAAAATGCATTAAAAGGAGGGAATATCATCAGAAACACTTAAAATACATATTGTACTTGTCTGAAAACTCACAGAACCTTGAAATAGAAGGTTTCTCACCAAAAAGCACATTGGTGAAAACCCTATTTTAAGGCTCTGAGTGTTTACAAACACGTACAACAGGCATGTTTAAACTATAACGTTTTTAGTGAAATCATGTTTCTCTCGAGGAGAAAACGCGTATAAAGCCATAAAAAGGATTCACTTGTGTTTGGCATTGGACCAAGCTACCAACAACCTAAACAATGATCAGAAATGGAGAAATTACACATTGACATTGGGGGAAATCATGTAACTCTTAAGGATGTGTTGCAGACTTGTTGAATAGATTCATTTTTCTTGTTTTGTTTGTTTTTGATGAAATTGTGCTTTTCTAGTCGAGAAAAGGCTTTTTACGCGATAAAAGGGTTTAGTGCGTTATGAATACGGGCTAGCTTACCAAAAGTAAAAATGTGAACTAAATAAGGCCGAGAGTCGTTTTATTGTTTAAAACACGATTTCTCGACCAGAATATGCTTTTTCAAAAAAGCCAATTTCCCATGGCGAGAGACTCGTTTTCTGTGAGAAAATGCATTAAAAAAGGGATTTCATCAGAAACACTTAAAATACATATTGTACTTGTCTGAAAACTCACAGAACCTTGAAATAGAAGGTTTCTCACCAAAAAGCACATTGGTGAAAACCCTATTTTAAGGCTCTGAGTGTTTGCAAACACGTACAACAGGGCATGTTTAAACTATAACGTTTTTAGTGAAATCATGTTTCTCTCGAGGAGAAAACGCGTATAAAGCCATAAAAAGGATTCACTTGTGTTTGGCATTGGACCAAGCTACCAACAACCTAAACAATGATCAGAACTGGAGAAATTACACATTGACATTGGGGGAAATCATGTAACTCTTAAGGATGTGTTGCAGACTTGTTGAATAGATTCATTTTTCTTGTTTTGTTTGTTTTTGATGAAATTGTGCTTTTCTAGTCGAGAAAAGGCGTTTCACGCGATAAAAAGGTTTAGTGCGTTATGAATACGGGCTAGCTTACCAAAAGTAAAAATGTGAACTAAATAAGGCCGAGAGTCGTTTTTATTGTTTAAAACACGATTTCTCGACCAGAATATGCTTTTTCAAAAAAGCCAATTTCCAATGGCGAGAGACTCATTTTCTGTGAGAAAATGCATTAAAAGGAGGGATTTCATCAGAAACACTTAAAATACATATTGTACTTGTCTGAAAACTCACAGAACCTTGAAATAGAAGGTTTCTCACCAAAAAGCACATTGGTGAAAACCCCATTTTAAGGCTCTGAGTGTTTGCAAACACGTACAACAGTCATGTTTAAACTATAACGGATTTAGTGAAATCATGTTTCTGTCGAGGAGAAAACTTGTATAAAGCCATAAAAAGGATTCACTTGTGTTTGGCATTAGACCAAGCTACCAACAACCTAAACAATGATCAGAACTGGAGAAATTACACATTGACATTGGGGGAAATCATGTAACTCTTAAGGATGTGTTGCAGACTTGTTGAATAGATTCATTTTTCTTGTTTTGTTTGTTTTTGATGAAATTGTGCTTTTCTAGTCGAGAGAAGGCGTTTCACGCGATAAAAAGGTTTAGTTCGTTATGAATACGGGCTAGCTCACCAAAAGTAAAAATGTGAACTAAATAAGGCCGGGAGTCGTTTTTATTGTTTAAAACAGGATTTCTCGACCAGAATATGCTTTTCAAAAAAGCCATGTTCCCATGGCGAGAGACTCGTTTTCTGTGAGAAAATGCATTAAAAGGAGGGATTTCATCAGAAACACTAAAAATACATATTGTACTTGTCTGAAAACGCACAGAACCTTGAAATAGAAGATTTCTCACCAAAAAGCACATTGGTGAAAACCCCATTTTAAGGCTCTGAGTTTTTTGCAAACACGTACAACAGGCATGTTTAAACTATAGCGATTTTAGTGAAATCATGTTTCTCTCGAGGAGAAAACGCGTATAAAGCCATAAAAAGGATTCACTTGTGTTTGGCATTGGACCAAGCTACCAACAACCTAAACAATGATCAGAAATGGAGAAATTACACATTGACATTGGGGGAAATCATGTAACTCTTAAGGATGTGTTGCAGACTTGTTGAATAGATTCATTTTTCTTGTTTTGTTTGTTTTTGATGAAATTGTGCTTTTCTCGTCGAGAAAAGGCGTTTAACGCGATAAAAAGGTTTAGTGCGTTATGAATACGGGCTAGCTTACCAAAAGTACAAATGTGAACTAAATAAGGCCGAGAGTCGTTTTTATTGTTTAAAACATGATTTCTCGACCAGAATAGGCTTTTTCAAAAAAGCCATTTTCCCATGGCGAGAGACTCATTTTCTGTGAGAAAATGCATTAAAAGGAGGGATTTCATCAGAAACACTTAAAATACATATTGTACTTATCTGAAAACGCACAGAACCTTGAAATAGAAGGTTTCTCACCAAAAAGCACATTGGTGAAAACCCTATTTTAAGGCTCTGAGTGTTTGCAAACACGTACAACAGGCATGTTTAAACTATAACGTTTTTAGTGAAATCATGTTTCTCTCGAGGAGAAAACGCGTATAAAGCCATAAAAAGGATTCACTTGTGTTTGGCATTGGACCAAGCTACCAACAACCTAAACAATGATCAGAACTGGAGAAATTACACATTGGCATTGGGGGAAATCATGTAACTCTTAAGGATGTGTTGCAGACTTGTTGAATAGATTCATTTTTCTTGTTTTGTTTGTTTTTGATGAAATTGTGCTTTTCTAGTCGAGAAAAGGCGTTTAACGCGATAAAAGGGTTTAGTGCGTTATGAATACGGGCTAGCTTACCAAAAGTAAAAATGTGAACTAAATAAGGCCGAGAGTCGTTTTTATTGTTTAAAACACGATTTCTCGACCAGAATATGCTTTTTCAAAAAAGCCAATTTCCCATGGCGAGAGACTCATTTTCTGTGAGAAAATGCATTAAAAGGAGGGATTTCATCAGAAACACTTAAAATACATATTGTACTTGTCTGAAAACTCACAGAACCTTGAAATAGAAGGTTTCTCACCAAAAAGCACATTGGTGAAAACCCCATTTTAAGGCTCTGAGTGTTTGCAAACAGGTACAACAAGCATGTTTAAACTATAACGTATTTAGTGAAATCATGTTTTTTTCGAGGAGAAAACTTGTATAACGCAATAAAAAGGATTCACTTGTGTTTGGCATTAGACCAAGCTACCAACAACCTAAACAATGATCAGAACTGGAGAAATTACACATTGACATTGGGGGAAATCATGTAGCTCTTAAGGATGTGTTGCAGACTTGTTGAATATATTCATTTTTCTTGTTTTGTTTGTTTTTGATGAAATTGTGCTTTTCTAGTCGAGAAAAGGCGTTTCACGCGATACAAAGGTTTAGTGCGTTATGAATACGGGCTAGCTTACCAAAAGTAAAAATGTGAACTAAATAAGGCCCGGAGTCGTTTTTATTGTTTAAAACACGATTTCTCGACCAGAATATGCTTTTTCAAAAAAGCCAATTTCCCATGGCGAGAGACTCATTTTCTGTGAGAAAATGCATTAAAAGGAGGGATTTCATCAGAAACACTTAAAATACATATTGTACTTGTCTGAAAACTCACAGAACCTTGAAATAGAAGGTTTCTCACCAAAAAGCACATTGGTGAAAACCCTATTTTAAGGCTCTGAGTGTTTACAAACACGTACAACAGGCATGTTTAAACTATAACGTTTTTAGTGAAATCATGTTTCTCTCGAGGAGAAAACGCGTATAAAGCCATAAAAAGGATTCACTTGTGTTTGGCATTGGACCAAGCTACCAACAACCTAAACAATGATCAGAACTGGAGAAATTACACATTGACATTGGGGGAAATCATGTAACTCTTAAGGATGTGTTGCAGACTTGTTGAATAGATTCATTTTTCTTGTTTTGTTTGTTTTTGATGAAATTGTGCTTTTCTAGTCGAGAAAAGGCTTTTTACGCGATAAAAGGGTTTAGTGCGTTATGAATACGGGCTAGCTTACCGAAAGTAAAAATGTGAACTAAATAAGGCCGAGAGTCGTTTTATTGTTTAAAACACGATTTCTCGACCAGAATATGCTTTTTCAAAAAAGCCAATTTCCCATGGCGAGAGACTCATTTTCTGTGAGAAAATGCATTAAAAGGAGGGATTTCATCAGAAACACTAAAAATACATATTGTACTTGTCTGAAAACGCACAGAACCTTGAAATAGAAGGTTTCTCACCAAAAAGCACATTGGTGAAAACCCCATTTTAAGGCTCTGAGTTTTTTGCAAACACGTACAACAGGCATGTTTAAACTATAGCGATTTTAGTGAAATCATGTTTCTCTCGAGGAGAAAACGCGTATAAAGCCATAAAAAGGATTCACTTGTGTTTGGCATTGGACCAAGCTACCAACAACCTAAACAATGATCAGAAATGGAGAAATTACACATTGACATTGGGGGAAATCATGTAACTCTTAAGGATGTGTTGCAGACTTGTTGAATAGATTCATTTTTCTTGTTTTGTTTGTTTTTGATGAAATTGTGCTTTTCTAGTCGAGAAAAGGCGTTTAACGCGATAAAAAGGTTTAGTGCGTTATGAATACGGGCTAGCTTACCAAAAGTACAAATGTGAACTAAATAAGGCCGAGAGTCGTTTTTATTGTTTAAAACATGATTTCTCGACCAGAATAGGCTTTTTCAAAAAAGCCATTTTCCCATGGCGAGAGACTCATTTTCTGTGAGAAAATGCATTAAAAAAGGGATTTCATCAGAAACACTTAAAATACGTTTTGTACTTATCTGAAAACGCACAGAACCTTGAAATAGAAGGTTTCTCACCAAAAAGCACATTGGTGAAAACCCTATTTTAAGGCTCTGAGTGTTTGCAAACACGTACAACAGGCATGTTTAAACTATAACGTTTTTAGTGAAATCATGTTTCTCTCGAGGAGAAAACGCGTATAAAGCCATAAAAAGGATTCACTTGTGTTTGGCATTGGACCAAGCTACCAACAACCTAAACAATGATCAGAACTGGAGAAATTACACATTGGCATTGGGGGAAATCATGTAACTCTTAAGGATGTGTTGCAGACTTGTTGAATAGATTCATTTTTCTTGTTTTGTTTGTTTTTGATGAAATTGTGCTTTTCTAGTCGAGAAAAGGCGTTTAACGCGATAAAAGGGTTTAGTGCGTTATGAATACGGGCTAGCTTACCAAAAGTAAAAATGTGAACTAAATAAGGCCGAGAGTCGTTTTTATTGTTTAAAACACGATTTCTCGACCAGAATATGCTTTTTCAAAAAAGCCAATTTCCCATGGCGAGAGACTCATTTTCTGTGAGAAAATGCATTAAAAAAGGGATTTCATCAGAAACACTTAAAATACGTTTTGTACTTATCTGAAAACGCACAGAACCTTGAAATAGAAGGTTTCTCACCAAAAAGCACATTGGTGAAAACCCTATTTTAAGGCTCTGAGTGTTTGCAAACACGTACAACAGGCATGTTTAAACTATAACGTTTTTAGTGAAATCATGTTTCTCTCGAGGAGAAAACGCGTATAAAGCCATAAAAAGGATTCACTTGTGTTTGGCATTGGACCAAGCTACCAACAACCTAAACAATGATCAGAACTGGAGAAATTACACATTGGCATTGGGGGAAATCATGTAACTCTTAAGGATGTGTTGCAGACTTGTTGAATAGATTCATTTTTCTTGTTTTGTTTGTTTTTGATGAAATTGTGCTTTTCTAGTCGAGAAAAGGCGTTTAACGCGATAAAAGGGTTTAGTGCGTTATGAATACGGGCTAGCTTACCAAAAGTAAAAATGTGAACTAAATAAGGCCGAGAGTCGTTTTTATTGTTTAAAACACGATTTCTCGACCAGAATATGCTTTTTCAAAAAAGCCAATTTCCCATGGCGAGAGACTCATTTTCTGTGAGAAAATGCATTAAAAGGAGGGATTTCATCAGAAACACTTAAAATACATATTGTACTTGTCTGAAAACTCACAGAACCTTGAAATAGAAGGTTTCTCACCAAAAAGCACATTGGTGAAAACCCCATTTTAAGGCTCTGAGTGTTTGCAAACAGGTACAACAAGCATGTTTAAACTATAACGTATTTAGTGAAATCATGTTTTTTTCGAGGAGAAAACTTGTATAACGCCATAAAAAGGATTCACTTGTGTTTGGCATTAGACCAAGCTACCAACAACCTAAACAATGATCAGAACTGGAGAAATTACACATTGACATTGGGGGAAATCATGTAGCTCTTAAGGATGTGTTGCAGACTTGTTGAATAGATTCATTTTTCTTGTTTTGTTTGTTTTTGATGAAATTGTGCTTTTCTAGTCGAGAAAAGGCGTTTCACGCGATAAAAAGGTTTAGTGCGTTATGAATACGGGCTAGCTTACCAAAAGTAAAAATGTGAACTAAATAAGGCCGAGAGTCGTTTTATTGTTTAAAACACGATTTCTCGACCAGAATATGCTTTTTCAAAAAAGCCAATTTCCCATGGCGAGAGACTCGTTTTCTGTGAGAAAATGCATTAAAAAAGGGATTTCATCAGAAACACTTAAAATACATATTGTACTTGTCTGAAAACTCACAGAACCTTGAAATAGAAGGTTTCTCACCAAAAAGCACATTGATGAAAACCCTATTTTAAGGCTCTGAGTGTTTGCAAACACGTACAACAGGGCATGTTTAAACTATAACGTTTTTAGTGAAATCATGTTTCTCTCGAGGAGAAAACGCGTATAAAGCCATAAAAAGGATTCACTTGTGTTTGGCATTGGACCAAGCCACCAACAACCTAAACAATGATCAGAACTGGAGAAATTACACATTGACATTGGGGGAAATCATGTAACTCTTAAGGATGTGTTGCAGACTTGTTGAATAGATTCATTTTTCTTGTTTTGTTTGTTTTTGATGAAATTGTGCTTTTCTAGTCGAGAAAAGGCGTTTCACGCGATAAAAAGGTTTAGTGCGTTATGAATACGGGCTAGCTTACCAAAAGTAAAAATGTGAACTAAATAAGGCCCGGAGTCGTTTTTACTGTTTAAAACACGATTTCTCGACCAGAATATGCTTTTTCAAAAAAGCCAATTTCCAATGGCGAGAGACTCATTTTCTGTGAGAAAATGCATTAAAAGGAGGGATTTCATCAGAAACACTAAAAATACATATTGTACTTGTCTGAAAACTCACAGAACCTTGAAATAGAAGGTTTCTCACCAAAAAGCACATTGGTGAAAACCCTATTTTAAGGCTCTGAGTGTTTACAAACACGTACAACAGGCATGTTTAAACTATAACGTTTTTAGTGAAATCATGTTTCTCTCGAGGAGAAAACGCGTATAAAGCCATAAAAAGGATTCACTTGTGTTTGGCATTGGACCAAGCTACCAACAACCTAAACAATGATCAGAACTGGAGAAATTACACATTGACATTGGGTGAAATCATGTAACTCTTAAGGATGTGTTGCAGACTTGTTGAATAGATTCATTTTTCTTGTTTTGTTTGTTTTTGATGAAATTGTGCTTTTCTAGTCGAGAGAAGGCGTTTCACGCGATAAAAAGGTTTAGTTCGTTATGAATACAGGCTAGCTTACCAAAAGTAAAAATGTGAACTAAATAAGGCCGGGAGTCGTTTTTATTGTTTAAAACAGGATTTCTCGACCAGAATATGCTTTTTCAAAAAAGCCATGTTCCCATGGCGAGAGACTCGTTTTCTGTGAGAAAATGCATTAAAAGGAGGGATTTCATCAGAAACACTAAAAATACATATTGTACTTGTCTGAAAACGCACAGAACCTTGAAATAGAAGGTTTCTCACCAAAAAGCACATTGGTGAAAACCCCATTTTAAGGCTCTGAGTTTTTTGCAAACACGTACAACAGGCATGTTTAAACTATAACGATTTTAGTGAAATCATGTTTCTCTCGAGGAGAAAACGCGTATAAAGCCATAAAAAGGATTCACTTGTGTTTGGCATTTGACCAAGCTACCAACAACCTAAACAATGATCAGAAATGGAGAAATTACACATTGACATTGGGTGAAATCACGTAACTCTTAAGGATGTGTTGCAGACTTGTTGAATAGATTCATTTTTCTTGTTTTGTTTGTTTTTGATGAAATTGTGCTTTTCTCGTCGAGAAAAGGCGTTTAACGCGATAAAAAGGTTTAGTGCGTTATGAATACGGGCTAGCTTACCAAAAGTAAAAATGTGAACTAAATAAGGCCGGGAGTCGTTTTTATTGTTTAAAACACGATTTCTCGACCAGAATAGGCTTTTTCAAAAAAGCCATTTTGCCATGGCAAGAGACTCATTTTCTGTGAGAAAATGCATTAAAAGGAGGGATTTCATCAGAAACACTTAAAATACATATTGTACTTGTCTGAAAACGCACAGAACCTTGAAATAGAAGGTTTCTCACCAAAAAGCACATTGGTGAAAACCCTATTTTAAGGCTTTGAGTGTTTGCAAACACGTACAACAGGCATGTTTAAACTATAACGTTTTTAGTGAAATCATGTTTCTCTCGAGGAGAAAACGCGTATAAAGCCATAAAAAGGATTCACTTGTGTTTGGCATTGGACCAAGCTACCAACAACCTAAACAATGATCAGAACTGGATAAATTACACATTGACATTGGGGGAAATCATGTAACTCTTAAGGATGTGTTGCAGACTTGTTGAATAGATTCATTTTTCTTGTTTTGTTTGTTTTTGATGAAATTGTGCTTTTCTAGTCGAGAAAAGGCGTTTCACGCGATAAAAAGGTTTAGTGCGTTATGAATACGGGCTAGCTTAAAAAAAGTAAAAATGTGAACTAAATAAGGCCCGGAGTCGTTTTTACTGTTTAAAACACGATTTCTCGACCAGAATATGCTTTTTCAAAAAAGCCAATTTCCCATGGCGAGAGACTCATTTTCTGTGAGAAAATGCATTAAAAGGAGGGATTTCATCAGAAACACTAAAAATACATATTGTACTTGTCTGAAAACTCACAGAACCTTGAAATAGAAGGTTTCTCACCAAAAAGCCCATTGGTGAAAACCCTATTTTAAGGCTCTGAGTGTTTACAAACACGTACAACAGGCATGTTTAAACTATGACGTTTTTAGTGAAATCATGTTTCTCTCGAGGAGAAAACGCGTATAAAGCCATAAAAAGGATTCACTTGTGTTTGGCATTGGACCAAGCTACCAACAACCTAAACAATGATCAGAACTGGAGAAATTACACATTGACATTGGGGGAAATCATGTAACTCTTAAGGATGTGTTGCAGATTTGTTGAATAGATTCATTTTTCTTGTTTTGTTTGTTTTTGATGAAATTGTGCTTTTCTAGTCGAGAGAAGGCGTTTCACGCGATAAAAAGGTTTAGTTCGTTATGAATACAGGCTAGCTTACCAAAAGTAAAAATGTGAACTAAATAAGGCCGGGAGTCGTTTTTATTGTTTAAAACAGGATTTCTCGACCAGAATATGCTTTTTCAAAAAAGCCATGTTCCCATGGCGAGAGACTCGTTTTCTGTGAGAAAATGCATTAAAAGGAGGGATTTCATCAGAAACACTAAAAATACAAATTGTACTTGTCTGAAAACGCACAGAACCTTGAAATAGAAGGTTTCTCACCAAAAAGCACATTGGTGAAAACCCCATTTTAAGGCTCTGAGTTTTTTGCAAACACGTACAACAGGCATGTTTAAACTATAACGATTTTAGTGAAATCATGTTTCTCTCGAGGAGAAAACGCGTATAAAGCCATAAAAAGGATTCACTTGTGTTTGGCATTTGACCAAGCTACCAACAACCTAAACAATGATCAGAAATGGAGAAATTACACATTGACATTGGGTGAAATCACGTAACTCTTAAGGATGTGTTGCAGACTTGTTGAATAGATTCATTTTTCTTGTTTTGTTTGTTTTTGATGAAATTGTGCTTTTGTCGTCGAGAAAAGGCGTTTCACGCGATAAAAAGGTTTAGTGCGTTATGAATACGGGCTAGCTTACCAAAAGTAAAAATGTGAACTAAATAAGGCCGGGAGTCGTTTTTATTGTTTAAAACACGATTTCTCGACCAGAATAGGCTTTTTCAAAAAAGCCATTTTGCCATGGCAAGAGACTCATTTTCTGTGAGAAAATGCATTAAAAGGAGGGATTTCATCAGAAACACTTAAAATACATATTGTACTTGTCTGAAAACTCACAGAACCTTGAAATAGAAGGTTTCTCACCAAAAAGCACATTGGTGAAAACCCTATTTTAAGGCTCTGAGTGTTTACAAACACGTACAACAGGCATGTTTAAACTATAACGTTTTTAGTGAAATCATGTTTCTCTCGAGGAGAAAACGCGTTTAAAGCCATAAAAAGGATTCACTTGTGTTTGGCATTGGACCAAGCTACCAACAACCTAAACAATGATCAGAACTGGAGAAATTACACATTGACATTGGGGGAAATCATGTAACTCTTAAGGATGTGTTGCAGACTTGTTGAATAGATTCATTTTTCTTGTTTTGTTTGTTTTTGATGAAATTGTGCTTTTCTAGTCGAGAAAAGGCTTTTTACGCGATAAAAGGGTTTAGTGCGTTATGAATACGGGCTAGCTTACCAAAAGTAAAAATGTGAACTAAATAAGGCCCGGAGTCGTTTTTACTGTTTAAAACACAATTTCTCGACCAGAATATGCTTTTTCAAAAAAGCCAATTTCCAATGGCGAGAGACTCATTTTCTGTGAGAAAATGCATTAAAAGGAGGGATTTCATCAGAAACACTAAAAATACATATTGTACTTGTCTGAAAACTCACAGAACCTTGAAATAGAAGGTTTCTCACCAAAAAGCACATTGGTGAAAACCCTATTTTAAGGCTCTGAGTGTTTACAAACACGTACAACAGGCATGTTTAAACTATAACGTTTTTAGTGAAATCATGTTTCTCTCGAGGAGAAAACGCGTATAAAGCCATAAAAAGGATTCACTTGTGTTTGGCATTGGACCAAGCTACCAACAACCTAAACAATGATCAGAACTGGAGAAATTACACATTGACATTGGGGGAAATCATGTAACTCTTAAGGATGTGTTGCAGACTTGTTGAATAGATTCATTTTTCTTGTTTTGTTTGTTTTTGATGAAATTGTGCTTTTCTAGTCGAGAGAAGGCGTTTCACGCGACAAAAAGGTTTAGTTCGTTATGAATACAGGCTAGCTTACCAAAAGTAAAAATGTGAACTAAATAAGGCCGGGAGTCGTTTTTATTGTTTAAAACAGGATTTCTCGACCAGAATATGCTTTTTCAAAAAAGCCATGTTCCCATGGCGAGAGACTCGTTTTCTGTGAGAAAATGCATTAAAAGGAGGGATTTCATCAGAAACACTAAAAATACATATTGTACTTGTCTGAAAACGCACAGAACCTTGAAATGGAAGGTTTCTCACCAAAAAGCACATTGGTGAAAACCCCATTTTAAGGCTCTGAGTTTTTTGCAAACACGTACAACAGGCATGTTTAAACTATAACGATTTTAGTGAAATCATGTTTCTCTCGAGGAGAAAACGCGTATAAAGCCATAAAAAGGATTCACTTGTGTTTGGCATTTGACCAAGCTACCAACAACCTAAACAATGATCAGAAATGGAGAAATTACACATTGACATTGGGTGAAATCACGTAACTCTTAAGGATGTGTTGCAGACTTGTTGAATAGATTCATTTTTCTTGTTTTGTTTGTTTTTGATGAAATTGTGCTTTTCTCGTCGAGAAAAGGCGTTTCACGCGATAAAAAGGTTTAGTGCGTTATGAATACGGGCTAGCTTACCAAAAGTAAAAATGTGAACTAAATAAGGCCGGGAGTCGTTTTTATTGTTTAAAACACGATTTCTCGACCAGAATAGGCTTTTTCAAAAAAGCCATTTTGCCATGGCAAGAGACTCATTTTCTGTGAGAAAATGCATTAAAAGGAGGGATTTCATCAGAAACACTTAAAATACATATTGTACTTGTCTGAAAACGCACAGAACCTTGAAATAAAAGGTTTCTCACCAAAAAGCACATTGGTGAAAACCCTATTTTAAGGCTTTGAGTGTTTGCAAACACGTACAACAGGCATGTTTAAACTATAACGTTTTTAGTGAAATCATGTTTCTCTCGAGGAGAAAACGCGTATAAAGCCATAAAAAGGATTCACTTGTGTTTGGCATTGGACCAAGCTACCAACAACCTAAACAATGATCAGAACTGGATAAATTACACATTGACATTGGGGGAAATCATGTAACTCTTAAGGATGTGTTGCAGACTTGTTGAATAGATTCATTTTTCTTGTTTTGTTTGTTTTTGATGAAATTGTGCTTTTCTAGTCGAGAAAAGGCGTTTCACGCGATAAAAAGGTTTAGTGCGTTATGAATACGGGCTAGCTTAAAAAAAGTAAAAATGTGAACTAAATAAGGCCCGGAGTCGTTTTTACTGTTTAAAACACGATTTCTCGACCAGAATATGCTTTTTCAAAAAAGCCAATTTCCCATGGCGAGAGACTCATTTTCTGTGAGAAAATGCATTAAAAGGAGGGATTTCATCAGAAACACTAAAAATACATATTGTACTTGTCTGAAAACTCACAGAACCTTGAAATAGAAGGTTTCTCACCAAAAAGCCCATTGGTGAAAACCCTATTTTAAGGCTCTGAGTGTTTACAAACACGTACAACAGGCATGTTTAAACTATGACGTTTTTAGTGAAATCATGTTTCTCTCGAGGAGAAAACGCGTATAAAGCCATAAAAAGGATTCACTTGTGTTTGGCATTGGACCAAGCTACCAACAACCTAAACAATGATCAGAACTGGAGAAATTACACATTGACATTGGGGGAAATCATGTAACTCTTAAGGATGTGTTGCAGATTTGTTGAATAGATTCATTTTTCTTGTTTTGTTTGTTTTTGATGAAATTGTGCTTTTCTAGTCGAGAGAAGGCGTTTCACGCGACAAAAAGGTTTAGTTCGTTATGAATACAGGCTAGCTTACCAAAAGTAAAAATGTGAACTAAATAAGGCCGGGAGTCGTTTTTATTGTTTAAAACAGGATTTCTCGACCAGAATATGCTTTTTCAAAAAAGCCATGTTCCCATGGCGAGAGACTCGTTTTCTGTGAGAAAATGCATTAAAAGGAGGGATTTCATCAGAAACACTAAAAATACAAATTGTACTTGTCTGAAAACGCACAGAACCTTGAAATAGAAGGTTTCTCACCAAAAAGCACATTGGTGAAAACCCCATTTTAAGGCTCTGAGTTTTTTGCAAACACGTACAACAGGCATGTTTAAACTATAACGATTTTAGTGAAATCATGTTTCTCTCGAGGAGAAAACGCGTATAAAGCCATAAAAAGGATTCACTTGTGTTTGGCATTTGACCAAGCTACCAACAACCTAAACAATGATCAGAAATGGAGAAATTACACATTGACATTGGGTGAAATCACGTAACTCTTAAGGATGTGTTGCAGACTTGTTGAATAGATTCATTTTTCTTGTTTTGTTTGTTTTTGATGAAATTGTGCTTTTCTCGTCGAGAAAAGGCGTTTAACGCGATAAAAAGGTTTAGTGCGTTATGAATACGGGCTAGCTTACCAAAAGTAAAAATGTGAACTAAATAAGGCCGGGAGTCGTTTTTATTGTTTAAAACACGATTTCTCGACCAGAATATGCTTTTTCAAAAAAGCCATTTTGCCATGGCAAGAGACTCATTTTCTGTGAGAAAATGCATTAAAAGGAGGGATTTCATCAGAAACACTTAAAATACATATTGTACTTGTCTGAAAACGCACAGAACCTTGAAATAGAAGGTTTCTCACCAAAAAGCACATTGGTGAAAACCCTATTTTAAGGCTTTGAGTGTTTGCAAACACGTACAACAGGCATGTTTAAACTATAACGTTTTTAGTGAAATCATGTTTCTCTCGAGGAGAAAACGCGTATAAAGCCATAAAAAGGATTCACTTGTGTTTGGCATTGGACCAAGCTACCAACAACCTAAACAATGATCAGAACTGGAGAAATTACACATTGACATTGGGGGAAATCATGTAGCTCTTAAGGATGTGTTGCAGACTTGTTGAATAGATTCATTTTTCTTGTTTTGTTTGTTTTTGATGAAATTGTGCTTTTCTAGTCGAGAAAAGGCGTTTCACGCGATAAAAAGGTTTAGTGCGTTATGAATACGGGCTAGCTTACCAAAAGTAAAAATGTGAACTAAATAAGGCCCGGAGTCGTTTTTATTGTTTAAAACACGATTTCTCGACCAGAATATGCTTTTTCAAAAAAGCCAATTTCCCATGGCGAGAGACTCATTTTCTGTGAGAAAATGCATTAAAAGGAGGGATTTCATCAGAAACACTTAAAATACATATTGTACTTGTCTGAAAACTCACAGAACCTTGAAATAGAAGGTTTCTCACCAAAAAGCACATTGGTGAAAACCCTATTTTAAGGCTCTGAGTGTTTACAAACACGTACAACAGGCATGTTTAAACTATAACGTTTTTAGTGAAATCATGTTTCTCTCGAGGAGAAAACGCGTATAAAGCCATAAAAAGGATTCACTTGTGTTTGGCATTGGACCAAGCTACCAACAACCTAAACAATGATCAGAACTGGAGAAATTACACATTGACATTGGGGGAAATCATGTAACTCTTAAGGATGTGTTGCAGACTTGTTGAATAGATTCATTTTTCTTGTTTTGTTTGTTTTTGATGAAATTGTGCTTTTCTAGTCGAGAAAAGGCTTTTTACGCGATAAAAGGGTTTAGTGCGTTATGAATACGGGCTAGCTTACCAAAAGTAAAAATGTGAACTAAATAAGGCCGAGAGTCGTTTTATTGTTTAAAACACGATTTCTCGACCAGAATATGCTTTTTCAAAAAAGCCAATTTCCCATGGCGAGAGACTCGTTTTCTGTGAGAAAATGCATTAAAAAAGGGATTTCATCAGAAACACTTAAAATACATATTGTACTTGTCTGAAAACTCACAGAACCTTGAAATAGAAGGTTTCTCACCAAAAAGCACATTGGTGAAAACCCTATTTTAAGGCTCTGAGTGTTTGCAAACACGTACAACAGGGCATGTTTAAACTATAACGTTTTTAGTGAAATCATGTTTCTCTCGAGGAGAAAACGCGTATAAAGCCATAAAAAGGATTCACTTGTGTTTGGCATTGGACCAAGCTACCAACAACCTAAACAATGATCAGAACTGGAGAAATTACACATTGACATTGGGGGAAATCATGTAACTCTTAAGGATGTGTTGCAGACTTGTTGAATAGATTCATTTTTCTTGTTTTGTTTGTTTTTGATGAAATTGTGCTTTTCTAGTCGAGAGAAGGCGTTTCACGCGACAAAAAGGTTTAGTTCGTTATGAATACAGGCTAGCTTACCAAAAGTAAAAATGTGAACTAAATAAGGCCGGGAGTCGTTTTTATTGTTTAAAACAGGATTTCTCGACCAGAATATGCTTTTTCAAAAAAGCCATGTTCCCATGGCGAGAGACTCGTTTTCTGTGAGAAAATGCATTAAAAGGAGGGATTTCATCAGAAACACTAAAAATACATATTGTACTTGTCTGAAAACGCACAGAACCTTGAAATAGAAGGTTTCTCACCAAAAAGCACATTGGTGAAAACCCCATTTTAAGGCTCTGAGTTTTTTGCAAACACGTACAACAGGCATGTTTAAACTATAACGATTTTAGTGAAATCATGTTTCTCTCGAGGAGAAAACGCGTATAAAGCCATAAAAAGGATTCACTTGTGTTTGGCATTTGACCAAGCTACCAACAACCTAAACAATGATCAGAAATGGAGAAATTACACATTGACATTGGGTGAAATCACGTAACTCTTAAGGATGTGTTGCAGACTTGTTGAATAGATTCATTTTTCTTGTTTTGTTTGTTTTTGATGAAATTGTGCTTTTCTCGTCGAGAAAAGGCGTTTAACGCGATAAAAAGGTTTAGTGCGTTATGAATACGGGCTAGCTTACCAAAAGTAAAAATGTGAACTAAATAAGGCCGGGAGTCGTTTTTATTGTTTAAAACACGATTTCTCGACCAGAATAGGCTTTTTCAAAAAAGCCATTTTGCCATGGCAAGAGACTCATTTTCTGTGAGAAAATGCGTTAAAAGGAGGGATTTCATCAGAAACACTTAAAATACATATTGTACTTGTCTGAAAACGCACAGAACCTTGAAATAGAAGGTTTCTCACCAAAAAGCACATTGGTGAAAACCCTATTTTAAGGCTTTGAGTGTTTGCAAACACGTACAACAGGCATGTTTAAACTATAACGTTTTTAGTGAAATCATGTTTCTCTCGAGGAGAAAACGCGTATAAAGCCATAAAAAGGATTCACTTGTGTTTGGCATTGGACCAAGCTACCAACAACCTAAACAATGATCAGAACTGGATAAATTACACATTGACATTGGGGGAAATCATGTAACTCTTAAGGATGTGTTGCAGACTTGTTGAATAGATTCATTTTTCTTGTTTTGTTTGTTTTTGATGAAATTGTGCTTTTCTAGTCGAGAAAAGGCGTTTAACGCGATAAAAAGGTTTAGTGCGTTATGAATACGGGCTAGCTTAAAAAAAGTAAAAATGTGAACTAAATAAGGCCCGGAGTCGTTTTTACTGTTTAAAACACGATTTCTCGACCAGAATATGCTTTTTCAAAAAAGCCAATTTCCCATGGCGAGAGACTCATTTTCTGTGAGAAAATGCATTAAAAGGAGGGATTTCATCAGAAACACTTAAAATACATATTGTACTTGTCTGAAAACTCACAGAACCTTGAAATAGAAGGTTTCTCACCAAAAAGCCCATTGGTGAAAACCCTATTTTAAGGCTCTGAGTGTTTACAAACACGTACAACAGGCATGTTTAAACTATGACGTTTTTAGTGAAATCATGTTTCTCTCGAGGAGAAAACGCGTATAAAGCCATAAAAAGGATTTACTTGTGTTTGGCATTGGACCAAGCTACCAACAACCTAAACAATGATCAGAACTGGAGAAATTACACATTGACATTGGGGGAAATCATGTAACTCTTAAGGATGTGTTGCAGATTTGTTGAATAGATTCATTTTTCTTGTTTTGTTTGTTTTTGATGAAATTGTGCTTTTCTAGTCGAGAGAAGGCGTTTCACGCGATAAAAATGTTTAGTTCGTTATGAATACAGGCTAGCTTACCAAAAGTAAAAATGTGAACTAAATAAGGCCGGGAGTCGTTTTTATTGTTTAAAACAGGATTTCTCGACCAGAATATGCTTTTTCAAAAAAGCCATGTTCCCATGGCGAGAGACTCGTTTTCTGTGAGAAAATGCATTAAAAGGAGGGATTTCATCAGAAACACTAAAAATACAAATTGTACTTGTCTGAAAACGCACAGAACCTTGAAATAGAAGGTTTCTCACCAAAAAGCACATTGGTGAAAACCCCATTTTAAGGCTCTGAGTTTTTTGCAAACACGTACAACAGGCATGTTTAAACTATAACGATTTTAGTGAAATCATGTTTCTCTCGAGGAGAAAACGCGTATAAAGCCATAAAAAGGATTCACTTGTGTTTGGCATTTGACCAAGCTACCAACAACCTAAACAATGATCAGAAATGGAGAAATTACACATTGACATTGGGTGAAATCACGTAACTCTTAAGGATGTGTTGCAGACTTGTTGAATAGATTCATTTTTCTTGTTTTGTTTGTTTTTGATGAAATTGTGCTTTTCTCGTCGAGAAAAGGCGTTTAACGCGATAAAAAGGTTTAGTGCGTTATGAATACGGGCTAGCTTACCAAAAGTAAAAATGTGAACTAAATAAGGCCGGGAGTCGTTTTTATTGTTTAAAACACGATTTCTCGACCAGAATAGGCTTTTTCAAAAAAGCCATTTTGCCATGGCAAGAGACTCATTTTCTGTGAGAAAATGCATTAAAAGGAGGGATTTCATCAGAAACACTTAAAATACATATTGTACTTGTCTGAAAACGCACAGAACCTTGAAATAGAAGGTTTCTCACCAAAAAGCACATTGGTGAAAACCCTATTTTAAGGCTTTGAGTGTTTGCAAACACGTACAACAGGCATGTTTAAACTATAACGTTTTTAGTGAAATCATGTTTCTCTCGAGGAGAAAACGCGTATAAAGCCATAAAAAGGATTCACTTGTGTTTGGCATTGGACCAAGCTACCAACAACCTAAACAATGATCAGAACTGGAGAAATTACACATTGACATTGGGGGAAATCATGTAACTCTTAAGGATGTGTTGCAGACTTGTTGAATAGATTCATTTTTCTTGTTTTGTTTGTTTTTGATGAAATTGTGCTTTTCTAGTCGAGAAAAGGCGTTTCACGCGATAAAAAGGTTTAGTTCGTTATGAATACAGGCTAGCTTACCAAAAGTAAAAATGTGAACTAAATAAGGCCGGGAGTCGTTTTTATTGTTTAAAACAGGATTTCTCGACCAGAATATGCTTTTTCAAAAAAGCCATGTTCCCATGGCGAGAGACTCGTTTTCTGTGAGAAAATGCATTAAAAGGAGGGATTTCATCAGAAACACTAAAAATACATATTGTACTTGTCTGAAAACGCACAGAACCTTGAAATAGAAGGTTTCTCACCAAAAAGCACATTGGTGAAAACCCCATTTTAAGGCTCTGAGTTTTTTGCAAACACGTACAACAGGCATGTTTAAACTATAACGATTTTAGTGAAATCATGTTTCTCTCGAGGAGAAAACGCGTATAAAGCCATAAAAAGGATTCACTTGTGTTTGGCATTTGACCAAGCTACCAACAACCTAAACAATGATCAGAAATGGAGAAATTACACATTGACATTGGGTGAAATCACGTAACTCTTAAGGATGTGTTGCAGACTTGTTGAATAGATTCATTTTTCTTGTTTTGTTTGTTTTTGATGAAATTGTGCTTTTCTCGTCGAGAAAAGGCGTTTAACGCGATAAAAAGGTTTAGTGCGTTATGAATACGGGCTAGCTTACCAAAAGTAAAAATGTGAACTAAATAAGGCCGGGAGTCGTTTTTATTGTTTAAAACACGATTTCTCGACCAGAATAGGCTTTTTCAAAAAAGCCATTTTGCCATGGCAAGAGACTCATTTTCTGTGAGAAAATGCATTAAAAGGAGGGATTTCATCAGAAACACTTAAAATACATATTGTACTTGTCTGAAAACGCACAGAACCTTGAAATAGAAGGTTTCTCACCAAAAAGCACATTGGTGAAAACCCTATTTTAAGGCTTTGAGTGTTTGCAAACACGTACAACAGGCATGTTTAAACTATAACGTTTTTAGTGAAATCATGTTTCTCTCGAGGAGAAACGCGTATAAAGCCATAAAAAGGATTCACTTGTGTTTGGCATTGGACCAAGCTACCAACAACCTAAACAATGATCAGAACTGGAGAAATTACACATTGACATTGGGGGAAATCATGTAACTCTTAAGGATGTGTTGCAGACTTGTTGAATAGATTCATTTTTCTTGTTTTGTTTGTTTTTGATGAAATTGTGCTTTTCTAGTCGAGAAAAGGCGTTTCACGCGATAAAAAGGTTTAGTGCGTTATGAATACGGGCTAGCTTAAAAAAAGTAAAAATGTGAACTAAATAAGGCCCGGAGTCGTTTTTACTGTTTAAAACACGATTTCTCGACCAGAATATGCTTTTTCAAAAAAGCCAATTTCCCATGGCGAGAGACTCATTTTCTGTGAGAAAATGCATTAAAAGGAGGGATTTCATCAGAAACACTAAAAATACATATTGTACTTGTCTGAAAACTCACAGAACCTTGAAATAGAAGGTTTCTCACCAAAAAGCCCATTGGTGAAAACCCTATTTTAAGGCTCTGAGTGTTTACAAACACGTACAACAGGCATGTTTAAACTATGACGTTTTTAGTGAAATTATGTTTCTCTCGAGGAGAAAACGCGTATAAAGCCATAAAAAGGATTCACTTGTGTTTGGCATTTGACCAAGCTACCAACAACCTAAACAATGATCAGAAATGGAGAAATTACACATTGACATTGGGTGAAATCACGTAACTCTTAAGGATGTGTTGCAGACTTGTTGAATAGATTCATTTTTCTTGTTTTGTTTGTTTTTGATGAAATTGTGCTTTTCTCGTCGAGAAAAGGCGTTTAACGCGATAAAAAGGTTTAGTGCGTTATGAATACGGGCTAGCTTACCAAAAGTAAAAATGTGAACTAAATAAGGCCGGGAGTCGTTTTTATTGTTTAAAACACGATTTCTCGACCAGAATAGGCTTTTTCAAAAAAGCCATTTTGCCATGGCAAGAGACTCATTTTCTGTGAGAAAATGCGTTAAAAGGAGGGATTTCATCAGAAACACTTAAAATACATATTGTACTTGTCTGAAAACGCACAGAACCTTGAAATAGAAGGTTTCTCACCAAAAAGCACATTGGTGAAAACCCTATTTTAAGGCTTTGAGTGTTTGCAAACACGTACAACAGGCATGTTTAAACTATAACGTTTTTAGTGAAATCATGTTTCTCTCGAGGAGAAAACGCGTATAAAGCCATAAAAAGGATTCACTTGTGTTTGGCATTGGACCAAGCTACCAACAACCTAAACAATGATCAGAACTGGATAAATTACACATTGACATTGGGGGAAATCATGTAACTCTTAAGGATGTGTTGCAGACTTGTTGAATAGATTCATTTTTCTTGTTTTGTTTGTTTTTGATGAAATTGTGCTTTTCTAGTCGAGAAAAGGCGTTTAACGCGATAAAAAGGTTTAGTGCGTTATGAATACGGGCTAGCTTAAAAAAAGTAAAAATGTGAACTAAATAAGGCCCGGAGTCGTTTTTACTGTTTAAAACACGATTTCTCGACCAGAATATGCTTTTTCAAAAAAGCCAATTTCCCATGGCGAGAGACTCATTTTCTGTGAGAAAATGCATTAAAAGGAGGGATTTCATCAGAAACACTTAAAATACATATTGTACTTGTCTGAAAACTCACAGAACCTTGAAATAGAAGGTTTCTCACCAAAAAGCCCATTGGTGAAAACCCTATTTTAAGGCTCTGAGTGTTTACAAACACGTACAACAGGCATGTTTAAACTATGACGTTTTTAGTGAAATCATGTTTCTCTCGAGGAGAAAACGCGTATAAAGCCATAAAAAGGATTCACTTGTGTTTGGCATTGGACCAAGCTACCAACAACCTAAACAATGATCAGAACTGGAGAAATTACACATTGACATTGGGGGAAATCATGTAACTCTTAAGGATGTGTTGCAGATTTGTTGAATAGATTCATTTTTCTTGTTTTGTTTGTTTTTGATGAAATTGTGCTTTTCTAGTCGAGAGAAGGCGTTTCACGCGATAAAAATGTTTAGTTCGTTATGAATACAGGCTAGCTTACCAAAAGTAAAAATGTGAACTAAATAAGGCCGGGAGTCGTTTTTATTGTTTAAAACAGGATTTCTCGACCAGAATATGCTTTTTCAAAAAAGCCATGTTCCCATGGCGAGAGACTCGTTTTCTGTGAGAAAATGCATTAAAAGGAGGGATTTCATCAGAAACACTAAAAATACAAATTGTACTTGTCTGAAAACGCACAGAACCTTGAAATAGAAGGTTTCTCACCAAAAAGCACATTGGTGAAAACCCCATTTTAAGGCTCTGAGTTTTTTGCAAACACGTACAACAGGCATGTTTAAACTATAACGATTTTAGTGAAATCATGTTTCTCTCGAGGAGAAAACGCGTATAAAGCCATAAAAAGGATTCACTTGTGTTTGGCATTTGACCAAGCTACCAACAACCTAAACAATGATCAGAAATGGAGAAATTACACATTGACATTGGGTGAAATCACGTAACTCTTAAGGATGTGTTGCAGACTTGTTGAATAGATTCATTTTTCTTGTTTTGTTTGTTTTTGATGAAATTGTGCTTTTCTCGTCGAGAAAAGGCGTTTAACGCGATAAAAAGGTTTAGTGCGTTATGAATACGGGCTAGCTTACCAAAAGTAAAAATGTGAACTAAATAAGGCCGGGAGTCGTTTTTATTGTTTAAAACACGATTTCTCGACCAGAATAGGCTTTTTCAAAAAAGCCATTTTGCCATGGCAAGAGACTCATTTTCTGTGAGAAAATGCATTAAAAGGAGGGATTTCATCAGAAACACTTAAAATACATATTGTACTTGTCTGAAAACGCACAGAACCTTGAAATAGAAGGTTTCTCACCAAAAAGCACATTGGTGAAAACCCTATTTTAAGGCTTTGAGTGTTTGCAAACACGTACAACAGGCATGTTTAAACTATAACGTTTTTAGTGAAATCATGTTTCTCTCGAGGAGAAAACGCGTATAAAGCCATAAAAAGGATTCACTTGTGTTTGGCATTGGACCAAGCTACCAACAACCTAAACAATGATCAGAACTGGAGAAATTACACATTGACATTGGGGGAAATCATGTAACTCTTAAGGATGTGTTGCAGACTTGTTGAATAGATTCATTTTTCTTGTTTTGTTTGTTTTTGATGAAATTGTGCTTTTCTAGTCGAGAGAAGGCGTTTCACGCGATAAAAAGGTTTAGTTCGTTATGAATACAGGCTAGCTTACCAAAAGTAAAAATGTGAACTAAATAAGGCCGGGAGTCGTTTTTATTGTTTAAAACAGGATTTCTCGACCAGAATATGCTTTTTCAAAAAAGCCATGTTCCCATGGCGAGAGACTCGTTTTCTGTGAGAAAATGCATTAAAAGGAGGGATTTCATCAGAAACACTAAAAATACATATTGTACTTGTCTGAAAACGCACAGAACCTTGAAATAGAAGGTTTCTCACCAAAAAGCACATTGGTGAAAACCCCATTTTAAGGCTCTGAGTTTTTTGCAAACACGTACAACAGGCATGTTTAAACTATAACGATTTTAGTGAAATCATGTTTCTCTCGAGGAGAAAACGCGTATAAAGCCATAAAAAGGATTCACTTGTGTTTGGCATTTGACCAAGCTACCAACAACCTAAACAATGATCAGAAATGGAGAAATTACACATTGACATTGGGTGAAATCACGTAACTCTTAAGGATGTGTTGCAGACTTGTTGAATAGATTCATTTTTCTTGTTTTGTTTGTTTTTGATGAAATTGTGCTTTTCTCGTCGAGAAAAGGCGTTTAACGCGATAAAAAGGTTTAGTGCGTTATGAATACGGGCTAGCTTACCAAAAGTAAAAATGTGAACTAAATAAGGCCGGGAGTCGTTTTTATTGTTTAAAACACGATTTCTCGACCAGAATAGGCTTTTTCAAAAAAGCCATTTTGCCATGGCAAGAGACTCATTTTCTGTGAGAAAATGCATTAAAAGGAGGGATTTCATCAGAAACACTTAAAATACATATTGTACTTGTCTGAAAACGCACAGAACCTTGAAATAGAAGGTTTCTCACCAAAAAGCACATTGGTGAAAACCCTATTTTAAGGCTTTGAGTGTTTGCAAACACGTACAACAGGCATGTTTAAACTATAACGTTTTTAGTGAAATCATGTTTCTCTCGAGGAGAAAACGCGTATAAAGCCATAAAAAGGATTCACTTGTGTTTGGCATTGGACCAAGCTACCAACAACCTAAACAATGATCAGAACTGGAGAAATTACACATTGACATTGGGGGAAATCATGTAACTCTTAAGGATGTGTTGCAGACTTGTTGAATAGATTCATTTTTCTTGTTTTGTTTGTTTTTGATGAAATTGTGCTTTTCTAGTCGAGAGAAGGCGTTTCACGCGATAAAAAGGTTTAGTTCGTTATGAATACAGGCTAGCTTACCAAAAGTAAAAATGTGAACTAAATAAGGCCGGGAGTCGTTTTTATTGTTTAAAACAGGATTTCTCGACCAGAATATGCTTTTTCAAAAAAGCCATGTTCCCATGGCGAGAGACTCGTTTTCTGTGAGAAAATGCATTAAAAGGAGGGATTTCATCAGAAACACTAAAAATACATATTGTACTTGTCTGAAAACGCACAGAACCTTGAAATAGAAGGTTTCTCACCAAAAAGCACATTGGTGAAAACCCCATTTTAAGGCTCTGAGTTTTTTGCAAACACGTACAACAGGCATGTTTAAACTATAACGATTTTAGTGAAATCATGTTTCTCTCGAGGAGAAAACGCGTATAAAGCCATAAAAAGGATTCACTTGTGTTTGGCATTTGACCAAGCTACCAACAACCTAAACAATGATCAGAAATGGAGAAATTACACATTGACATTGGGTGAAATCACGTAACTCTTAAGGATGTGTTGCAGACTTGTTGAATAGATTCATTTTTCTTGTTTTGTTTGTTTTTGATGAAATTGTGCTTTTCTCGTCGAGAAAAGGCGTTTAACGCGATAAAAAGGTTTAGTGCGTTATGAATACGGGCTAGCTTACCAAAAGTAAAAATGTGAACTAAATAAGGCCGGGAGTCGTTTTTATTGTTTAAAACACGATTTCTCGACCAGAATAGGCTTTTTCAAAAAAGCCATTTTGCCATGGCAAGAGACTCATTTTCTGTGAGAAAATGCATTAAAAGGAGGGATTTCATCAGAAACACTTAAAATACATATTGTACTTGTCTGAAAACGCACAGAACCTTGAAATAGAAGGTTTCTCACCAAAAAGCACATTGGTGAAAACCCTATTTTAAGGCTTTGAGTGTTTGCAAACACGTACAACAGGCATGTTTAAACTATAACGTTTTTAGTGAAATCATGTTTCTCTCGAGGAGAAAACGCGTATAAAGCCATAAAAAGGATTCACTTGTGTTTGGCATTGGACCAAGCTACCAACAACCTAAACAATGATCAGAACTGGAGAAATTACACATTGACATTGGGGGAAATCATGTAACTCTTAAGGATGTGTTGCAGACTTGTTGAATAGATTCATTTTTCTTGTTTTGTTTGTTTTTGATGAAATTGTGCTTTTCTAGTCGAGAAAAGGCGTTTCACGCGATAAAAAGGTTTAGTGCGTTATGAATACGGGCTAGCTTAAAAAAAGTAAAAATGTGAACTAAATAAGGCCCGGAGTCGTTTTTACTGTTTAAAACACGATTTCTCGACCAGAATATGCTTTTTCAAAAAAGCCAATTTCCCATGGCGAGAGACTCATTTTCTGTGAGAAAATGCATTAAAAGGAGGGATTTCATCAGAAACACTAAAAATACATATTGTACTTGTCTGAAAACTCACAGAACCTTGAAATAGAAGGTTTCTCACCAAAAAGCCCATTGGTGAAAACCCTATTTTAAGGCTCTGAGTGTTTACAAACACGTACAACAGGCATGTTTAAACTATGACGTTTTTAGTGAAATCATGTTTCTCTCGAGGAGAAAACGCGTATAAAGCCATAAAAAGGATTCACTTGTGTTTGGCATTGGACCAAGCTACCAACAACCTAAACAATGATCAAAACTGGAGAAATTACACATTGACATTGGGGGAAATCATGTAACTCTTAAGGATGTGTTGCAGATTTGTTGAATAGATTCATTTTTCTTGTTTTGTTTGTTTTTGATGAAATTGTGCTTTTCTAGTCGAGAGAAGGCGTTTCACGCGATAAAAAGGTTTAGTTCGTTATGAATACAGGCTAGCTTACCAAAAGTAAAAATGTGAACTAAATAAGGCCGGGAGTCGTTTTTATTGTTTAAAACAGGATTTCTCGACCAGAATATGCTTTTTCAAAAAAGCCATGTTCCCATGGCGAGAGACTCGTTTTCTGTGAGAAAATGCATTAAAAGGAGGGATTTCATCAGAAACACTAAAAATACAAATTGTACTTGTCTGAAAACGCACAGAACCTTGAAATAGAAGGTTTCTCACCAAAAAGCACATTGGTGAAAACCCCATTTTAAGGCTCTGAGTTTTTTGCAAACACGTACAACAGGCATGTTTAAACTATAACGATTTTAGTGAAATCATGTTTCTCTCGAGGAGAAAACGCGTATAAAGCCATAAAAAGGATTCACTTGTGTTTGGCATTTGACCAAGCTACCAACAACCTAAACAATGATCAGAAATGGAGAAATTACACATTGACATTGGGTGAAATCACGTAACTCTTAAGGATGTGTTGCAGACTTGTTGAATAGATTCATTTTTCTTGTTTTGTTTGTTTTTGATGAAATTGTGCTTTTCTCGTCGAGAAAAGGCGTTTAACGCGATAAAAAGGTTTAGTGCGTTATGAATACGGGCTAGCTTACCAAAAGTAAAAATGTGAACTAAATAAGGCCGGGAGTCGTTTTTATTGTTTAAAACACGATTTCTCGACCAGAATAGGCTTTTTCAAAAAAGCCATTTTGCCATGGCAAGAGACTCATTTTCTGTGAGAAAATGCATTAAAAGGAGGGATTTCATCAGAAACACTTAAAATACATATTGTACTTGTCTGAAAACGCACAGAACCTTGAAATAGAAGGTTTCTCACCAAAAAGCACATTGGTGAAAACCCTATTTTAAGGCTTTGAGTGTTTGCAAACACGTACAACAGGCATGTTTAAACTATAACGTTTTTAGTGAAATCATGTTTCTCTCGAGGAGAAAACGCGTATAAAGCCATAAAAAGGATTCACTTGTGTTTGGCATTGGACCAAGCTACCAACAACCTAAACAATGATCAGAACTGGAGAAATTACACATTGACATTGGGGGAAATCATGTAGCTCTTAAGGATGTGTTGCAGACTTGTTGAATAGATTCATTTTTCTTGTTTTGTTTGTTTTTGATGAAATTGTGCTTTTCTAGTCGAGAAAAGGCGTTTCACGCGATAAAAAGGTTTAGTGCGTTATGAATACGGGCTAGCTTACCAAAAGTAAAAATGTGAACTAAATAAGGCCCGGAGTCGTTTTTATTGTTTAAAACACGATTTCTCGACCAGAATATGCTTTTTCAAAAAAGCCAATTTCCCATGGCGAGAGACTCATTTTCTGTGAGAAAATGCATTAAAAGGAGGGATTTCATCAGAAACACTTAACATACATATTGTACTTGTCTGAAAACTCACAGAACCTTGAAATAGAAGGTTTCTCACCAAAAAGCACATTGGTGAAAACCCTATTTTAAGGCTCTGAGTGTTTACAAACACGTACAACAGGCATGTTTAAACTATAACGTTTTTAGTGAAATCATGTTTCTCTTGAGGAGAAAACGCGTATAAAGCCATAAAAAGGATTCACTTGTGTTTGGCATTGGACCAAGCTACCAACAACCTAAACAATGATCAGAACTGGAGAAATTACACATTGACATTGGGGGAAATCATGTAACTCTTAAGGATGTGTTGCAGACTTGTTGAATAGATTCATTTTTCTTGTTTTGTTTGTTTTTGATGAAATTGTGCTTTTCTAGTCGAGAGAAGGCGTTTCACGCGACAAAAAGGTTTAGTTCGTTATGAATACAGGCTAGCTTACCAAAAGTAAAAATGTGAACTAAATAAGGCCGGGAGTCGTTTTTATTGTTTAAAACAGGATTTCTCGACCAGAATATGCTTTTTCAAAAAAGCCATGTTCCCATGGCGAGAGACTCGTTTTCTGTGAGAAAATGCATTAAAAGGAGGGATTTCATCAGAAACACTAAAAATACATATTGTACTTGTCTGAAAACGCACAGAACCTTGAAATAGAAGGTTTCTCACCAAAAAGCACATTGGTGAAAACCCCATTTTAAGGCTCTGAGTTTTTTGCAAACACGTACAACAGGCATGTTTAAACTATAACGATTTTAGTGAAATCATGTTTCTCTCGAGGAGAAAACGCGTATAAAGCCATAAAAAGGATTCACTTGTGTTTGGCATTTGACCAAGCTACCAACAACCTAAACAATGATCAGAAATGGAGAAATTACACATTGACATTGGGTGAAATCACGTAACTCTTAAGGATGTGTTGCAGACTTGTTGAATAGATTCATTTTTCTTGTTTTGTTTGTTTTTGATGAAATTGTGCTTTTCTCGTCGAGAAAAGGCGTTTAACGCGATAAAAAGGTTTAGTGCGTTATGAATACGGGCTAGCTTACCAAAAGTAAAAATGTGAACTAAATAAGGCCGGGAGTCGTTTTTATTGTTTAAAACACGATTTCTCGACCAGAATAGGCTTTTTCAAAAAAGCCATTTTGCCATGGCAAGAGACTCATTTTCTGTGAGAAAATGCGTTAAAAGGAGGGATTTCATCAGAAACACTTAAAATACATATTGTACTTGTCTGAAAACGCACAGAACCTTGAAATAGAAGGTTTCTCACCAAAAAGCACATTGGTGAAAACCCTATTTTAAGGCTTTGAGTGTTTGCAAACACGTACAACAGGCATGTTTAAACTATAACGTTTTTAGTGAAATCATGTTTCTCTCGAGGAGAAAACGCGTATAAAGCCATAAAAAGGATTCACTTGTGTTTGGCATTGGACCAAGCTACCAACAACCTAAACAATGATCAGAACTGGATAAATTACACATTGACATTGGGGGAAATCATGTAACTCTTAAGGATGTGTTGCAGACTTGTTGAATAGATTCATTTTTCTTGTTTTGTTTGTTTTTGATGAAATTGTGCTTTTCTAGTCGAGAAAAGGCGTTTAACGCGATAAAAAGGTTTAGTGCGTTATGAATACGGGCTAGCTTAAAAAAAGTAAAAATGTGAACTAAATAAGGCCCGGAGTCGTTTTTACTGTTTAAAACACGATTTCTCGACCAGAATATGCTTTTTCAAAAAAGCCAATTTCCCATGGCGAGAGACTCATTTTCTGTGAGAAAATGCATTAAAAGGAGGGATTTCATCAGAAACACTTAAAATACATATTGTACTTGTCTGAAAACTCACAGAACCTTGAAATAGAAGGTTTCTCACCAAAAAGCCCATTGGTGAAAACCCTATTTTAAGGCTCTGAGTGTTTACAAACACGTACAACAGGCATGTTTAAACTATGACGTTTTTAGTGAAATCATGTTTCTCTCGAGGAGAAAACGCGTATAAAGCCATAAAAAGGATTCACTTGTGTTTGGCATTGGACCAAGCTACCAACAACCTAAACAATGATCAGAACTGGAGAAATTACACATTGACATTGGGGGAAATCATGTAACTCTTAAGGATGTGTTGCAGATTTGTTGAATAGATTCATTTTTCTTGTTTTGTTTGTTTTTGATGAAATTGTGCTTTTCTAGTCGAGAGAAGGCGTTTCACGCGATAAAAAGGTTTAGTTCGTTATGAATACAGGCTAGCTTACCAAAAGTAAAAATGTGAACTAAATAAGGCCGGGAGTCGTTTTTATTGTTTAAAACAGGATTTCTCGACCAGAATATGCTTTTTCAAAAAAGCCATGTTCCCATGGCGAGAGACTCGTTTTCTGTGAGAAAATGCATTAAAAGGAGGGATTTCATCAGAAACACTAAAAATACAAATTGTACTTGTCTGAAAACGCACAGAACCTTGAAATAGAAGGTTTCTCACCAAAAAGCACATTGGTGAAAACCCCATTTTAAGGCTCTGAGTTTTTTGCAAACACGTACAACAGGCATGTTTAAACTATAACGATTTTAGTGAAATCATGTTTCTCTCGAGGAGAAAACGCGTATAAAGCCATAAAAAGGATTCACTTGTGTTTGGCATTTGACCAAGCTACCAACAACCTAAACAATGATCAGAAATGGAGAAATTACACATTGACATTGGGTGAAATCACGTAACTCTTAAGGATGTGTTGCAGACTTGTTGAATAGATTCATTTTTCTTGTTTTGTTTGTTTTTGATGAAATTGTGCTTTTCTCGTCGAGAAAAGGCGTTTAACGCGATAAAAAGGTTTAGTGCGTTATGAATACGGGCTAGCTTACCAAAAGTAAAAATGTGAACTAAATAAGGCCGGGAGTCGTTTTTATTGTTTAAAACACGATTTCTCGACCAGAATAGGCTTTTTCAAAAAAGCCATTTTGCCATGGCAAGAGACTCATTTTCTGTGAGAAAATGCATTAAAAGGAGGGATTTCATCAGAAACACTTAAAATACATATTGTACTTGTCTGAAAACGCACAGAACCTTGAAATAGAAGGTTTCTCACCAAAAAGCACATTGGTGAAAACCCTATTTTAAGGCTTTGAGTGTTTGCAAACACGTACAACAGGCATGTTTAAACTATAACGTTTTTAGTGAAATCATGTTTCTCTCGAGGAGAAAACGCGTATAAAGCCATAAAAAGGATTCACTTGTGTTTGGCATTGGACCAAGCTACCAACAACCTAAACAATGATCAGAACTGGAGAAATTACACATTGACATTGGGGGAAATCATGTAACTCTTAAGGATGTGTTGCAGACTTGTTGAATAGATTCATTTTTCTTGTTTTGTTTGTTTTTGATGAAATTGTGCTTTTCTAGTCGAGAGAAGGCGTTTCACGCGATAAAAAGGTTTAGTTCGTTATGAATACAGGCTAGCTTACCAAAAGTAAAAATGTGAACTAAATAAGGCCGGGAGTCGTTTTTATTGTTTAAAACAGGATTTCTCGACCAGAATATGCTTTTTCAAAAAAGCCATGTTCCCATGGCGAGAGACTCGTTTTCTGTGAGAAAATGCATTAAAAGGAGGGATTTCATCAGAACACTAAAAATACATATTGTACTTGTCTGAAAACGCACAGAACCTTGAAATAGAAGGTTTCTCACCAAAAAGCACATTGGTGAAAACCCCATTTTAAGGCTCTGAGTTTTTTGCAAACACGTACAACAGGCATGTTTAAACTATAACGATTTTAGTGAAATCATGTTTCTCTCGAGGAGAAAACGCGTATAAAGCCATAAAAAGGATTCACTTGTGTTTGGCATTGGACCAAGCTACCAACAACCTAAACAATGATCAGAAATGGAGAAATTACACATTGACATTGGGTGAAATCATGTAACTCTTAAGGATGTGTTGCAGACTTGTTGAATAGATTCATTTTTCTTGTTTTGTTTGTTTTTGATGAAATTGTGCTTTTCTAGTCGAGAAAAGGCGTTTAACGCGATAAAAATGTTTAGTGCGTTATGAATACGGGCTAGCTTACCAAAAGTAAAAATGTGAACTAAATAAGGCCGGGAGTCGTTTTTATTGTTTAAAACACGATTTCTCGACCAGAATATGCTTTTTCAAAAAAGCCAATTTCCCATGGCAAGACTCATTTTCTGTGAGAAAATGCATTAAAAGGAGGGATTTCATCAGAAACACTTAAAATACATATTGTACTTGTCTGAAAACGCACAGAACCTTGAAATAGAAGGTTTCTCACCAAAAAGCACATTGGTGAAAACCCTATTTTAAGGCTTTGAGTGTTTGCAAACACGTACAACAGGCATGTTTAAACTATAACGTTTTTAGTGAAATCATGTTTCTCTCGAGGAGAAAACGCGTATAAAGCCATAAAAAGGATTCACTTGTGTTTGGCATTGGACCAAGCTACCAACAACCTAAACAATGATCAGAACTGGATAAATTACACATTGACATTGGGGGAAATCATGTAACTCTTAAGGATGTGTTGCAGACTTGTTGAATAGATTCATTTTTCTTGTTTTGTTTGTTTTTGATGAAATTGTGCTTTTCTAGTCGAGAAAAGGCGTTTCACGCGATAAAAAGGTTTAGTGCGTTATGAATACGGGCTAGCTTAAAAAAAGTAAAAATGTGAACTAAATAAGGCCCGGAGTCGTTTTTACTGTTTAAAACACGATTTCTCGACCAGAATATGCTTTTTCAAAAAAGCCAATTTCCCATGGCGAGAGACTCATTTTCTGTGAGAAAATGCATTAAAAGGAGGGATTTCATCAGAAACACTAAAAATACATATTGTACTTGTCTGAAAACTCACAGAACCTTGAAATAGAAGGTTTCTCACCAAAAAGCCCATTGGTGAAAACCCTATTTTAAGGCTCTGAGTTTTTTGCAAACACGTACAACAGGCATGTTTAAACTATAACGATTTTAGTGAAATCATGTTTCTCTCGAGGAGAAAACGCGTATAAAGCCATAAAAAGGATTCACTTGTGTTTGGCATTGGACCAAGCTACCAACAACCTAAACAATGATCAGAAATGGAGAAATTACACATTGACATTGGGGGAAATCATGTAACTCTTAAGGATGTGTTGCAGACTTGTTGAATAGATTCATTTTTCTTGTTTTGTTTGTTTTTGATGAAATTGTGCTTTTCTCGTCGAGAAAAGGCGTTTCACGCGATAAAAAGGTTTAGTTCGTTATGAATACAGGCTAGCTTACCAAAAGTAAAAATGTGAACTAAATAAGGCCGGGAGTCGTTTTTATTGTTTAAAACAGGATTTCTCGACCAGAATATGCTTTTTCAAAAAAGCCATGTTCCCATGGCGAGAGACTCGTTTTCTGTGAGAAAATGCATTAAAAGGAGGGATTTCATCAGAAACACTAAAAATACATATTGTACTTGTCTGAAAACGCACAGAACCTTGAAATAGAAGGTTTCTCACCAAAAAGCACATTGGTGAAAACCCCATTTTAAGGCTCTGAGTTTTTTGCAAACACGTACAACAGGCATGTTTAAACTATAACGATTTTAGTGAAATCATGTTTCTCTCGAGGAGAAAACTTGTATAAAGCCATAAAAAGGATTCACTTGTGTTTGGCATTAGACCAAGCTACCAACAACCTAAACAATGATCAGAACTGGAGAAATTACACATTGACATTGGGGGAAATCATGTATCTCTTAAGGATGTGTTGCAGACTTGTTGAATAGATTCATTTTTCTTGTTTTGTTTGTTTTTGATGAAATTGTGCTTTTCTAGTCGAGAAAAGGCGTTTCACGCGATAAAAAGGTTTAGTGCGTTATGAATACGGGCTAGCTTACCAAAAGTAAAAATGTGAACTAAATAAGGCCCGGAGTCGTTTTTATTGTTTAAAACAGGATTTCTCGACCAGAATATGCTTTTTCAAAAAAGCCATGTTCCCATGGCGAGAGACTCGTTTTCTGTGAGAAAATGCATTAAAAGGAGGGATTTCATCAGAAACACTAAAAATACATATTGTACTTGTCTGAAAACGCACAGAACCTTGAAATAGAAGGTTTCTCACCAAAAAGCACATTGGTGAAAACCCCATTTTAAGGCTCTGAGTTTTTTGCAAACACGTACAACAGGCATGTTTAAACTATAACGATTTTAGTGAAATCATGTTTCTGTCGAGGAGAAAACTTGTATAAAGCCATAAAAAGGATTCACTTGTGTTTGGCATTTGACCAAGCTACCAACAACCTAAACAATGGTCAGAACTGGAGAAATTACACATTGACATTGGGTGAAATCACGTAACTCTTAAGGATGTGTTGCAGACTTGTTGAATAGATTCATTTTTCTTGTTTTGTTTGTTTTTGATGAAATTGTGCTTTTCTCGTCGAGAAAAGGCGTTTAACGCGATAAAAAGGTTTAGTGCGTTATGAATACGGGCTAGCTTACCAAAAGTAAAAATGTGAACTAAATAAGGCCGAGAGTCGTTTTTATTGTTTAAAACAGGATTTCTCGACCAGAATATGCTTTTTCAAAAAAGCCATTTTCCCATGGCGAGAGACTCATTTTCTGTGAGAAAATGCATTAAAAGGAGGGATTTCATCAGAAACACTTAAAATACATATTGTACTTGTCTGAAAACTCACAGAACCTTGAAATAGAAGGTTTCTCACCAAAAAGCACATTGGTGAAAACCCTATTTTAAGGCTCTGAGTGTTTGCAAACACGTACAACAGGCATGTTTAAACTATAACGTTTTTAGTGAAATCATGTTTCTCTCGAGGAGAAAACGCGTATAAAGCCATAAAAAGGATTCACTTGTGTTTGGCATTGGACCAAGCTACCAACAACCTAAACAATGATCAGAACTGGAGAAATTACACATTGACATTGGGGGAAATCATGTAACTCTTAAGGATGTGTTGCAGACTTGTTGAATAGATTCATTTTTCTTGTTTTGTTTGTTTTTGATGAAATTGTGCTTTTCTAGTCGAGAAAAGGCGTTTCACGCGATAAAAAGGTTTAGTGCGTTATGAATACGGGCTAGCTTACCAAAAGTAAAAATGTGAACTAAATAAGGCCGGGAGTCGTTTTTATTGTTTAAAACACGATTTCTCGACCAGAATAGGCTTTTTCAAAAAAGCCATTTTCCCATGGCAAGAGACTCATTTTCTGTGAGAAAATGCATTAAAAGGAGGGATTTCATCAGAAACACTTAAAATACATATTGTACTTGTCTGAAAACGCACAGAACCTTGAAATAGAAGGTTTCTCACCAAAAAGCACATTGGTGAAAACCCTATTTTAAGGCTCTGAGTGTTTGCAAACACGTACAACAGGCATGTTTAAACTATAACGTTTTTAGTGAAATCATGTTTCTCTCGAGGAGAAAACGCGTATAAAGCCATAAAAAGGATTCACTTGTGTTTGGCATTGGACCAAGCTACCAACAACCTAAACAATGATCAGAACTGGAGAAATTACACATTGACATTGGGGGAAATCATGTAACTCTTAAGGATGTGTTGCAGACTTGTTGAATAGATTCATTTTTCTTGTTTTGTTTGTTTTTGATGAAATTGTGCTTTTCTAGTCGAGAAAAGGCGTTTCACGCGATAAAAAGGTTTAGTGCGTTATGAATACGGGCTAGCTTACCAAAAGTAAAAATGTGAACTAAATAAGGCCGAGAGTCGTTTTTATTGTTTAAAACACGATTTCTCGACCAGAATATGCTTTTTCAAAAAAGCCATTTTCCCATGGCGAGAGACTCATTTTCTGTGAGAAAATGCATTAAAAGGAGGGATTTCATCAGAAACACTTAAAATACATATTGTACTTGTCTGAAAACTCACAGAACCTTGAAATAGAAGGTTTCTCACCAAAAAGCACATTGGTGAAAACCCTATTTTAAGGCTCTGAGTGTTTGCAAACACGTACAACAGGCATGTTTAAACTATAACGTTTTTAGTGAAATCATGTTTCTCTCGAGGAGAAAACGCGTATAAAGCCATAAAAAGGATTCACTTGTGTTTGGCATTGGACCAAGCTACCAACAACCTAAACAATGATCAGAAATGGAGAAATTACACATTGACATTGGGTGAAATCATGTAACTCTTAAGGATGTGTTGCAGACTTGTTGAATAGATTCATTTTTCTTGTTTTGTTTGTTTTTGATGAAATTGTGCTTTTCTAGTCGAGAAAAGGCGTTTCACGCGATAAAAAGGTTTAGTGCGTTATGAATACGGGCTAGCTTACCAAAAGTAAAAATGTGAACTAAATAAGGCCGAGAGTCGTTTTTATTGTTTAAAACACGATTTCTCGACCAGAATATACTTTTTCAAAAAAGCCAATTTCCCATGGCGAGAGACTCATTTTCTGTGAGAAAATGCATTAAAAGGAGGGATTTCATCAGAAACACTTAAAATACATATTGTACTTGTCTGAAAACTCACAGAACCTTGAAATAGAAGGTTTCTCACCAAAAAGCACATTGGTGAAAACCCCATTTTAAGGCTCTGAGTGTTTGCAAACACGTACAACAGGCATGTTTAAACTATAACGTATTTAGTGAAATCATGTTTCTGTCGAGGAGAAAACTTGTATAAAGCCATAAAAAGGATTCACTTGTGTTTGGCATTAGACCAAGCTACCAACAACCTAAACAATGATCAGAACTGGATAAATTACACATTGACATTGGGGGAAATCATGTAACTCTTAAGGATGTGTTGCAGACTTGTTGAATAGATTCATTTTTCTTGTTTTGTTTGTTTTTGATGAAATTGTGCTTTTCTAGTCGAGAGAAGGCGTTTCACGCGATAAAAAGGTTTAGTTCGTTATGAATACGGGCTAGCTTACCAAAAGTAAAAATGTGAACTAAATAAGGCCGAGAGTCGTTTTTATTGTTTAAAACACGATTTCTCGACCAGAATATACTTTTTCAAAAAAGCCAATTTCCCATGGCGAGAGACTCATTTTCTGTGAGAAAATGCATTAAAAGGAGGGATTTCATCAGAAACACTTAAAATACATATTGTACTTGTCTGAAAACTCACAGAACCTTGAAATAGAAGGTTTCTCACCAAAAAGCACATTGGTGAAAACCCCATTTTAAGGCTCTGAGTGTTTGCAAACACGTACAACAGGCATGTTTAAACTATAACGTATTTAGTGAAATCATGTTTCTGTCGAGGAGAAAACTTGTATAAAGCCATAAAAAGGATTCACTTGTGTTTGGCATTAGACCAAGCTACCAACAACCTAAACAATGATCAGAACTGGAGAAATTACACATTGACATTGGGGGAAATCATGTAACTCTTAAGGATGTGTTGCAGACTTGTTGAATAGATTCATTTTTCTTGTTTTGTTTGTTTTTGATGAAATTGTGCTTTTCTAGTCGAGAGAAGGCGTTTCACGCGATAAAAAGGTTTAGTTCGTTATGAATACGGGCTAGCTTACCAAAAGTAAAAATGTGAACTAAATAAGGCCCGGAGTCGTTTTTATTGTTTAAAACAGGATTTCTCGACCAGAATATGCTTTTCAAAAAAGCCATGTTCCCATGGCGAGAGACTCGTTTTCTGTGAGAAAATGCATTAAAAGGAGGGATTTCATCAGAAACACTAAAAATACATATTGTACTTGTCTGAAAACGCACAGAACCTTGAAATAGAAGGTTTCTCACCAAAAAGCACATTGGTGAAAACCCCATTTTAAGGCTCTGAGTTTTTTGCAAACACGTACAACAGGCATGTTTAAACTATAACGATTTTAGTGAAATCATGTTTCTCTCGAGGAGAAAACGCGTATAAAGCCATAAAAAGGATTCACTTGTGTTTGGCATTGGACCAAGCTACCAACAACCTAAACAATGATCAGAAATGGAGAAATTACACATTGACATTGGGGGAAATCATGTAACTCTTAAGGATGTGTTGCAGACTTGTTGAATAGATTCATTTTTCTTGTTTTGTTTGTTTTTGATGAAATTGTGCTTTTCTAGTCGAGAAAAGGCGTTTAACGCGATAAAAAGGTTTAGTGCGTTATGAATACGGGCTAGCTTACCAAAAGTACAAATGTGAACTAAATAAGGCCGAGAGTCGTTTTTATTGTTTAAAACATGATTTCTCGACCAGAATAGGCTTTTTCAAAAAAGCCATTTTCCCATGGCGAGAGACTCATTTTCTGTGAGAAAATGCATTAAAAGGAGGGATTTCATCAGAAACACTTAAAATACATATTGTACTTATCTGAAAACGCACAGAACCTTGAAATAGAAGGTTTCTCACCAAAAAGCACATTGGTGAAAACCCCATTTTAAGGCTCTGAGTTTTTTGCAAACACGTACAACAGGCATGTTTAAACTATAACGATTTTAGTGAAATCATGTTTCTCTCGAGGAGAAAACGCGTATAAAGCCATAAAAAGGATTCACTTGTGTTTGGCATTGGACCAAGCTACCAACAACCTAAACAATGATCAGAAATGGAGAAATTACACATTGACATTGGGGGAAATCATGTAACTCTTAAGGATGTGTTGCAGACTTGTTGAATAGATTCATTTTTCTTGTTTTGTTTGTTTTTGATGAAATTGTGCTTTTCTAGTCGAGAAAAGGCGTTTAACGCGATAAAAAGGTTTAGTGCGTTATGAATACGGGCTAGCTTACCAAAAGTACAAATGTGAACTAAATAAGGCCGAGAGTCGTTTTTATTGTTTAAAACATGATTCATCGACCAGAATAGGCTTTTTCAAAAAAGCCATTTTCCCATGGCGAGAGACTCATTTTCTGTGAGAAAATGCATTAAAAGGAGGGATTTCATCAGAAACACTTAAAATACATATTGTACTTATCTGAAAACGCACAGAACCTTGAAATAGAAGGTTTCTCACCAAAAAGCACATTGGTGAAAACCCTATTTTAAGGCTCTGAGTGTTTGCAAACACGTACAACAGGCATGTTTAAACTATAACGTTTTTAGTGAAATCATGTTTCTCTCGAGGAGAAAACGCGTATAAAGCCATAAAAAGGATTCACTTGTGTTTGGCATTGGACCAAGCTACCAACAACCTAAACAATGATCAGAACTGGAGAAATTACACATTGACATTGGGGGAAATCATGTAACTCTTAAGGATGTGTTGCAGACTTGTCGAATAGATTCATTTTTCTTATTTTGTTTGTTTTTGATGAAATTGTGCTTTTCTAGTCGAGAAAAGGCGTTTAACGCGATAAAAAGGTTTAGTGCGTTATGAATACGGGCTAGCTTACCAAAAGTAAAAATGTGAACTAAATAAGGCCGAGAGTCGTTTTATTGTTTAAAACACGATTTGTCGACCAGAATATGCTTTTTCAAAAAAGCCAATTTCCCATGGCGAGAGACTCGTTTTCTGTGAGAAAATGCATTAAAAGGACGGATTTCATCAGAAACACTTAAAATACATATTGTACTTGTCTGAAAACGCACAGAACCTTGAAATAGAAGGTTTCTCACCAAAAAGCACATTGGTGAAAACCCTATTTTAAGGCTCTGAGTGTTTGCAAACACGTACAACAGGCATGTTTAAACTATAACGTTTTTAGTGGAATCATGTTTCTCTCGAGGAGAAAACGCGTATAAAGCCATAAAAAGGATTCACTTGTGTTTGGCATTGGACCAAGCTACCAACAACCTAAACAATGATCAGAACTGGAGAAATTACACATTGACATTGGGGGAAATCATGTAACTCTTAAGGATGTGTTGCAGACTTGTTGAATAGATTCATTTTTCTTGTTTTGTTTGTTTTTGATGAAATTGTGCTTTTCTAGTCGAGAAAAGGCGTTTCACGCGATAAAAAGGTTTAGTGCGTTATGAATACGGGCTAGCTTACCAAAAGTAAAAATGTGAACTAAATAAGGCCGAGAGTCGTTTTTATTGTTTAAAACACGATTTCTCGACCAGAATATACTTTTTCAAAAAAGCCAATTTCCCATGGCGAGAGACTCATTTTCTGTGAGAAAATGCATTAAAAGGAGGGATTTCATCAGAAACACTTAAAATACATATTGTACTTGTCTGAAAACTCACAGAACCTTGAAATAGAAGGTTTCTCACCAAAAAGCACATTGGTGAAAACCCCATTTTAAGGCTCTGAGTGTTTGCAAACACGTACAACAGGCATGTTTAAACTATAACGTATTTAGTGAAATCATGTTTCTGTCGAGGAGAAAACTTGTATAAAGCCATAAAAAGGATTCACTTGTGTTTGGCATTAGACCAAGCTACCAACAACCTAAACAATGATCAGAACTGGATAAATTACACATTGACATTGGGGGAAATCATGTAACTCTTAAGGATGTGTTGCAGACTTGTTGAATAGATTCATTTTTCTTGTTTTGTTTGTTTTTGATGAAATTGTGCTTTTCTAGTCGAGAGAAGGCGTTTCACGCGATAAAAAGGTTTAGTTCGTTATGAATACGGGCTAGCTTACCAAAAGTAAAAATGTGAACTAAATAAGGCCCGGAGTCGTTTTTATTGTTTAAAACAGGATTTCTCGACCAGAATATGCTTTTCAAAAAAGCCATGTTCCCATGGCGAGAGACTCGTTTTCTGTGAGAAAATGCATTAAAAGGAGGGATTTCATCAGAAACACTAAAAATACATATTGTACTTGTCTGAAAACGCACAGAACCTTGAAATAGAAGGTTTCTCACCAAAAAGCACATTGGTGAAAACCCCATTTTAAGGCTCTGAGTTTTTTGCAAACACGTACAACAGGCATGTTTAAACTATAACGATTTTAGTGAAATCATGTTTCTCTCGAGGAGAAAACGCGTATAAAGCCATAAAAAGGATTCACTTGTGTTTGGCATTGGACCAAGCTACCAACAACCTAAACAATGATCAGAAATGGAGAAATTACACATTGACATTGGGGGAAATCATGTAACTCTTAAGGATGTGTTGCAGACTTGTTGAATAGATTCATTTTTCTTGTTTTGTTTGTTTTTGATGAAATTGTGCTTTTCTAGTCGAGAAAAGGCGTTTAACGCGATAAAAAGGTTTAGTGCGTTATGAATACGGGCTAGCTTACCAAAAGTACAAATGTGAACTAAATAAGGCCGAGAGTCGTTTTTATTGTTTAAAACATGATTTCTCGACCAGAATAGGCTTTTTCAAAAAAGCCATTTTCCCATGGCGAGAGACTCATTTTCTGTGAGAAAATGCATTAAAAGGAGGGATTTCATCAGAAACACTTAAAATACATATTGTACTTATCTGAAAACGCACAGAACCTTGAAATAGAAGGTTTCTCACCAAAAAGCACATTGGTGAAAACCCCATTTTAAGGCTCTGAGTTTTTTGCAAACACGTACAACAGGCATGTTTAAACTATAACGATTTTAGTGAAATCATGTTTCTCTCGAGGAGAAAACGCGTATAAAGCCATAAAAAGGATTCACTTGTGTTTGGCATTGGACCAAGCTACCAACAACCTAAACAATGATCAGAAATGGAGAAATTACACATTGACATTGGGGGAAATCATGTAACTCTTAAGGATGTGTTGCAGACTTGTTGAATAGATTCATTTTTCTTGTTTTGTTTGTTTTTGATGAAATTGTGCTTTTCTAGTCGAGAAAAGGCGTTTAACGCGATAAAAAGGTTTAGTGCGTTATGAATACGGGCTAGCTTACCAAAAGTACAAATGTGAACTAAATAAGGCCGAGAGTCGTTTTTATTGTTTAAAACATGATTCATCGACCAGAATAGGCTTTTTCAAAAAAGCCATTTTCCCATGGCGAGAGACTCATTTTCTGTGAGAAAATGCATTAAAAGGAGGGATTTCATCAGAAACACTTAAAATACATATTGTACTTATCTGAAAACGCACAGAACCTTGAAATAGAAGGTTTCTCACCAAAAAGCACATTGGTGAAAACCCTATTTTAAGGCTCTGAGTGTTTGCAAACACGTACAACAGGCATGTTTAAACTATAACGTTTTTAGTGAAATCATGTTTCTCTCGAGGAGAAAACGCGTATAAAGCCATAAAAAGGATTCACTTGTGTTTGGCATTGGACCAAGCTACCAACAACCTAAACAATGATCAGAACTGGAGAAATTACACATTGACATTGGGGGAAATCATGTAACTCTTAAGGATGTGTTGCAGACTTGTCGAATAGATTCATTTTTCTTATTTTGTTTGTTTTTGATGAAATTGTGCTTTTCTAGTCGAGAAAAGGCGTTTAACGCGATAAAAAGGTTTAGTGCGTTATGAATACGGGCTAGCTTACCAAAAGTAAAAATGTGAACTAAATAAGGCCGAGAGTCGTTTTATTGTTTAAAACACGATTTGTCGACCAGAATATGCTTTTTCAAAAAAGCCAATTTCCCATGGCGAGAGACTCGTTTTCTGTGAGAAAATGCATTAAAAGGACGGATTTCATCAGAAACACTTAAAATACATATTGTACTTGTCTGAAAACGCACAGAACCTTGAAATAGAAGGTTTCTCACCAAAAAGCACATTGGTGAAAACCCTATTTTAAGGCTCTGAGTGTTTGCAAACACGTACAACAGGCATGTTTAAACTATAACGTATTTAGTGAAATCATGTTTCTCTCGAGGAGAAAACGCGTATAAAGCCATAAAAAGGATTCACTTGTGTTTGGCATTGGACCAAGCTACCAACAACCTAAACAATGATCAGAACTGGAGAAATTACACATTGACATTGGGGGAAATCATGTAACTCTTAAGGATGTGTTGCAGACTTGTTGAATAGATTCATTTTTCTTGTTTTGTTTGTTTTTGATGAAATTGTGCTTTTCTAGTCGAGAAAAGGCGTTTCACGCGATAAAAAGGTTTAGTGCGTTATGAATACGGGCTAGCTTACCAAAAGTAAAAATGTGAACTAAATAAGGCCGAGAGTCGTTTTTATTGTTTAAAACACGATTTCTCGACCAGAATATGCTTTTTCAAAAAAGCCATTTTCCCATGGCGAGAGACTCATTTTCTGTGAGAAAATGCATTAAAAGGAGGGATTTCATCAGAAACACTTAAAATACATATTGTACTTGTCTGAAAACTCACAGAACCTTGAAATAGAAGGTTTCTCACCAAAAAGCACATTGGTGAAAACCCTATTTTAAGGCTCTGAGTGTTTGCAAACACGTACAACAGGCATGTTTAAACTATAACGTTTTTAGTGAAATCATGTTTCTCTCGAGGAGAAAACGCGTATAAAGCCATAAAAAGGATTCACTTGTGTTTGGCATTGGACCAAGCTACCAACAACCTAAACAATGATCAGAACTGGAGAAATTACACATTGACATTGGGGGAAATCATGTAACTCTTAAGGATGTGTTGCAGACTTGTTGAATAGATTCATTTTTCTTGTTTTGTTTGTTTTTGATGAAATTGTGCTTTTCTAGTCGAGAAAAGGCGTTTAACGCGATAAAAATGTTTAGTGCGTTATGAATACGGGCTAGCTTACCAAAAGTAAAAATGTGAACTAAATAAGGCCGAGAGTCGTTTTTATTGTTTAAAACACGATTTCTCGACCAGAATATACTTTTTCAAAAAAGCCATTTTCCCATGGCGAGAGACTCATTTTCTGTGAGAAAATGCATTAAAAGGAGGGATTTCATCAGAAACACTTAAAATACATATTGTACTTGTCTGAAAACTCACAGAACCTTGAAATAGAAGGTTTCTCACCAAAAAGCACATTGGTGAAAACCCCATTTTAAGGCTCTGAGTGTTTGCAAACACGTACAACAGGCATGTTTAAACTATAACGTATTTAGTGAAATCATGTTTCTGTCGAGGAGAAAACTTGTATAAAGCCATAAAAAGGATTCACTTGTGTTTGGCATTAGACCAAGCTACCAACAACCTAAACAATGATCAGAACTGGAGAAATTACACATTGACATTGGGGGAAATCATGTAACTCTTAAGGATGTGTTGCAGACTTGTTGAATAGATTCATTTTTCTTGTTTTGTTTGTTTTTGATGAAATTGTGCTTTTCTAGTCGAGAGAAGGCGTTTCACGCGATAAAAAGGTTTAGTTCGTTATGAATACGGGCTAGCTTACCAAAAGTAAAAATGTGAACTAAATAAGGCCGGGAGTCGTTTTTATTGTTTAAAACAGGATTTCTCGACCAGAATATGCTTTTCAAAAAAGCCATGTTCCCATGGCGAGAGACTCGTTTTCTGTGAGAAAATGCATTAAAAGGAGGGATTTCTTTAGAAACACTAAAAATACATATTGTACTTGTCTGAAAACGCACAGAACCTTGAAATAGAAGGTTTCTCACCAAAAAGCACATTGGTGAAAACCCCATTTTAAGGCTCTGAGTTTTTTGCAAACACGTACAACAGGCATGTTTAAACTATAACGATTTTAGTGAAATCATGTTTCTCTCGAGGAGAAAACGCGTATAAAGCCATAAAAAGGATTCACTTGTGTTTGGCATTGGACCAAGCTACCAACAACCTAAACAATGATCAGAAATGGAGAAATTACACATTGACATTGGGTGAAATCATGTAACTCTTAAGGATGTGTTGCAGACTTGTTGAATAGATTCATTTTTCTTGTTTTGTTTGTTTTTGATGAAATTGTGCTTTTCTAGTCGAGAAAAGGCGTTTAACGCGATAAAAATGTTTAGTGCGTTATGAATACGGGCTAGCTTACCAAAAGTACAAATGTGAACTAAATAAGGCCGAGAGTCGTTTTTATTGTTTAAAACATGATTTCTCGACCAGAATAGGCTTTTTCAAAAAAGCCATTTTCCCATGGCGAGAGACTCATTTTCTGTGAGAAAATGCATTAAAAGGAGGGATTTCATCAGAAACACTTAAAATACATATTGTACTTATCTGAAAACGCACAGAACCTTGAAATAGAAGGTTTCTCACCAAAAAGCACATTGGTGAAAACCCTATTTTAAGGCTCTGAGTGTTTGCAAACACGTACAACAGGCATGTTTAAACTATAACGTTTTTAGTGAAATCATGTTTCTCTCGAGGAGAAAACGCGTATAAAGCCATAAAAAGGATTCACTTGTGTTTGGCATTGGACCAAGCTACCAACAACCTAAACAATGATCAGAACTGGAGAAATTACACATTGACATTGGGGGAAATCATGTAACTCTTAAGGATGTGTTGCAGACTTGTTGAATAGATTCATTTTTCTTGTTTTGTTTGTTTTTGATGAAATTGTGCTTTTCTAGTCGAGAAAAGGCGTTTAACGCGATAAAAAGGTTTAGTGCGTTATGAATACGGGCTAGCTTACCAAAAGTAAAAATGTGAACTAAATAAGGCCGAGAGTCGTTTTATTGTTTAAAACACGATTTGTCGACCAGAATATGCTTTTTCAAAAAAGCCAATTTCCCATGGCGAGAGACTCGTTTTCTGTGAGAAAATGCATTAAAAGGACGGATTTCATCAGAAACACTTAAAATACATATTGTACTTGTCTGAAAACGCACAGAACCTTGAAATAGAAGGTTTCTCACCAAAAAGCACATTGGTGAAAACCCCATTTTAAGGCTCTGAGTGTTTGCAAACAGGTACAACAGGCATGTTTAAACTATAACGTATTTAGTGAAATCATGTTTTTTTCGAGGAGAAAACTTGTATAACGCCATAAAAAGGATTCACTTGTGTTTGGCATTAGACCAAGCTACCAACAACCTAAACAATGATCAGAACTGGAGAAATTACACATTGACATTGGGGGAAATCATGTAGCTCTTAAGGATGTGTTGCAGACTTGTTGAATAGATTCATTTTTCTTGTTTTGTTTGTTTTTGATGAAATTGTGCTTTTCTAGTCGAGAAAAGGCGTTTCACGCGATAAAAAGGTTTAGTGCGTTATGAATACGGGCTAGCTTACCAAAAGTAAAAATGTGAACTAAATAAGGCCCGGAGTCGTTTTTATTGTTTAAAACACGATTTCTCGACCAGAATATGCTTTTTCAAAAAAGCCAATTTCCCATGGCGAGAGACTCATTTTCTGTGAGAAAATGCATTAAAAGGAGGGATTTCATCAGAAACACTTAAAATACATATTGTACTTGTCTGAAAACTCACAGAACCTTGAAATAGAAGGTTTCTCACCAAAAAGCACATTGGTGAAAACCCTATTTTAAGGCTCTGAGTGTTTGCAAACACGTACAACAGGCATGTTTAAACTATAACGTTTTTAGTGAAATCATGTTTCTCTCGAGGAGAAAACGCGTATAAAGCCATAAAAAGGATTCACTTGTGTTTGGCATTGGACCAAGCTACCAACAACCTAAACAATGATCAGAACTGGAGAAATTAAACATTGACATTGGGGGAAATCATGTAACTCTTAAGGATGTGTTGCAGACTTGTTGAATAGATTCATTTTTCTTGTTTTGTTTGTTTTTGATGAAATTGTGCTTTTCTAGTCGAGAAAAGGCGTTTAACGCGATAAAAAGGTTTAGTGCGTTATGAATACGGGCTAGCTTACCAAAAGTAAAAATGTGAACTAAATAAGGCCGAGAGTCGTTTTATTGTTTAAAACACGATTTGTCGACCAGAATATGCTTTTTCAAAAAAGCCAATTTCCCATGGCGAGAGACTCGTTTTCTGTGAGAAAATGCATTAAAAGGAGGGATTTCATCAGAAACACTTAAAATACATATTGTACTTGTCTGAAAACGCACAGAACCTTGAAATAGAAGGTTTCTCACCAAAAAGCACATTGGTGAAAACCCTATTTTAAGGCTCTGAGTGTTTGCAAACACGTACAACAGGCATGTTTAAACTATAACGTTTTTAGTGAAATCATGTTTCTCTCGAGGAGAAAACGCGTATAAAGCCATAAAAAGGATTCACTTGTGTTTGGCATTGGACCAAGCTACCAACAACCTAAACAATGATCAGAACTGGAGAAATTACACATTGACATTGGGGGAAATCATGTAACTCTTAAGGATGTGTTGCAGACTTGTTGAATAGATTCATTTTTCTTGTTTTGTTTGTTTTTGATGAAATTGTGCTTTTCTAGTCGAGAAAAGGCGTTTAACGCGATAAAAAGGTTTAGTGCGTTATGAATACGGGCTAGCTTACCAAAAGTAAAAATGTGAACTAAATAAGGCCGAGAGTCGTTTTATTGTTTAAAACACGATTTGTCGACCAGAATATGCTTTTTCAAAAAAGCCAATTTCCCATGGCGAGAGACTCGTTTTCTGTGAGAAAATGCATTAAAAGGAGGGATTTCATCAGAAACACTTAAAATACATATTGTACTTGTCTGAAAACGCACAGAACCTTGAAATAGAAGGTTTCTCACCAAAAAGCACATTGGTGAAAACCCTATTTTAAGGCTCTGAGTGTTTGCAAACACGTACAACAGGCATGTTTAAACTATAACGTTTTTAGTGAAATCATGTTTCTCTCGAGGAGAAAACGCGTATAAAGCCATAAAAAGGATTCACTTGTGTTTGGCATTGGACCAAGCTACCAACAACCTAAACAATGATCAGAACTGGAGAAATTACACATTGACATTGGGGGAAATCATGTAACTCTTAAGGATGTGTTGCAGACTTGTTGAATAGATTCATTTTTCTTGTTTTGTTTGTTTTTGATGAAATTGTGCTTTTCTAGTCGAGAAAAGGCGTTTAACGCGATAAAAGGGTTTAGTGCGTTATGAATACGGGCTAGCTTACCAAAAGTAAAAATGTGAACTAAATAAGGCCGAGAGTCGTTTTATTGTTTAAAACACGATTTCTCGACCAGAATATGCTTTTTCAAAAAAGCCAATTTCCCATGGCGAGAGACTCGTTTTCTGTGAGAAAATGCATTAAAAGGAGGGATTTCATCAGAAACACTTAAAATACATATTGTACTTGTCTGAAAACGCACAGAACCTTGAAATAGAAGGTTTCTCACCAAAAAGCACATTGGTGAAAACCCTATTTTAAGGCTCTGAGTGTTTGCAAACACGTACAACAGGCATGTTTAAACTATAACGTTTTTAGTGAAATCATGTTTCTCTCGAGGAGAAAACGCGTATAAAGCCATAAAAAGGATTCACTTGTGTTTGGCATTGGACCAAGCTACCAACAACCTAAACAATGATCAGAACTGGAGAAATTACACATTGACATTGGGGGAAATCATGTAACTCTTAAGGATGTGTTGCAGACTTGATGAATAGATTCATTTTTCTTGTTTTGTTTGTTTTTGATGAAATTGTGCTTTTCTAGTCGAGAAAAGGCGTTTCACGCGATAAAAAGGTTTAGTGCGTTATGAATACGGGCTAGCTTACCAAAAGTAAAAATGTGAACTAAATAAGGCCGAGAGTCGTTTTTATTGTTTAAAACACGATTTCTCGACCAGAATATGCTTTTTCAAAAAAGCCAATTTCCCATGGCGAGAGACTCATTTTCTGTGAGAAAATGCATTAAAAGGAGGGATTTCATTAGAAACACTTAAAATACATATTGTACTTGTCTGAAAACTCACAGAACCTTGAAATAGAAGGTTTCTCACCAAAAAGCACATTGGTGAAAACCCCATTTTAAGGCTCTGAGTGTTTGCAAACACGTACAACAGGCATGTTTAAACTATAACGTATTTAGTGAAATCATGTTTCTGTCGAGGAGAAAACTTGTATAAAGCCATAAAAAGGATTCACTTGTGTTTGGCATTAGACCAAGCTACCAACAACCTAAACAATGATCAGAACTGGAGAAATTACACATTGACATTGGGGGAAATCATGTAACTCTTAAAGATGTGTTGCAGACTTGTTGAATAGATTCATTTTTCTTGTTTTGTTTGTTTTTGATGAAATTGTGCTTTTCTAGTCGAGAGAAGGCGTTTCACGCGATAAAAAGGTTTAGTTCGTTATGAATACGGGCTAGCTTACCAAAAGTAAAAATGTGAACTAAATAAGGCCGGGAGTCGTTTTTATTGTTTAAAACAGGATTTCTCGACCAGAATATGCTTTTTCAAAAAAGCCATGTTCCCATGGCGAGAGACTCGTTTTCTGTGAGAAAATGCATTAAAAGGAGGGATTTCATCAGAAACACTAAAAATACATATTGTACTTGTCTGAAAACGCACAGAACCTTGAAATAGACGGTTTCTCACCAAAAAGCACATTGGTGAAAACCCCATTTTAAGGCTCTGAGTTTTTTGCAAACACGCACAACAGGCATGTTTAAACTATAACGATTTTAGTGAAATCATGTTTCTCTCGAGGAGAAAACGCGTATAAAGCCATAAAAAGGATTCACTTGTGTTTGGCATTGGACCAAGCTACCAACAACCTAAACAAAGATCAGAAATGGAGAAATTACACATTGACATTGGGTGAAATCATGTAACTCTTAAGGATGTGTTGCAGACTTGTTGAATAGATTCATTTTTCTTGTTTTGTTTGTTTTTGATGAAATTGTGCTTTTCTCGTCGAGAAAAGGCGTTTAACGCGATAAAAAGGTTTAGTGCGTTATGAATACGGGCTAGCTTACCAAAAGTAAAAATGTGAACTAAATAAGGCCGGGAGTCGTTTTTATTGTTTAAAACACGATTTCTCGACCAGAATAGGCTTTTTCAAAAAAGCCATTTTCCCATGGCAAGAGACTCATTTTCTGTGAGAAAATGCTTTAAAAGGAGGGATTTCATCAGAAACACTTAAAATACATATTGTACTTGTCTGAAAACGCACAGAACCTTGAAATAGACGGTTTCTCACCAAAAAGCACATTGGTGAAAACCCTATTTTAAGGCTCTGAGTGTTTACAAACACGTACAACAGGCATGTTTAAACTATAACGTTTTTAGTGAAATCATGTTTCTCTCGAGGAGAAAACGCGTATAAAGCCATAAAAAGGATTCACTTGTGTTTGGCATTGGACCAAGCTACCAACAACCTAAACAATGATCAGAAATGGAGAAATTACACATTGACATTGGGTGAAATCATGTAACTCTTAAGGATGTGTTGCAGACTTGTTGAATAGATTCATTTTTCTTGTTTTGTTTGTTTTTGATGAAATTGTGCTTTTCTAGTCGAGAAAAGGCCTTTAACGCGATAAAAAGGTTTAGTGCGTTATGAATACGGGCTAGCTTACCAAAAGTAAAAATGTGAACTAAATAAGGCCGAGAGTCGTTTTTATTGTTTAAAACACGATTTCTCGACCAGAATATGCTTTTTCAAAAAAGCCAATTTCCCATGGCGAGAGACTCATTTTCTGTGAGAAAATGCATTAAAAGGAGGGATTTCATTAGAAACACTTAAAATACATATTGTACTTGTCTGAAAACTCACAGAACCTTGAAATAGAAGGTTTCTCACCAAAAAGCACATTGGTGAAAACCCCATTTTAAGGCTCTGAGTGTTTGCAAACACGTACAACAGGCATGTTTAAACTATAACGTATTTAGTGAAATCATGTTTCTGTCGAGGAGAAAACTTGTATAACGCCATAAAAAGGATTCACTTGTGTTTGGCATTAGACCAAGCTACCAACAACCTAAACAATGATCAGAACTGGAGAAATTACACATTGACATTGGGGGAAATCATGTAACTCTTAAAGATGTGTTGCAGACTTGTTGAATAGATTCATTTTTCTTGTTTTGTTTGTTTTTGATGAAATTGTGCTTTTCTAGTCGAGAGAAGGCGTTTCACGCGATAAAAAGGTTTAGTTCGTTATGAATACGGGCTAGCTTACCAAAAGTAAAAATGTGAACTAAATAAGGCCGGGAGTCGTTTTTATTGTTTAAAACAGGATTTCTCGACCAGAATATGCTTTTCCAAAAAAGCCATGTTCCCATGGCGAGAGACTCGTTTTCTGTGAGAAAATGCATTAAAAGGAGGGATTTCATCAGAAACACTAAAAATACATATTGTACTTGTCTGAAAACGCACAGAACCTTGAAATAGACGGTTTCTCACCAAAAAGCACATTGGTGAAAACCCCATTTTAAGGCTCTGAGTTTTTTGCAAACACGTACAACAGGCATGTTTAAACTATAACGATTTTAGTGAAATCATGTTTCTCTCGAGGAGAAAACGCGTATAAAGCCATAAAAAGGATTCACTTGTGTTTGGCATTGGACCAAGCTACCAACAACCTAAACAATGATCAGAAATGGAGAAATTACACATTGACATTGGGTGAAATCATGTAACTCTTAAGGATGTGTTGCAGACTTGTTGAATAGATTCATTTTTCTTGCTTTGTTTGTTTTTGATGAAATTGTGCTTTGCTCGTCGAGAAAAGGCGTTTAACGCGATAAAAAGGTTTAGTGCGTTATGAATACGGGCTAGCTTACCAAAAGTAAAAATGTGAACTAAATAAGGCCGGGAGTCGTTTTTATTGTTTAAAACACGATTTCTCGACCAGAATATGCTTTTTCAAAAAAGCCAATTTCCCATGGCGAGAGACTCATTTTCTGTGAGAAAATGCATTAAAAGGAGGGATTTCATTAGAAACACTTAAAATACATATTGTACTTGTCTGAAAACTCACAGAACCTTGAAATAGAAGGTTTCTCACCAAAAAGCACATTGGTGAAAACCCCATTTTAAGGCTCTGAGTGTTTGCAAACACGTACAACAGGCATGTTTAAACTATAACGTATTTAGTGAAATCATGTTTCTGTCGAGGAGAAAACTTGTATAACGCCATAAAAAGGATTCACTTGTGTTTGGCATTAGACCAAGCTACCAACAACCTAAACAATGATCAGAACTGGAGAAATTACACATTGACATTGGGGGAAATCATGTAACTCTTAAAGATGTGTTGCAGACTTGTTGAATAGATTCATTTTTCTTGTTTTGTTTGTTTTTGATGAAATTGTGCTTTTCTAGTCGAGAGAAGGCGTTTCACGCGATAAAAAGGTTTAGTTCGTTATGAATACGGGCTAGCTTACCAAAAGTAAAAATGTGAACTAAATAAGGCCGGGAGTCGTTTTTATTGTTTAAAACAGGATTTCTCGACCAGAATATGCTTTTCCAAAAAAGCCATGTTCCCATGGCGAGAGACTCGTTTTCTGTGAGAAAATGCATTAAAAGGAGGGATTTCATCAGAAACACTAAAAATACATATTGTACTTGTCTGAAAACGCACAGAACCTTGAAATAGACGGTTTCTCACCAAAAAGCACATTGGTGAAAACCCTATTTTAAGGCTCTGAGTGTTTGCAAACAGGTACAACAGGCATGTTTAAACTATAACGTATTTAGTGAAATCATGTTTCTGTCGAGGAGAAAACTTGTATAAAGCCATAAAAAGGATTCACTTGTGTTTGGCATTAGACCAAGCTACCAACAACCTAAACAATGATCAGAACTGGAGAAATTACACATTGACATTGGGGGAAATCATGTAACTCTTAAGGATGTGTTGCAGACTTGTTGAATAGATTCATTTTTCTTGTTTTGTTTGTTTTTGATGAAATTGTGCTTTTCTAGTCGAGAGAAGGCGTTTCACGCGATAAAAAGGTTTAGTTCGTTATGAATACGGGCTAGCTTACCAAAAGTAAAAATGTGAACTAAATAAGGCCGGGAGTCGTTTTTATTGTTTAAAACAGGATTTCTCGACCAGAATATGCTTTTTCAAAAAAGCCATGTTCCCATGGCGAGAGACTCGTTTTCTGTGAGAAAATGCATTAAAAGGAGGGATTTCATCAGAAACACTAAAAATACATATTGTACTTGTCTGAAAACGCACAGAACCTTGAAATAGACGGTTTCTCAGCAAAAAGCACATTGGTGAAAACCCCATTTTAAGGCTCTGAGTTTTTTGCAAACACGTACAACAGGCATGTTTACACTATAACGTTTTTAGTGAAATCATGTTTCTCTCGAGGAGAAAACGCGTATAAAGCCATAAAAAGGATTCACTTGTGTTTGGCATTGGACCAAGCTACCAACAACCTAAACAATGATCAGAAATGGGGAAATTACACATTGACATTGGGTGAAATCATGTAACTCTTAAGGATGTGTTGCAGACTTGTTGAATAGATTCGTTTTTCTTGTTTTGTTTGTTTTTGATGAAATTGTGCTTTTCTCGTCGAGAAAAGGCGTTTAACGCGATAAAAAGGTTTAGTGCGTTATGAATACGGGCTAGCTTACCAAAAGTAAAAATGTGAACTAAATAAGGCCGGGAGTCGTTTTTATTGTTTAAAACACGAGTTCTCGACCAGAATAGGCTTTTTCAAAAAAGTCATTTTCCCATGGCAAGAGACTCATTTTCTGTGAGAAAATGCTTTAAAAGGAGGGATTTCATCAGAAACACTTAAAATACATATTGTACTTGTCTGAAAACGCACAGAACCTTGAAATAGAACTTTTCTCACCAAAAAGCACATTGGTGAAAACCCTATTTTAAGGCTCTGAGTGTTTGCAAACACGTACAACAGGCATGTTTAAACTATAACGTTTTTAGTGAAATCATGTTTCTCTCGAGGAGAAAACGCGTATAAAGCCATAAAAAGGATTCACTTGTGTTTGGCATTGGACCAAGCTACCAACAACCTAAACAATGATCAGAAATGGAGAAATTACACATTGACATTGGGTGAAATCATGTAACTCTTAAGGATGTGTTGCAGACTTGTTGAATAGATTCATTTTTCTTGTTTTGTTTGTTTTTGATGAAATTGTGCTTTTCTAGTCGAGAAAAGGCGTTTAACGCGATAAAAAGGTTTAGTGCGTTATGAATACGGGCTAGCTTACCAAAAGTACAAATGTGAACTAAATAAGGCCGGGAGTCGTTTTTATTGTTTAAAACACGATTTCTCGACCAGAATAGGCTTTTTCAAAAAAGCCATTTTCCCATGGCAAGAGACTCATTTTCTGTGAGAAAATGCTTTAAAAGGAGGGATTTCATCAGAAACACTTAAAATACATATTGTACTTGTCTGAAAACGCACAGAACCTTGAAATAGACGGTTTCTCACCAAAAAGCACATTGGTGAAAACCCTATTTTAAGGCTCTGAGTGTTTGCAAACACGTACAACAGGCATGTTTAAACTATAACGTTTTTAGTGAAATCATGTTTCTCTCGAGGAGAAAACGCGTATAAAGCCATAAAAAGGATTCACTTGTGTTTGGCATTGGACCAAGCTACCAACAACCTAAACAATGATCAGAAATGGAGAAATTACACATTGACATTGGGTGAAATCATGTAACTCTTAAGGATGTGTTGCAGACTTGTTGAATAGATTCATTTTTCTTGTTTTGTTTGTTTTTGATGAAATTGTGCTTTTCTAGTCGAGAAAAGGCGTTTAACGCGATAAAAAGGTTTAGTGCGTTATGAATACGGGCTAGCTTACCAAAAGTAAAAATGTGAACTAAATAAGGCCGGGAGTCGTTTTTATTGTTTAAAACACGATTTCTCGACCAGAATAGGCTTTTTCAAAAAAGCCATTTTCCCATGGCAAGAGACTCATTTTCTGTGAGAAAATGCTTTAAAAGGAGGGATTTCATCAGAAACACTTAAAATACATATTGTACTTGTCTGAAAACGCACAGAACCTTGAAATAGAACTTTTCTCACCAAAAAGCACATTGGTGAAAACCCTATTTTAAGGCTCTGAGTGTTTGCAAACAGGTACAACAGGCATGTTTAAACTATAACGTATTTAGTGAAATCATGTTTCTGTCGAGGAGAAAACTTGTATAAAGCCATAAAAAGGATTCACTTGTGTTTGGCATTAGACCAAGCTACCAACAACCTAAACAATGATCAGAACTGGAGAAATTACACATTGACATTGGGGGAAATCATGTAACTCTTAAGGATGTGTTGCAGACTTGTTGAATAGATTCATTTTTCTTGTTTTGTTTGTTTTTGATGAAATTGTGCTTTTCTAGTCGAGAGAAGGCGTTTCACGCGATAAAAAGGTTTAGTTCGTTATGAATACGGATTAGCTTACCAAAAGTAAAAATGTGAACTAAATAAGGCCGGGAGTCGTTTTTATTGTTTAAAACAGGATTTCTCGACCAGAATATGCTTTTTCAAAAAAGCCATGTTCCCATGGCGAGAGACTCGTTTTCTGTGAGAAAATGCATTAAAAGGAGGGATTTCATCAGAAACACTAAAAATACATATTGTACTTGTCTGAAAACGCACAGAACCTTGAAATAGACGGTTTCTCAGCAAAAAGCACATTGGTGAAAACCCCATTTTAAGGCTCTGAGTTTTTTGCAAACACGTACAACAGGCATGTTTACACTATAACGATTTTAGTGAAATCATGTTTCTCTCGAGGAGAAAACGCGTATAAAGCCATAAAAAGGATTCACTTGTGTTTGGCATTGGACCAAGCTACCAACAACCTAAACAATGATCAGAAATGGGGAAATTACACATTGACATTGGGTGAAATCATGTAACTCTTAAGGATGTGTTGCAGACTTGTTGAATAGATTCGTTTTTCTTGTTTTGTTTGTTTTTGATGAAATTGTGCTTTTCTCGTCGAGAAAAGGCGTTTAACGCGATAAAAAGGTTTAGTGCGTTATGAATACGGGCTAGCTTACCAAAAGTAAAAATGTGAACTAAATAAGGCCGGGAGTCGTTTTTATTGTTTAAAACACGAGTTCTCGACCAGAATAGGCTTTTTCAAAAAAGTCATTTTCCCATGGCAAGAGACTCATTTTCTGTGAGAAAATGCTTTAAAAGGAGGGATTTCATCAGAAACACTTAAAATACATATTGTACTTGTCTGAAAACGCACAGAACCTTGAAATAGAACTTTTCTCACCAAAAAGCACATTGGTGAAAACCCTATTTTAAGGCTCTGAGTGTTTGCAAACACGTACAACAGGCATGTTTAAACTATAACGTTTTTAGTGAAATCATGTTTCTCTCGAGGAGAAAACGCGTATAAAGCCATAAAAAGGATTCACTTGTGTTTGGCATTGGACCAAGCTACCAACAACCTAAACAATGATCAGAAATGGAGAAATTACACATTGACATTGGGTGAAATCATGTAACTCTTAAGGATGTGTTGCAGACTTGTTGAATAGATTCATTTTTCTTGTTTTGTTTGTTTTTGATGAAATTGTGCTTTTCTCGTCGAGAAAAGGCGTTTAACGCGATAAAAAGGTTTAGTGCGTTATGAATACGGGCTAGCTTACCAAAAGTAAAAATGTGAACTAAATAAGGCCGGGAGTCGTTTTTATTGTTTAAAACACGATTTCTCGACCAGAATAGGCTTTTTCAAAAAAGCCATTTTCCCATGGCAAGAGACTCATTTTCTGTGAGAAAATGCTTTAAAAGGAGGGATTTCATCAGAAACACTTAAAATACATATTGTACTTGTCTGAAAACGCACAGAACCTTGAAATAGACGGTTTCTCACCAAAAAGCACATTGGTGAAAACCCTATTTTAAGGCTCTGAGTGTTTGCAAACACGTACAACAGGCATGTTTAAACTATAACATTTTTAGTGAAATCATGTTTCTCTCGAGGAGAAAACGCGTATAAAGCCATAAAAAGGATTCACTTGTGTTTGGCATTGGACCAAGCTACCAACAACCTAAACAATGATCAGAAATGGAGAAATTACACATTGACATTGGGTGAAATCATGTAACTCTTAAGGATGTGTTGCAGACTTGTTGAATAGATTCATTTTTCTTGTTTTGTTTGTTTTTGATGAAATTGTGCTTTTCTAGTCGAGAAAAGGCGTTTAACGCGATAAAAAGGTTTAGTGCGTTATGAATACGGGCTAGCTTACCAAAAGTAGAAATGTGAACTAAATAAGGCCGGGAGTCGTTTTTATTGTTTAAAACACGATTTCTCGACCAGAATAGGCTTTTTCAAAAAAGCCATTTTCCCATGGCAAGAGACTCATTTTCTGTGAGAAAATGCTTTAAAAGGAGGGATTTCATCAGAAACACTTAAAATACATATTGTACTTGTCTGAAAACGCACAGAACCTTGAAATAGAACTTTTCTCACCAAAAAGCACATTGGTGAAAACCCTATTTTAAGGCTCTGAGTGTTTGCAAACAGGTACAACAGGCATGTTTAAACTATAACGTATTTAGTGAAATCATGTTTCTGTCGAGGAGAAAACTTGTATAAAGCCATAAAAAGGATTCACTTGTGTTTGGCATTAGACCAAGCTACCAACAACCTAAACAATGATCAGAACTGGAGAAATTACACATTGACATTGGGGGAAATCATGTAACTCTTAAGGATGTGTTGCAGACTTGTTGAATAGATTCATTTTTCTTGTTTTGTTTGTTTTTGATGAAATTGTGCTTTTCTAGTCGAGAGAAGGCGTTTCACGCGATAAAAAGGTTTAGTTCGTTATGAATACGGGCTAGCTTACCAAAAGTAAAAATGTGAACTAAATAAGGCCGGGAGTCGTTTTTATTGTTTAAAACAGGATTTCTCGACCAGAATATGCTTTTTCAAAAAAGCCATGTTCCCATGGCGAGAGACTCGTTTTCTGTGAGAAAATGCATTAAAAGGAGGGATTTCATCAGAAACACTAAAAATACATATTGTACTTGTCTGAAAACGCACAGAACCTTGAAATAGACGGTTTCTCAGCAAAAAGCACATTGGTGAAAACCCCATTTTAAGGCTCTGAGTTTTTTGCAAACACGTACAACAGGCATGTTTACACTATAACGATTTTAGTGAAATCATGTTTCTCTCGAGGAGAAAACGCGTATAAAGCCATAAAAAGGATTCACTTGTGTTTGGCATTGGACCAAGCTACCAACAACCTAAACAATGATCAGAAATGGGGAAATTACACATTGACATTGGGTGAAATCATGTAACTCTTAAGGATGTGTTGCAGACTTGTTGAATAGATTCGTTTTTCTTGTTTTGTTTGTTTTTGATGAAATTGTGCTTTTCTCGTCGAGAAAAGGCGTTTAACGCGATAAAAAGGTTTAGTGCGTTATGAATACGGGCTAGCTTACCAAAAGTAAAAATGTGAACTAAATAAGGCCGGGAGTCGTTTTTATTGTTTAAAACACGAGTTCTCGACCAGAATAGGCTTTTTCAAAAAAGTCATTTTCCCATGGCAAGAGACTCATTTTCTGTGAGAAAATGCTTTAAAAGGAGGGATTTCATCAGAAACACTTAAAATACATATTGTACTTGTCTGAAAACGCACAGAACCTTGAAATAGAACTTTTCTCACCAAAAAGCACATTGGTGAAAACCCTATTTTAAGGCTCTGAGTGTTTGCAAACACGTACAACAGGCATGTTTAAACTATAACGTTTTTAGTGAAATCATGTTTCTCTCGAGGAGAAAACGCGTATAAAGCCATAAAAAGGATTCACTTGTGTTTGGCATTGGACCAAGCTACCAACAACCTAAACAATGATCAGAAATGGAGAAATTACACATTGACATTGGGTGAAATCATGTAACTCTTAAGGATGTGTTGCAGACTTGTTGAATAGATTCATTTTTCTTGTTTTGTTTGTTTTTGATGAAATTGTGCTTTTCTCGTCGAGAAAAGGCGTTTAACGCGATAAAAAGGTTTAGTGCGTTATGAATACGGGCTAGCTTACCAAAAGTAAAAATGTGAACTAAATAAGGCCGGGAGTCGTTTTTATTGTTTAAAACACGATTTCTCGACCAGAATAGGCTTTTTCAAAAAAGCCATTTTCCCATGGCAAGAGACTCATTTTCTGTGAGAAAATGCTTTAAAAGGAGGGATTTCATCAGAAACACTTAAAATACATATTGTACTTGTCTGAAAACGCACAGAACCTTGAAATAGAAGGTTTCTCACCAAAAAGCACATTGGTGAAAACCCTATTTTAAGGCTCTGAGTGTTTGCAAACACGTACAACAGGCATGTTTAAACTATAACGTTTTTAGTGAAATCATGTTTCTCTCGAGGAGAAAACGCGTATAAAGCCATAAAAAGGATTCACTTGTGTTTGGCATTGGACCAAGCTACCAACAACCTAAACAATGATCAGAAATGGAGAAATTACACATTGACATTGGGTGAAATCATGTAACTCTTAAGGATGTGTTGCAGACTTGTTGAATAGATTCATTTTTCTTGTTTTGTTTGTTTTTGATGAAATTGTGCTTTTCTAGTCGAGAAAAGGCGTTTAACGCGATAAAAAGGTTTAGTGCGTTATGAATACGGGCTAGCTTACCAAAAGTAAAAATGTGAACTAAATAAGGCCGAGAGTCGTTTTTATTGTTTAAAACACGATTTCTCGACCAGAATAGGCTTTTTCAAAAAAGCCAATTTCCCATGGCGAGAGACTCATTTTCTGTGAGAAAATGCATTAAAAGGAGGGATTTCATTAGAAACACTTAAAATACATATTGTACTTGTCTGAAAACTCACAGAACCTTGAAATAGAAGGTTTCTCACCAAAAAGCACATTGGTGAAAACCCCATTTTAAGGCTCTGAGTGTTTGCAAACAGGTACAACAGGCATGTTTAAACTATAACGTATTTAGTGAAATCATGTTTCTGTCGAGGAGAAAACTTGTATAAAGCCATAAAAAGGATTCACTTGTGTTTGGCATTAGACCAAGCTACCAACAACCTAAACAATGATCAGAACTGGAGAAATTACACATTGACATTGGGGGAAATCATGTAGCTCTTAAGGATGTGTTGCAGACTTGTTGAATAGATTCATTTTTCTTGTTTTGTTTGTTTTTGATGAAATTGTGCTTTTCTAGTCGAGAGAAGGCGTTTCACGCGATAAAAAGGTTTAGTTCGTTATGAATACGGGCTAGCTTACCAAAAGTAAAAATGTGAACTAAATAAGGCCGGGAGTCGTTTTTATTGTTTAAAACAGGATTTCTCGACCAGAATATGCTTTTTCAAAAAAGCCATGTTCCCATGGCGAGAGACTCGTTTTCTGTGAGAAAATGCATTAAAAGGAGGGATTTCATCAGAAACACTAAAAATACATATTGTACTTGTCTGAAAACGCACAGAACCTTGAAATAGACGGTTTCTCACCAAAAAGCACATTGGTGAAAACCCCATTTTAAGGCTCTGAGTTTTTTGCAAACACGTACAACAGGCATGTTTAAACTATAACGATTTTAGTGAAATCATGTTTCTCTCGAGGAGAAAACGCGTATAAAGCCATAAAAAGGATTCACTTGTGTTTGGCATTGGACCAAGCTACCAACAACCTAAACAATGATCAGAAATGGAGAAATTACACATTGACATTGGGTGAAATCATGTAACTCTTAAGGATGTGTTGCAGACTTGTTGAATAGATTCATTTTTCTTGTTTTGTTTGTTTTTGATGAAATTGTGCTTTTCTCGTCGAGAAAAGGCGTTTAACGCGATAAAAAGGTTTAGTGCGTTATGAATACGGGCTAGCTTACCAAAAGTAAAAATGTGAACTAAATAAGGCCGGGAGTCGTTTTTATTGTTTAAAACACGATTTCTCGACCAGAATAGGCTTTTTCAAAAAAGCCATTTTCCCATGGCAAGAGACTCATTTTCTGTGAGAAAATGCTTTAAAAGGAGGGATTTCATCAGAAACACTTAAAATACATATTGTACTTGTCTGAAAACGCACAGAACCTTGAAATAGACGGTTTCTCACCAAAAAGCACATTGGTGAAAACCCTATTTTAAGGCTCTGAGTGTTTGCAAACACGTACAACAGGCATGTTTAAACTATAACGTTTTTAATGAAATCATGTTTCTCTCGAGGAGAAAACGCGTATAAAGCCATAAAAAGGATTCACTTGTGTTTGGCATTGGACCAAGCTACCAACAACCTAAACAATGATCAGAAATGGAGAAATTACACATTGACATTGGGTGAAATCATGTAACTCTTAAGGATGTGTTGCAGACTTGTTGAATAGATTCATTTTTCTTGTTTTGTTTGTTTTTGATGAAATTGTGCTTTTCTAGTCGAGAAAAGGCGTTTAACGCGATAAAAAGGTTTAGTGCGTTATGAATACGGGCTAGCTTACCAAAAGTAAAAATGTGAACTAAATAAGGCCGAGAGTCGTTTTTATTGTTTAAAACACGATTTCTCGACCAGAATAGGCTTTTTCAAAAAAGCCAATTTCCCATGGCGAGAGACTCATTTTCTGTGAGAAAATGCATTAAAAGGAGGGATTTCATTAGAAACACTTAAAATATATATTGTACTTGTCTGAAAACTCACAGAACCTTGAAATAGAAGGTTTCTCACCAAAAAGCACATTGGTGAAAACCCCATTTTAAGGCTCTGAGTGTTTGCAAACAGGTACAACAGGCATGTTTAAACTATAACGTATTTAGTGAAATCATGTTTCTGTCGAGGAGAAAACTTGTATAACGCCATAAAAAGGATTCACTTGTGTTTGGCATTAGACCAAGCTACCAACAACCTAAACAATGATCAGAACTGGAGAAATTACACATTGACATTGGGGGAAATCATGTAGCTCTTAAGGATGTGTTGCAGACTTGTTGAATAGATTCATTTTTCTTGTTTTGTTTGTTTTTGATGAAATTGTGGTTTTCTAGTCGAGAAAAGGCGTTTCACGCGATAAAAAGGTTTAGTGCGTTATGAATACGGGCTAGCTTACCAAAAGTAAAAATGTGAACTAAATAAGGCCGAGAGTCGTTTTTATTGTTTAAAACATGATTTCTCGACCAGAATAGGCTTTTTCAAAAAAGCCATTTTCCCATGGCGAGACTCATTTTCTGTGAGAAAATGCATTAAAAGGAGGGATTTCATCAGAAACACTTAAAATACATATTGTACTTATCTGAAAACGCACAGAACCTTGAAATAGAAGGTTTCTCACCAAAAAGCACATTGGTGAAAACCCTATTTTAAGGCTCTGAGTGTTTGCAAACACGTACAACAGGCATGTTTAAACTATAACGTTTTTAGTGAAATCATGTTTCTCTCGAGGAGAAAACGCGTATAAAGCCATAAAAAGGATTCACTTGTGTTTGGCATTGGACCAAGCTACCAACAACCTAAACAATGATCAGAACTGGATAAATTACACATTGACATTGGGGGAAATCATGTAACTCTTAAGGATGTGTTGCAGACTTGTTGAATAGATTCATTTTTCTTGTTTTGTTTGTTTTTGATGAAATTGTGCTTTTCTAGTCGAGAAAAGGCGTTTAACGCGATAAAAAGGTTTAGTGCGTTATGAATACGGGCTAGCTTACCAAAAGTAAAAATGTGAACTAAATAAGGCCGAGAGTCGTTTTATTGTTTAAAACACGATTTCTCGACCAGAATATGCTTTTTCAAAAAAGCCATGTTCCCATGGCGAGAGACTCGTTTTCTGTGAGAAAATGCATTAAAAGGAGGGATTTCATCAGAAACACTTAAAATACATATTGTACTTGTCTGAAAAAGCACAGAACCTTGAAATAGAAGGTTTCTCACCAAAAAGCACATTGGTGAAAACCCTATTTTAAAGGCTCTGAGTGTTTGCAAACACGTACAACAGGCATGTTTAAACTATAACGTTTTTAGTGAAATCATGTTTCTCTCGAGGAGAAAACGCGTATAAAGCCATAAAAAGGATTCACTTGTGTTTGGCATTGGACCAAGCTACCAACAACCTAAACAATGATCAGAACTGGAGAAATTACACATTGACATTGGGGGAAATCATGTAACTCTTAAGGACGTGTTGCAGACTTGTTGAATAGATTCATTTTTCTTGTTTTGTTTGTTTTTGATGAAATTGTGCTTTTCTAGTCGAGAAAAGGCGTTTAACGCGATAAAAGGGTTTAGTGCGTTATGAATACGGGCTAGCTTACCAAAAGTAAAAATGTGAACTAAATAAGGCCGAGAGTCGTTTTATTGTTTAAAACACGATTTCTCGACCAGAATATGCTTTTTCAAAAAAGCCAATTTCCCAAGGCGAGAGACTCGTTTTCTGTGAGAAAATGCATTAAAAGGAGGGATTTCATCAGAAACACTTAAAATACATATTGTACTTGTCTGAAAACGCACAGAACCTTGAAATAGAAGGTTTCTCACCAAAAAGCACATTGGTGAAAACCCTATTTTAAGGCTCTGAGTGTTTGCAAACACGTACAACAGGCATGTTTAAACTATAACGTTTTTAGTGAAATCATGTTTCTCTCGAGGAGAAAACGCGTATAAAGCCATAAAAAGGATTCACTTGTGTTTGGCATTGGACCAAGCTACCAACAACCTAAACAATGATCAGAACTGGAGAAATTACACATTGACATTGGGGGAAATCATGTAACTCTTAAGGACGTGTTGCAGACTTGTTGAATAGATTCATTTTTCTTGTTTTGTTTGTTTTTGATGAAATTGTGCTTTTCTAGTCGAGAAAAGGCGTTTAACGCGATAAAAGGGTTTAGTGCGTTATGAATACGGGCTAGCTTACCAAAAGTAAAAATGTGAACTAAATAAGGCCGAGAGTCGTTTTATTGTTTAAAACACGATTTCTCGACCAGAATATGCTTTTTCAAAAAAGCCAATTTCCCAAGGCGAGAGACTCGTTTTCTGTGAGAAAATGCATTAAAAGGAGGGATTTCATCAGAAACACTTAAAATACATATTGTACTTGTCTGAAAACGCACAGAACCTTGAAATAGAAGGTTTCTCACCAAAAAGCACATTGGTGAAAACCCTATTTTAAGGCTCTGAGTGTTTGCAAACACGTACAACAGGCATGTTTAAACTATAACGTTTTTAGTGAAATCATGTTTCTCTCGAGGAGAAAACGCGTTTAAAGCCATAAAAAGGATTCACTTGTGTTTGGCATTGGACCAAGCTACCAACAACCTAAACAATGATCAGAACTGGACAAATTACACATTGACATTGGGGGAAATCATGTAACTCTTAAGGATGTGTTGCAGACTTGTTGAATAGATTCATTTTTCTTGTTTTGTTTGTTTTTGATGAAATTGTGCTTTTCTAGTCGAGAAAAGGCGTTTAACGCGATAAAAAAGGTTTAGTGCGTTATGAATACGGGCTAGCTTACCAAAAGTAAAAATGTGAACTAAAAAAGGCCGAGAGTCGTTTTATTGTTTAAAACACGATTTGTCGACCAGAATATGCTTTTTCAAAAAAGCCAATTTCCCATGGCGAGAGACTCGTTTTCTGTGAGAAAATGCATTAAAAGGAGGGATTTCATCAGAAACACTTAAAATACATATTGTACTTGTCTGAAAACGCACAGAACCTTGAAATAGAAGGTTTCTCACCAAAAAGCACATTGGTGAAAACCCTATTTTAAGGCTCTGAGTGTTTGCAAACACGTACAACAGGCATGTTTAAACTATAACGTTTTTAGTGAAATCATGTTTCTCTCGAGGAGAAAACGCGTATAAAGCCATAAAAAGGATTCACTTGTGTTTGGCATTGGACCAAGCTACCAACAACCTAAACAATGATCAGAAATGGAGAAATTACACATTGACATTGGGTGAAATCATGTAACTCTTAAGGATGTGTTGCAGACTTGTTGAATAGATTCATTTTTCTTGTTTTGTTTGTTTTTGATGAAATTGTGCTTTTCTAGTCGAGAAAAGGCGTTTAACGCGATAAAAAGGTTTAGTGCGTTATGAATACGGGCTAGCTTACCAAAAGTAAAAATGTGAACTAAATAAGGCCGAGAGTCGTTTTTATTGTTTAAAACACGATTTCTCGACCAGAATATGCTTTTTCAAAAAAGCCAATTTCCCATGGCGAGAGACTCATTTTCTGTGAGAAAATGCATTAAAAGGAGGGATTTCATTAGAAACACTTAAAATACATATTGTACTTGTCTGAAAACTCACAGAACCTTGAAATAGAAGGTTTCTCACCAAAAAGCACATTGGTGAAAACCCCATTTTAAGGCTCTGAGTGTTTGCAAACAGGTACAACAGGCATGTTTAAACTATAACGTATTTAGTGAAATCATGTTTCTGTCGAGGAGAAAACTTGTATAACGCCATAAAAAGGATTCACTTGTGTTTGGCATTAGACCAAGCTACCAACAACCTAAACAATGATCAGAACTGGAGAAATTACACATTGACATTGGGGGAAATCATGTAGCTCTTAAGGATGTGTTGCAGACTTGTTGAATAGATTCATTTTTCTTGTTTTGTTTGTTTTTGATGAAATTGTGCTTTTCTAGTCGAGAGAAGGCGTTTCACGCGATAAAAGGGTTTAGTGCGTTATGAATACGGGCTAGCTTACCAAAAGTAAAAATGTGAACTAAATAAGGCCGAGAGTCGTTTTATTGTTTAAAACACGATTTCTCGACCAGAATATGCTTTTTCAAAAAAGCAAATTTCCCAAGGCGAGAGACTCGTTTTCTGTGAGAAAATGCATTAAAAGGAGGGATTTCATCAGAAACACTTAAAATACATATTGTACTTGTCTGAAAACGCACAGAACCTTGAAATAGAAGGTTTCTCACCAAAAAGCACATTGGTGAAAACCCTATTTTAAGGCTCTGAGTGTTTGCAAACACGTACAACAGGCATGTTTAAACTATAACGTTTTTAGTGAAATCATGTTTCTCTCGAGGAGAAAACGCGTATAAAGCCATAAAAAGGATTCACTTGTGTTTGGCATTGGACCAAGCTACCAACAACCTAAACAATGATCAGAACTGGATAAATTACACATTGACATTGGGGGAAATCATGTAACTCTTAAGGATGTGTTGCAGACTTGTTGAATAGATTCATTTTTCTTGTTTTGTTTGTTTTTGATGAAATTGTGCTTTTCTAGTCGAGAAAAGGCGTTTAACGCGATAAAAAGGTTTAGTGCGTTATGAATACGGGCTAGCTTACCAAAAGTAAAAATGTGAACTGAATAAGGCCGAGAGTCGTTTTATTGTTTAAAACACGATTTCTCGACCAGAATATGCTTTTTCAAAAAAGCCAATTTCCCAAGGCGAGAGACTCGTTTTCTGTGAGAAAATGCATTAAAAGGAGGGATTTCATCAAAAACACTTAAAATACATATTGTACTTGTCTGAAAACGCACAGAACCTTGAAATAGAAGGTTTCTCACCAAAAAGGACATTGGTGAAAACCCTATTTTAAGGCTCTGAGTGTTTGCAAACACGTACAACAGGCATGTTTAAACTATAATGTTTTTAGTGAAATCATGTTTCTCTCGAGGAGAAAACGCGTTTAAAGCCATAAAAAGGATTCACTTGTGTTTGGCATTGGACCAAGCTACCAACAACCTAAACAATGATCAGAACTGGACAAATTACACATTGACATTGGGGGAAATCATGTAACTCTTAAGGATGTGTTGCAGACTTGTTGAATAGATTCATTTTTCTTGTTTTGTTTGTTTTTGATGAAATTGTGCTTTTCTAGTCGAGAAAAGGCGTTTAACGCGATAAAAAAGGTTTAGTGCGTTATGAATACGGGCTAGCTTACCAAAAGTAAAAATGTGAACTAAAAAAGGCCGAGAGTCGTTTTATTGTTTAAACACGATTTGTCGACCAGAATATGCTTTTTCAAAAAAGCCAATTTCCCATGGCGAGAGACTCGTTTTCTGTGAGAAAATGCATTAAAAGGAGGGATTTCATCAGAAACACTTAAAATACATATTGTACTTGTCTGAAAACGCACAGAACCTTGAAATAGAAGGTTTCTCACCAAAAAGCACATTGGTGAAAACCCTATTTTAAGGCTCTGAGTGTTTGCAAACACGTACAACAGGCATGTTTAAACTATAACGTTTTTAGTGAAATCATGTTTCTCTCGAGGAGAAAACGCGTATAAAGCCATAAAAAGGATTCACTTGTGTTTGGCATTGGACCAAGCTACCAACAACCTAAACAATGATCAGAACTGGAGAAATTACACATTGACATTGGGTGAAATCATGTAACTCTTAAGGATGTGTTGCAGACTTGTTGAATAGATTCATTTTTCTTGCTTTGTTTGTTTTTGATGAAATTGTGCTTTTCTCGTCGAGAAAAGGCGTTTAACGCGATAAAAAGGTTTAGTGCGTTATGAATACGGGCTAGCTTACCAAAAGTAAAAATGTGAACTAAATAAGGCCGGGAGTCGTTTTTATTGTTTAAAACACGATTTCGCGACCAGAATAGGCTTTTTCAAAAAAGCCATTTTCCCATGGCAAGAGACTCATTTTCTGTGAGAAAATGCTTTAAAAGGAGGGATTTCATCAGAAACACTTAAAATACATATTGTACTTGTCTGAAAACGCACAGAACCTTGAAATAGAACTTTTCTCACCAAAAAGCACATTGGTGAAAACCCTATTTTAAGGCTCTGAGTGTTTGCAAACACGTACAACAGGCATGTTTAAACTATAACGTTTTTAGTGAAATCATGTTTCTCTCGAGGAGAAAACGCGTATAAAGCCATAAAAAGGATTCACTTGTGTTTGGCATTGGACCAAGCTACCAACAACCTAAACAATGATCAGAAATGGAGAAATTACACATTGACATTGGGTGAAATCATGTAACTCTTAAGGATGTGTTGCAGACTTGTTGAATAGATTCATTTTTCTTGTTTTGTTTGTTTTTGATGAAATTGTGCTTTTCTAGTCGAGAAAAGGCGTTTAACGCGATAAAAAGGTTTAGTGCGTTATGAATACGGGCTAGCTTACCAAAAGTAAAAATGTGAACTAAATAAGGCCGAGAGTCGTTTTTATTGTTTAAAACACGATTTCTCGACCAGAATATGCTTTTTCAAAAAAGCCAATTTCCCATGGCGAGAGACTCATTTTCTGTGAGAAAATGCATTAAAAGGAGGGATTTCATTAGAAACACTTAAAATACATATTGTACTTGTCTGAAAACTCACAGAACCTTGAAATAGAAGGTTTCTCACCAAAAAGCACATTGGTGAAAACCCCATTTTAAGGCTCTGAGTGTTTGCAAACAGGTACAACAGGCATGTTTAAACTATAACGTATTTAGTGAAATCATGTTTCTGTCGAGGAGAAAACTTGTATAAAGCCATAAAAAGGATTCACTTGTGTTTGGCATTAGACCAAGCTACCAACAACCTAAACAATGATCAGAACTGGAGAAATTACACATTGACATTGGGGGAAATCATGTAACTCTTAAAGATGTGTTGCAGACTTGTTGAATAGATTCATTTTTCTTGTTTTGTTTGTTTTTGATGAAATTGTGCTTTTCTAGTCCAGAGAAGGCGTTTCACGCGATAAAAAGGTTTAGTTCGTTATGAATACGGGCTAGCTTACCAAAAGTAAAAATGTGAACTAAATAAGGCCGGGAGTCGTTTTTATTGTTTAAAACAGGATTTCTCGACCAGAATATGCTTTTTCAAAAAAGTCATGTTCCCATGGCGAGAGACTCGTTTTCTGTGAGAAAATGCATTAAAAGGAGGGATTTCATCAGAAACACTAAAAATACATATTGTACTTGTCTGAAAACGCACAGAACCTTGAAATAGACGGTTTCTCACCAAAAAGCACATTGGTGAAAACCCCATTTTAAGGCTCTGAGTGTTTGCAAACAGGTACAACAGGCATGTTTAAACTATAACGTATTTAGTGAAATCATGTTTCTGTCGAGGAGAAAACTTGTATAACGCCATAAAAAGGATTCACTTGTGTTTGGCATTAGACCAAGCTACCAACAACCTAAACAATGATCAGAACTGGAGAAATTACACATTGACATTGGGGGAAATCATGTAGCTCTTAAGGATGTGTTGCAGACTTGTTGAATAGATTCGTTTTTCTTGTTTTGTTTGTTTTTGATGAAATTGTGCTTTTCTAGTCCAGAGAAGGCGTTTCACGCGATAAAAAGGTTTAGTTCGTTATGAATACGGGCTAGCTTACCAAAAGTAAAAATGTGAACTAAATAAGGCCGGGAGTCGTTTTTATTGTTTAAAACAGGATTTCTCGACCAGAATATGCTTTTTCAAAAAAGTCATGTTCCCATGGCGAGAGACTCGTTTTCTGTGAGAAAATGCATTAAAAGGAGGGATTTCATCAGAAACACTAAAAATACATATTGTACTTGTCTGAAAACGCACAGAACCTTGAAATAGACGGTTTCTCACCAAAAAGCACATTGGTGAAAACCCCATTTTAAGGCTCTGAGTGTTTGCAAACAGGTACAACAGGCATGTTTAAACTATAACGTATTTAGTGAAATCATGTTTCTGTCGAGGAGAAAACTTGTATAACGCCATAAAAAGGATTCACTTGTGTTTGGCATTAGACCAAGCTACCAACAACCTAAACAATGATCAGAACTGGAGAAATTACACATTGACATTGGGGGAAATCATGTAGCTCTTAAGGATGTGTTGCAGACTTGTTGAATAGATTCATTTTTCTTGTTTTGTTTGTTTTTGATGAAATTGTGCTTTTCTAGTCGAGAAAAGGCGTTTCACGCGATAAAAAGGTTTAGTGCGTTATGAATACGGGCTAGCTTACCAAAAGTACAAATGTGAACTAAATAAGGCCGAGAGTCGTTTTTATTGTTTAAAACATGATTTCTCGACCAGAATAGGCTTTTTCAAAAAAGCCATTTTCCCATGGCGAGAGACTCATTTTCTGTGAGAAAATGCATTAAAGGAGGGATTTCATCAGAAACACTTAAAATACATATTGTACTTATCTGAAAACGCACAGAACCTTGAAATAGAAGGTTTCTCACCAAAAAGCACATTGGTGAAAACCCTATTTTAAGGCTCTGAGTGTTTGCAAACACGTACAACAGGCATGTTTAAACTATAACGTTTTTAGTGAAATCATGTTTCTCTCGAGGAGAAAACGCGTATAAAGCCATAAAAAGGATTCACTTGTGTTTGGCCTTGGACCAAGCTACCAACAACCTAAACAATGATCAGAACTAGAAAAATTACACATTGACATTGGGGGAAATCATGTAACTCTTAAGGATGTGTTGCAGACTTGTTGAATAGATTCATTTTTCTTGTTTTGTTTATTTTTGATGAAATTGTGCTTTTCTCGTCGAGAAAAGGCGTTTAACGCGATAAAAAGGTTTAGTGCGTTATGAATACGGGCTAGCTTACCAAAAGTAAAAATGTGAACTAAATAAGGCCGGGAGTCGTTTTTATTGTTTAAAACACGATTTCTCGACCAGAATAGGCTTTTTCAAAAAAGCCATTTTCCCATGGCAAGAGACTCATTTTCTGTGAGAAAATGCTTTAAAAGGAGGGATTTCATCAGAAACACTTAAAATACATATTGTACTTGTCTGAAAACGCACAGAACCTTGAAATAGAACTTTTCTCACCAAAAAGCACATTGGTGAAAACCCTATTTTAAGGCTCTGAGTGTTTGCAAACACGTACAACAGGCATGTTTAAACTATAACGTTTTTAGTGAAATCATGTTTCTCTCGAGGAGAAAACGCGTATAAAGCCATAAAAAGGATTCACTTGTGTTTGGCATTGGACCAAGCTACCAACAACCTAAACAATGATCAGAAATGGAGAAATTACACATTGACATTGGGGGAAATCATGTAACTCTTAAGGATGTGTTGCAGACTTGTTGAATAGATTCATTTTTCTTGTTTTGTTTGTTTTTGATGAAATTGTGCTTTCCTAGTCGAGAAACGGCGTTTAACGCGATAAAAAGGTTTAGTGCGTTATGAATACGGGCTAGCTTACCAAAAGTAAAAATGTGAACTAAATAAGGCCGAGAGTCGTTTTTATTGTTTAAAACACGATTTCTCGACCAGAATATGCTTTTTCAAAAAAGCCAATTTCCCATGGCGAGAGACTCATTTTCTGTGAGAAAATGCATTAAAAGGAGGGATTTCATCAGAAACACTTAAAATACATATTGTACTTGTCTGAAAACTCACAGAACCTTGAAATAGAAGGTTTCTCACCAAAAAGCACATTGGTGAAAACCCCATTTTAAGGCTCTGAGTGTTTGCAAACAGGTACAACAGGCATGTTTAAACTATAACGTATTTAGTGAAATCATGTTTCTGTCGAGGAGAAAACTTGTATAACGCCATAAAAAGGATTCACTTGTGTTTGGCATTAGACCAAGCTACCAACAACCTAAACAATGATCAGAACTGGAGAAATTACACATTGACATTGGGGGAAATCATGTAACTCTTAAGGATGTGTTGCAGACTTGTTGAATAGATTCATTTTTCTTGTTTTGTTTGTTTTTGATGAAATTGTGCTTTTCTAGTCGAGAAAAGGCGTTTAACGCGATAAAAAGGTTTAGTGCGTTATGAATACGGGCTAGCTTACCAAAAGTAAAAATGTGAACTAAATAAGGCCGAGAGTCGTTTTATTGTTTAAAACACGATTTCTCGACCAGAATATGCTTTTTCAAAAAAGCCAATTTCCCATGGCGAGAGACTCGTTTTCTGTGAGAAAATGCATTAAAAGGAGGGATTTCATCAGAAACACTTAAAATACATATTGTACTTGTCTGAAAACGCACAGAACCTTGAAATAGAAGGTTTCTCACCAAAAAGCACATTGGTGAAAACCCTATTTTAAGGCTCTGAGTGTTTGCAAACACGTACAACAGGCATGTTTAAACTATAACGTTTTTAGTGAAATCATGTTTCTCTCGAGGAGAAAACGCGTATAAAGCCATAAAAAGGATTCACTTGTGTTTGGCATTGGACCAAGCTACCAACAACCTAAACAATGATCAGAACTGGAGAAATTACACATTGACATTGGGGGAAATCATGTAACTCTTAAGGATGTGTTGCAGACTTGTTGAATAGATTCATTTTTCTTGTTTTGTTTGTTTTTGATGAAATTGTGCTTTTCTAGTCGAGAAAAGGCGTTTAACGCGATAAAAAGGTTTAGTGCGTTATGAATACGGGCTAGCTTACCAAAAGTAAAAATGTGAACTAAATAAGGCCGAGAGTCGTTTTATTGTTTAAAACACGATTTCTCGACCAGAATATGCTTTTTCAAAAAAGCCAATTTCCCATGGCGAGAGACTCGTTTTCTGTGAGAAAATGCATTAAAAGGAGGGATTTCATCAGAAACACTTAAAATACATATTGTACTTGTCTGAAAACGCACAGAACCTTGAAATAGAAGGTTTCTCACCAAAAAGCACATTGGTGAAAACCCTATTTTAAGGCTCTGAGTGTTTGCAAACACGTACAACAGGCATGTTTAAACTATAACGTTTTTAGTGAAATCATGTTTCTCTCGAGGAGAAAACGCGTATAAAGCCATAAAAAGGATTCACTTGTGTTTGGCATTGGACCAAGCTACCAACAACCTAAACAATGATCAGAACTGGAGAAATTACACATTGACATTGGGGGAAATCATGTAACTCTTAAGGATGTGTTGCAGACTTGTTGAATAGATTCATTTTTCTTGTTTTGTTTGTTTTTGATGAAATTGTGCTTTTCTAGTCGAGAAAAGGCGTTTAACGCGATAAAAAGGTTTAGTGCGTTATGAATACGGGCTAGCTTACCAAAAGTAAAAATGTGAACTAAATAAGGCCGAGAGTCGTTTTATTGTTTAAAACACGATTTCTCGACCAGAATATGCTTTTTCAAAAAAGCCAATTTCCCATGGCGAGAGACTCGTTTTCTGTGAGAAAATGCATTAAAAGGAGGGATTTCATCAGAAACACTTAAAATACATATTGTACTTGTCTGAAAACGCACAGAACCTTGAAATAGAAGGTTTCTCACCAAAAAGCACATTGGTGAAAACCCTATTTTAAGGCTCTGAGTGTTTGCAAACACGTACAACAGGCATGTTTAAACTATAACGTTTTTAGTGAAATCATGTTTCTCTCGAGGAGAAAACGCGTATAAAGCCATAAAAAGGATTCACTTGTGTTTGGCATTGGACCAAGCTACCAACAACCTAAACAATGATCAGAACTGGAGAAATTACACATTGACATTGGGGGAAATCATGTAACTCTTAAGGATGTGTTGCAGACTTGTTGAATAGATTCATTTTTCTTGTTTTGTTTGTTTTTGATGAAATTGTGCTTTTCTAGTCGAGAAAAGGCGTTTCACGCGATAAAAAAGGTTTAGTGCGTTATGAATACGGGCTAGCTTACCAAAAGTAAAAATGTGAACTAAAAAAGGCCGAGAGTCGTTTTATTGTTTAAAACACGATTTGTCGACCAGAATATGCTTTTTCAAAAAAGCCAATTTCCCATGGCGAGAGACTCGTTTTCTGTGAGAAAATGCATTAAAAGGAGGGATTTCATCAGAAACACTTAAAATACATATTGTACTTGTCTGAAAACGCACAGAACCTTGAAATAGAAGGTTTCTCACCAAAAAGCACATTGGTGAAAACCCTATTTTAAGGCTCTGAGTGTTTGCAAACACGTACAACAGGCATGTTTAAACTATAACGTTTTTAGTGAAATCATGTTTCTCTCGAGGAGAAAACGCGTATAAAGCCATAAAAAGGATTCACTTGTGTTTGGCATTGGACCAAGCTACCAACAACCTAAACAATGATCAGAAATGGAGAAATTACACATTGACATTGGGTGAAATCATGTAACTCTTAAGGATGTGTTGCAGACTTGTTGAATAGATTCATTTTTCTTGTTTTGTTTGTTTTTGATGAAATTGTGCTTTTCTAGTCGAGAAAAGGCGTTTAACGCGATAAAAAGGTTTAGTGCGTTATGAATACGGGCTAGCTTACCAAAAGTAAAAATGTGAACTAAATAAGGCCGAGAGTCGTTTTTATTGTTTAAAACACGATTTCTCGACCAGAATATGCTTTTTCAAAAAAGCCAATTTCCCATGGCGAGAGACTCATTTTCTGTGAGAAAATGCATTAAAAGGAGGGATTTCATTAGAAACACTTAAAATACATATTGTACTTGTCTGAAAACTCACAGAACCTTGAAATAGAAGGTTTCTCACCAAAAAGCACATTGGTGAAAACCCCATTTTAAGGCTCTGAGTGTTTGCAAACAGGTACAACAGGCATGTTTAAACTATAACGTATTTAGTGAAATCATGTTTCTGTCGAGGAGAAAACTTGTATAAAGCCAAAAAAAGGATTCACTTGTGTTTGGCATTAGACCAAGCTACCAACAACCTAAACAATGATCAGAACTGGAGAAATTACACATTGACATTGGGGGAAATCATGTAACTCTTAAAGATGTGTTGCAGACTTGTTGAATAGATTCATTTTTCTTGTTTTGTTTGTTTTTGATGAAATTGTGCTTTTCTAGTCCAGAGAAGGCGTTTCACGCGATAAAAAGGTTTAGTTCGTTATGAATACGGGCTAGCTTACCAAAAGTAAAAATGTGAACTAAATAAGGCCGGGAGTCGTTTTTATTGTTTAAAACAGGATTTCTCGACCAGAATATGCTTTTTCAAAAAAGTCATGTTCCCATGGCGAGAGACTCGTTTTCTGTGAGAAAATGCATTAAAAGGAGGGATTTCATCAGAAACACTAAAAATACATATTGTACTTGTCTGAAAACGCACAGAACCTTGAAATAGACGGTTTCTCACCAAAAAGCACATTGGTGAAAACCCCATTTTAAGGCTCTGAGTGTTTGCAAAGACGTACAACAGGCATGTTTAAACTATAACGTATTTAGTGAAATCATGTTTCTGTCGAGGAGAAAACTTGTATAAAGCCATAAAAAGGATTCACTTGTGTTTGGCATTAGACCAAGCTACCAACAACCTAAACAATGATCAGAACTGGAGAAATTACACATTGACATTGGGTGAAATCATGTAACTCTTAAGGATGTGTTGCAGACTTGTTGAATAGATTCATTTTTCTTGTTTTGTTTGTTTTTGATGAAATTGTGCTTTTCTAGTCGAGAGAAGGCGTTTCACGCGATAAAAGGGTTTAGTGCGTTATGAATACGGGCTAGCTTACCAAAAGTAAAAATGTGAACTAAATAAGGCCGAGAGTCGTTTTATTGTTTAAAACACGATTTCTCGACCAGAATATGCTTTTTCAAAAAAGCCAATTTCCCAAGGCGAGAGACTCGTTTTCTGTGAGAAAATGCATTAAAAGGAGGGATTTCATCAGAAACACTTAAAATACATATTGTACTTGTCTGAAAACGCACAGAACCTTGAAATAGAAGGTTTCTCACCAAAAAGCACATTGGTGAAAACCCTATTTTAAGGCTCTGAGTGTTTGCAAACACGTACAACAGGCATGTTTAAACTATAACGTTTTTAGTGAAATCATGTTTCTCTCGAGGAGAAAACGCGTATAAAGCCATAAAAAGGATTCACTTGTGTTTGGCATTGGACCAAGCTACCAACAACCTAAACAATGATCAGAACTGGATAAATTACACATTGACATTGGGGGAAATCATGTAACTCTTAAGGATGTGTTGCAGACTTGTTGAATAGATTCATTTTTCTTGTTTTGTTTGTTTTTGATGAAATTGTGCTTTTCTAGTCGAGAAAAGGCGTTTAACGCGATAAAAAGGTTTAGTGCGTTATGAATACGGGCTAGCTTACCAAAAGTAAAAATGTGAACTAAATAAGGCCGAGAGTCGTTTTATTGTTTAAAACACGATTTCTCGACCAGAATATGCTTTTTCAAAAAAGCCAATTTCCCAAGGCGAGAGACTCGTTTTCTGTGAGAAAATGCATTAAAAGGAGGGATTTCATCAGAAACACTTAAAATACATATTGTACTTGTCTGAAAACGCACAGAACCTTGAAATAGAAGGTTTCTCACCAAAAAGCACATTGGTGAAAACCCTATTTTAAGGCTCTGAGTGTTTGCAAACACGTACAACAGGCATGTTTAAACTATAATGTTTTTAGTGAAATCATGTTTCTCTCGAGGAGAAAACGCGTTTAAAGCCATAAAAAGGATTCACTTGTGTTTGGCATTGGACCAAGCTACCAACAACCTAAACAATGATCAGAACTGGACAAATTACACATTGACATTGGGGGAAATCATGTAACTCTTAAGGATGTGTTGCAGACTTGTTGAATAGATTCATTTTTCTTGTTTTGTTTGTTTTTGATGAAATTGTGCTTTTCTAGTCGAGAAAAGGCGTTTAACGCAATAAAAAAGGTTTAGTGCGTTATGAATACGGGCTAGCTTACCAAAAGTAAAAATGTGAACTAAAAAAGGCCGAGAGTCGTTTTATTGTTTAAACACGATTTGTCGACCAGAATATGCTTTTTCAAAAAAGCCAATTTCCCATGGCGAGAGACTCGTTTTCTGTGAGAAAATGCATTAAAAGGAGGGATTTCATCAGAAACACTTAAAATACATATTGTACTTGTCTGAAAACGCACAGAACCTTGAAATAGAAGGTTTCTCACCAAAAAGCACATTGGTGAAAACCCTATTTTAAGGCTCTGAGTGTTTGCAAACACGTACAACAGGCATGTTTAAACTATAACGTTTTTAGTGAAATCATGTTTCTCTCGAGGAGAAAACGCGTATAAAGCCATAAAAAGGATTCACTTGTGTTTGGCATTGGACCAAGCTACCAACAACCTAAACAATGATCAGAACTGGAGAAATTACACATTGACATTGGGTGAAATCATGTAACTCTTAAGGATGTGTTGCAGACTTGTTGAATAGATTCATTTTTCTTGCTTTGTTTGTTTTTGATGAAATTGTGCTTTTCTCGTCGAAAAAAGGCGTTTAACGCGATAAAAAGGTTTAGTGCGTTATGAATACGGGCTAGCTTACCAAAAGTAAAAATGTGAACTAAATAAGGCCGGGAGTCGTTTTTATTGTTTAAAACACGATTTCGCGACCAGAATAGGCTTTTTCAAAAAAGCCATTTTCCCATGGCAAGAGACTCATTTTCTGTGAGAAAATGCTTTAAAAGGAGGGATTTCATCAGAAACACTTAAAATACATATTGTACTTGTCTGAAAACGCACAGAACCTTGAAATAGAACTTTTCTCACCAAAAAGCACATTGGTGAAAACCCTATTTTAAGGCTCTGAGTGTTTGCAAACACGTACAACAGGCATGTTTAAACTATAACGTTTTTAGTGAAATCATGTTTCTCTCGAGGAGAAAACGCGTATAAAGCCATAAAAAGGATTCACTTGTGTTTGGCATTGGACCAAGCTACCAACAACCTAAACAATGATCAGAAATGGAGAAATTACACATTGACATTGGGTGAAATCATGTAACTCTTAAGGATGTGTTGCAGACTTGTTGAATAGATTCATTTTTCTTGTTTTGTTTGTTTTTGATGAAATTGTGCTTTTCTAGTCGAGAAAAGGCGTTTAACGCGATAAAAAAGGTTTAGTGCGTTATGAATACGGGCTAGCTTACCAAAAGTAAAAATGTGAACTAAAAAAGGCCGAGAGTCGTTTTATTGTTTAAAACACGATTTGTCGACCAGAATATGCTTTTTCAAAAAAGCCAATTTCCCATGGCGAGAGACTCGTTTTCTGTGAGAAAATGCATTAAAAGGAGGGATTTCATCAGAAACACTTAAAATACATATTGTACTTGTCTGAAAACGCACAGAACCTTGAAATAGAAGGTTTCTCACCAAAAAGCACATTGGTGAAAACCCTATTTTAAGGCTCTGAGTGTTTGCAAACACGTACAACAGGCATGTTTAAACTATAACGTTTTTAGTGAAATCATGTTTCTCTCGAGGAGAAAACGCGTATAAAGCCATAAAAAGGATTCACTTGTGTTTGGCATTGGACCAAGCTACCAACAACCTAAACAATGATCAGAAATGGAGAAATTACACATTGACATTGGGTGAAATCATGTAACTCTTAAGGATGTGTTGCAGACTTGTTGAATAGATTCATTTTTCTTGTTTTGTTTGTTTTTGATGAAATTGTGCTTTTCTCGTCGAGAAAAGGCGTTTAACGCGATAAAAAGGTTTAGTGCGTTATGAATACGGGCTAGCTTACCAAAAGTAAAAATGTGAACTAAATAAGGCCGAGAGTCGTTTTTATTGTTTAAAACACGATTTCTCGACCAGAATATGCTTTTTCAAAAAAGCCAATTTCCCATGGCGAGAGACTCATTTTCTGTGAGAAAATGCATTAAAAGGAGGGATTTCATTAGAAACACTTAAAATACATATTGTACTTGTCTGAAAACTCACAGAACCTTGAAATAGAAGGTTTCTCACCAAAAAGCACATTGGTGAAAACCCCATTTTAAGGCTCTGAGTGTTTGCAAACAGGTACAACAGGCATGTTTAAACTATAACGTATTTAGTGAAATCATGTTTCTGTCGAGGAGAAAACTTGTATAAAGCCATAAAAAGGATTCACTTGTGTTTGGCATTGGACCAAGCTACCAACAACCTAAACAATGATCAGAACTGGACAAATTACACATTGACATTGGGGGAAATCATGTAACTCTTAAGGATGTGTTGCAGACTTGTTGAATAGATTCATTTTTCTTGTTTTGTTTGTTTTTGATGAAATTGTGCTTTTCTAGTCGAGAAAAGGCGTTTAACGCAATAAAAAAGGTTTAGTGCGTTATGAATACGGGCTAGCTTACCAAAAGTAAAAATGTGAACTAAAAAAGGCCGAGAGTCGTTTTATTGTTTAAACACGATTTGTCGACCAGAATATGCTTTTTCAAAAAGCCAATTTCCCATGGCGAGAGACTCGTTTTCTGTGAGAAAATGCATTAAAAGGAGGGATTTCATCAGAAACACTTAAAATACATATTGTACTTGTCTGAAAACGCACAGAACCTTGAAATAGAAGGTTTCTCACCAAAAAGCACATTGGTGAAAACCCTATTTTAAGGCTCTGAGTGTTTGCAAACACGTACAACAGGCATGTTTAAACTATAACGTTTTTAGTGAAATCATGTTTCTCTCGAGGAGAAAACGCGTATAAAGCCATAAAAAGGATTCACTTGTGTTTGGCATTGGACCAAGCTACCAACAACCTAAACAATGATCAGAACTGGAGAAATTACACATTGACATTGGGTGAAATCATGTAACTCTTAAGGATGTGTTGCAGACTTGTTGAATAGATTCATTTTTCTTGCTTTGTTTGTTTTTGATGAAATTGTGCTTTTCTCGTCGAGAAAAGGCGTTTAACGCGATAAAAAGGTTTAGTGCGTTATGAATACGGGCTAGCTTACCAAAAGTAAAAATGTGAACTAAATAAGGCCGGGAGTCGTTTTTATTGTTTAAAACACGATTTCGCGACCAGAATAGGCTTTTTCAAAAAAGCCATTTTCCCATGGCAAGAGACTCATTTTCTGTGAGAAAATGCTTTAAAAGGAGGGATTTCATCAGAAACACTAAAAATACATATTGTACTTGTCTGAAAACGCACAGAACCTTGAAATAGACGGTTTCTCACCAAAAAGCACATTGGTGAAAACCCCATTTTAAGGCTCTGAGTGTTTGCAAAGACGTACAACAGGCATGTTTAAACTATAACGTATTTAGTGAAATCATGTTTCTGTCGAGGAGAAAACTTGTATAAAGCCATAAAAAGGATTCACTTGTGTTTGGCATTAGACCAAGCTACCAACAACCTAAACAATGATCAGAACTGGAGAAATTACACATTGACATTGGGTGAAATCATGTAACTCTTAAGGATGTGTTGCAGACTTGTTGAATAGATTCATTTTTCTTGTTTTGTTTGTTTTTGATGAAATTGTGCTTTTCTAGTCGAGAGAAGGCGTTTCACGCGATAAAAGGGTTTAGTGCGTTATGAATACGGGCTAGCTTACCAAAAGTAAAAATGTGAACTAAATAAGGCCGAGAGTCGTTTTATTGTTTAAAACACGATTTCTCGACCAGAATATGCTTTTTCAAAAAAGCCAATTTCCCAAGGCGAGAGACTCGTTTTCTGTGAGAAAATGCATTAAAAGGAGGGATTTCATCAGAAACACTTAAAATACATATTGTACTTGTCTGAAAACGCACAGAACCTTGAAATAGAAGGTTTCTCACCAAAAAGCACATTGGTGAAAACCCTATTTTAAGGCTCTGAGTGTTTGCAAACACGTACAACAGGCATGTTTAAACTATAACGTTTTTAGTGAAATCATGTTTCTCTCGAGGAGAAAACGCGTATAAAGCCATAAAAAGGATTCACTTGTGTTTGGCATTGGACCAAGCTACCAACAACCTAAACAATGATCAGAAATGGAGAAATTACACATTGACATTGGGTGAAATCATGTAACTCTTAAGGATGTGTTGCAGACTTGTTGAATAGATTCATTTTTCTTGTTTTGTTTGTTTTTGATGAAATTGTGCTTTTCTAGTCGAGAAAAGGCGTTTAACGCGATAAAAAGGTTTAGTGCGTTATGAATACGGGCTAGCTTACCAAAAGTAAAAATGTGAACTAAATAAGGCCGAGAGTCGTTTTTATTGTTTAAAACACGATTTCTCGACCAGAATATGCTTTTTCAAAAAAGCCAATTTCCCATGGCGAGAGACTCATTTTCTGTGAGAAAATGCATTAAAAGGAGGGATTTCATTAGAAACACTTAAAATACATATTGTACTTGTCTGAAAACTCACAGAACCTTGAAATAGAAGGTTTCTCACCAAAAAGCACATTGGTGAAAACCCCATTTTAAGGCTCTGAGTGTTTGCAAACAGGTACAACAGGCATGTTTAAACTATAACGTATTTAGTGAAATCATGTTTCTGTCGAGGAGAAAACTTGTATAAAGCCAAAAAAAGGATTCACTTGTGTTTGGCATTAGACCAAGCTACCAACAACCTAAACAATGATCAGAACTGGAGAAATTACACATTGACATTGGGGGAAATCATGTAACTCTTAAAGATGTGTTGCAGACTTGTTGAATAGATTCATTTTTCTTGTTTTGTTTGTTTTTGATGAAATTGTGCTTTTCTAGTCCAGAGAAGGCGTTTCACGCGATAAAAAGGTTTAGTTCGTTATGAATACGGGCTAGCTTACCAAAAGTAAAAATGTGAACTAAATAAGGCCGGGAGTCGTTTTTATTGTTTAAAACAGGATTTCTCGACCAGAATATGCTTTTTCAAAAAAGTCATGTTCCCATGGCGAGAGACTCGTTTTCTGTGAGAAAATGCATTAAAAGGAGGGATTTCATCAGAAACACTAAAAATACATATTGTACTTGTCTGAAAACGCACAGAACCTTGAAATAGACGGTTTCTCACCAAAAAGCACATTGGTGAAAACCCCATTTTAAGGCTCTGAGTGTTTGCAAAGACGTACAACAGGCATGTTTAAACTATAACGTATTTAGTGAAATCATGTTTCTGTCGAGGAGAAAACTTGTATAAAGCCATAAAAAGGATTCACTTGTGTTTGGCATTAGACCAAGCTACCAACAACCTAAACAATGATCAGAACTGGAGAAATTACACATTGACATTGGGTGAAATCATGTAACTCTTAAGGATGTGTTGCAGACTTGTTGAATAGATTCATTTTTCTTGTTTTGTTTGTTTTTGATGAAATTGTGCTTTTCTAGTCGAGAGAAGGCGTTTCACGCGATAAAAGGGTTTAGTGCGTTATGAATACGGGCTAGCTTACCAAAAGTAAAAATGTGAACTAAATAAGGCCGAGAGTCGTTTTATTGTTTAAAACACGATTTCTCGACCAGAATATGCTTTTTCAAAAAAGCCAATTTCCCAAGGCGAGAGACTCGTTTTCTGTGAGAAAATGCATTAAAAGGAGGGATTTCATCAGAAACACTTAAAATACATATTGTACTTGTCTGAAAACGCACAGAACCTTGAAATAGAAGGTTTCTCACCAAAAAGCACATTGGTGAAAACCCTATTTTAAGGCTCTGAGTGTTTGCAAACACGTACAACAGGCATGTTTAAACTATAACGTTTTTAGTGAAATCATGTTTCTCTCGAGGAGAAAACGCGTATAAAGCCATAAAAAGGATTCACTTGTGTTTGGCATTGGACCAAGCTACCAACAACCTAAACAATGATCAGAACTGGATAAATTACACATTGACATTGGGGGAAATCATGTAACTCTTAAGGATGTGTTGCAGACTTGTTGAATAGATTCATTTTTCTTGTTTTGTTTGTTTTTGATGAAATTGTGCTTTTCTAGTCGAGAAAAGGCGTTTAACGCGATAAAAAGGTTTAGTGCGTTATGAATACGGGCTAGCTTACCAAAAGTAAAAATGTGAACTAAATAAGGCCGAGAGTCGTTTTATTGTTTAAAACACGATTTCTCGACCAGAATATGCTTTTTCAAAAAAGCCAATTTCCCAAGGCGAGAGACTCGTTTTCTGTGAGAAAATGCATTAAAAGGAGGGATTTCATCAGAAACACTTAAAATACATATTGTACTTGTCTGAAAACGCACAGAACCTTGAAATAGAAGGTTTCTCACCAAAAAGCACATTGGTGAAAACCCTATTTTAAGGCTCTGAGTGTTTGCAAACACGTACAACAGGCATGTTTAAACTATAATGTTTTTAGTGAAATCATGTTTCTCTCGAGGAGAAAACGCGTTTAAAGCCATAAAAAGGATTCACTTGTGTTTGGCATTGGACCAAGCTACCAACAACCTAAACAATGATCAGAACTGGACAAATTACACATTGACATTGGGGGAAATCATGTAACTCTTAAGGATGTGTTGCAGACTTGTTGAATAGATTCATTTTTCTTGTTTTGTTTGTTTTTGATGAAATTGTGCTTTTCTAGTCGAGAAAAGGCGTTTAACGCAATAAAAAAGGTTTAGTGCGTTATGAATACGGGCTAGCTTACCAAAAGTAAAAATGTGAACTAAAAAAGGCCGAGAGTCGTTTTATTGTTTAAACACGATTTGTCGACCAGAATATGCTTTTTCAAAAAAGCCAATTTCCCATGGCGAGAGACTCGTTTTCTGTGAGAAAATGCATTAAAAGGAGGGATTTCATCAGAAACACTTAAAATACATATTGTACTTGTCTGAAAACGCACAGAACCTTGAAATAGAAGGTTTCTCACCAAAAAGCACATTGGTGAAAACCCTATTTTAAGGCTCTGAGTGTTTGCAAACACGTACAACAGGCATGTTTAAACTATAACGTTTTTAGTGAAATCATGTTTCTCTCGAGGAGAAAACGCGTATAAAGCCATAAAAAGGATTCACTTGTGTTTGGCATTGGACCAAGCTACCAACAACCTAAACAATGATCAGAACTGGAGAAATTACACATTGACATTGGGTGAAATCATGTAACTCTTAAGGATGTGTTGCAGACTTGTTGAATAGATTCATTTTTCTTGCTTTGTTTGTTTTTGATGAAATTGTGCTTTTCTCGTCGAAAAAAGGCGTTTAACGCGATAAAAAGGTTTAGTGCGTTATGAATACGGGCTAGCTTACCAAAAGTAAAAATGTGAACTAAATAAGGCCGGGAGTCGTTTTTATTGTTTAAAACACGATTTCGCGACCAGAATAGGCTTTTTCAAAAAAGCCATTTTCCCATGGCAAGAGACTCATTTTCTGTGAGAAAATGCTTTAAAAGGAGGGATTTCATCAGAAACACTTAAAATACATATTGTACTTGTCTGAAAACGCACAGAACCTTGAAATAGAACTTTTCTCACCAAAAAGCACATTGGTGAAAACCCTATTTTAAGGCTCTGAGTGTTTGCAAACACGTACAACAGGCATGTTTAAACTATAACGTTTTTAGTGAAATCATGTTTCTCTCGAGGAGAAAACGCGTATAAAGCCATAAAAAGGATTCACTTGTGTTTGGCATTGGACCAAGCTACCAACAACCTAAACAATGATCAGAAATGGAGAAATTACACATTGACATTGGGTGAAATCATGTAACTCTTAAGGATGTGTTGCAGACTTGTTGAATAGATTCATTTTTCTTGTTTTGTTTGTTTTTGATGAAATTGTGCTTTTCTAGTCGAGAAAAGGCGTTTAACGCGATAAAAAAGGTTTAGTGCGTTATGAATACGGGCTAGCTTACCAAAAGTAAAAATGTGAACTAAAAAAGGCCGAGAGTCGTTTTATTGTTTAAAACACGATTTGTCGACCAGAATATGCTTTTTCAAAAAAGCCAATTTCCCATGGCGAGAGACTCGTTTTCTGTGAGAAAATGCATTAAAAGGAGGGATTTCATCAGAAACACTTAAAATACATATTGTACTTGTCTGAAAACGCACAGAACCTTGAAATAGAAGGTTTCTCACCAAAAAGCACATTGGTGAAAACCCTATTTTAAGGCTCTGAGTGTTTGCAAACACGTACAACAGGCATGTTTAAACTATAACGTTTTTAGTGAAATCATGTTTCTCTCGAGGAGAAAACGCGTATAAAGCCATAAAAAGGATTCACTTGTGTTTGGCATTGGACCAAGCTACCAACAACCTAAACAATGATCAGAAATGGAGAAATTACACATTGACATTGGGTGAAATCATGTAACTCTTAAGGATGTGTTGCAGACTTGTTGAATAGATTCATTTTTCTTGTTTTGTTTGTTTTTGATGAAATTGTGCTTTTCTCGTCGAGAAAAGGCGTTTAACGCGATAAAAAGGTTTAGTGCGTTATGAATACGGGCTAGCTTACCAAAAGTAAAAATGTGAACTAAATAAGGCCGAGAGTCGTTTTTATTGTTTAAAACACGATTTCTCGACCAGAATATGCTTTTTCAAAAAAGCCAATTTCCCATGGCGAGAGACTCATTTTCTGTGAGAAAATGCATTAAAAGGAGGGATTTCATTAGAAACACTTAAAATACATATTGTACTTGTCTGAAAACTCACAGAACCTTGAAATAGAAGGTTTCTCACCAAAAAGCACATTGGTGAAAACCCCATTTTAAGGCTCTGAGTGTTTGCAAACAGGTACAACAGGCATGTTTAAACTATAACGTATTTAGTGAAATCATGTTTCTGTCGAGGAGAAAACTTGTATAAAGCCATAAAAAGGATTCACTTGTGTTTGGCATTGGACCAAGCTACCAACAACCTAAACAATGATCAGAACTGGACAAATTACACATTGACATTGGGGGAAATCATGTAACTCTTAAGGATGTGTTGCAGACTTGTTGAATAGATTCATTTTTCTTGCTTTGTTTGTTTTTGATGAAATTGTGCTTTTCTCGTCGAGAAAAGGCGTTTAACGCGATAAAAAGGTTTAGTGCGTTATGAATACGGGCTAGCTTACCAAAAGTAAAAATGTGAACTAAATAAGGCCGGGAGTCGTTTTTATTGTTTAAAACACGATTTCGCGACCAGAATAGGCTTTTTCAAAAAAGCCATTTTCCCATGGCAAGAGACTCATTTTCTGTGAGAAAATGCTTTAAAAGGAGGGATTTCATCAGAAACACTTAAAATACATATTGTACTTGTCTGAAAACGCACAGAACCTTGAAATAGAACTTTTCTCACCAAAAAGCACATTGGTGAAAACCCTATTTTAAGGCTCTGAGTGTTTGCAAACACGTACAACAGGCATGTTTAAACTATAACGTTTTTAGTGAAATCATGTTTCTCTCGAGGAGAAAACGCGTATAAAGCCATAAAAAGGATTCACTTGTGTTTGGCATTGGACCAAGCTACCAACAACCTAAACAATGATCAGAAATGGAGAAATTACACATTGACATTGGGTGAAATCATGTAACTCTTAAGGATGTGTTGCAGACTTGTTGAATAGATTCATTTTTCTTGTTTTGTTTGTTTTTGATGAAATTGTGCTTTTCTAGTCGAGAAAAGGCGTTTAACGCGATAAAAAAGGTTTAGTGCGTTATGAATACGGGCTAGCTTACCAAAAGTAAAAATGTGAACTAAAAAAGGCCGAGAGTCGTTTTATTGTTTAAAACACGATTTGTCGACCAGAATATGCTTTTTCAAAAAAGCCAATTTCCCATGGCGAGAGACTCGTTTTCTGTGAGAAAATGCATTAAAAGGAGGGATTTCATCAGAAACACTTAAAATACATATTGTACTTGTCTGAAAACGCACAGAACCTTGAAATAGAAGGTTTCTCACCAAAAAGCACATTGGTGAAAACCCTATTTTAAGGCTCTGAGTGTTTGCAAACACGTACAACAGGCATGTTTAAACTATAACGTTTTTAGTGAAATCATGTTTCTCTCGAGGAGAAAACGCGTATAAAGCCATAAAAAGGATTCACTTGTGTTTGGCATTGGACCAAGCTACCAACAACCTAAACAATGATCAGAAATGGAGAAATTACACATTGACATTGGGTGAAATCATGTAACTCTTAAGGATGTGTTGCAGACTTGTTGAATAGATTCATTTTTCTTGTTTTGTTTGTTTTTGATGAAATTGTGCTTTTCTCGTCGAGAAAAGGCGTTTAACGCGATAAAAAGGTTTAGTGCGTTATGAATACGGGCTAGCTTACCAAAAGTAAAAATGTGAACTAAATAAGGCCGAGAGTCGTTTTTATTGTTTAAAACACGATTTCTCGACCAGAATATGCTTTTTCAAAAAAGCCAATTTCCCATGGCGAGAGACTCATTTTCTGTGAGAAAATGCATTAAAAGGAGGGATTTCATTAGAAACACTTAAAATACATATTGTACTTGTCTGAAAACTCACAGAACCTTGAAATAGAAGGTTTCTCACCAAAAAGCACATTGGTGAAAACCCCATTTTAAGGCTCTGAGTGTTTGCAAACAGGTACAACAGGCATGTTTAAACTATAACGTATTTAGTGAAATCATGTTTCTGTCGAGGAGAAAACTTGTATAAAGCCATAAAAAGGATTCACTTGTGTTTGGCATTAGACCAAGCTACCAACAACCTAAACAATGATCAGAACTGGAGAAATTACACATTGACATTGGGGGAAATCATGTAACTCTTAAAGATGTGTTGCAGACTTGTTGAATAGATTCATTTTTCTTGTTTTGTTTGTTTTTGATGAAATTGTGCTTTTCTAGTCCAGAGAAGGCGTTTCACGCGATAAAAAGGTTTAGTTCGTTATGAATACGGGCTAGCTTACCAAAAGTAAAAATGTGAACTAAATAAGGCCGGGAGTCGTTTTTATTGTTTAAAACAGGATTTCTCGACCAGAATATGCTTTTTCAAAAAAGTCATGTTCCCATGGCGAGAGACTCGTTTTCTGTGAGAAAATGCATTAAAAGGAGGGATTTCATCAGAAACACTAAAAATACATATTGTACTTGTCTGAAAACGCACAGAACCTTGAAATAGACGGTTTCTCACCAAAAAGCACATTGGTGAAAACCCCATTTTAAGGCTCTGAGTGTTTGCAAACAGGTACAACAGGCATGTTTAAACTATAACGTATTTAGTGAAATCATGTTTCTGTCGAGGAGAAAACTTGTATAACGCCATAAAAAGGATTCACTTGTGTTTGGCATTAGACCAAGCTACCAACAACCTAAACAATGATCAGAACTGGAGAAATTACACATTGATATTGGGGGAAATCATGTAGCTCTTAAGGATGTGTTGCAGACTTGTTGAATAGATTCATTTTTCTTGTTTTGTTTGTTTTTGATGAAATTGTGCTTTTCTAGTCGAGAGAAGGCGTTTCACGCGATAAAAGGGTTTAGTGCGTTATGAATACGGGCTAGCTTACCAAAAGTAAAAATGTGAACTAAATAAGGCCGAGAGTCGTTTTATTGTTTAAAACACGATTTCTCGACCAGAATATGCTTTTTCAAAAAAGCCAATTTCCCAAGGCGAGAGACTCGTTTTCTGTGAGAAAATGCATTAAAAGGAGGGATTTCATCAGAAACACTTAAAATACATATTGTACTTGTCTGAAAACGCACAGAACCTTGAAATAGAAGGTTTCTCACCAAAAAGCACATTGGTGAAAACCCTATTTTAAGGCTCTGAGTGTTTGCAAACACGTACAACAGGCATGTTTAAACTATAACGTTTTTAGTGAAATCATGTTTCTCTCGAGGAGAAAACGCGTATAAAGCCATAAAAAGGATTCACTTGTGTTTGGCATTGGACCAAGCTACCAACAACCTAAACAATGATCAGAACTGGATAAATTACACATTGACATTGGGGGAAATCATGTAACTCTTAAGGATGTGTTGCAGACTTGTTGAATAGATTCATTTTTCTTGTTTTGTTTGTTTTTGATGAAATTGTGCTTTTCTAGTCGAGAAAAGGCGTTTAACGCGATAAAAAGGTTTAGTGCGTTATGAATACGGGCTAGCTTACCAAAAGTAAAAATGTGAACTAAATAAGGCCGAGAGTCGTTTTATTGTTTAAAACACGATTTCTCGACCAGAATATGCTTTTTCAAAAAAGCCAATTTCCCAAGGCGAGAGACTCGTTTTCTGTGAGAAAATGCATTAAAAGGAGGGATTTCATCAGAAACACTTAAAATACATATTGTACTTGTCTGAAAACGCACAGAACCTTGAAATAGAAGGTTTCTCACCAAAAAGCACATTGGTGAAAACCCTATTTTAAGGCTCTGAGTGTTTGCAAACACGTACAACAGGCATGTTTAAACTATAATGTTTTTAGTGAAATCATGTTTCTCTCGAGGAGAAAACGCGTTTAAAGCCATAAAAAGGATTCACTTGTGTTTGGCATTGGACCAAGCTACCAACAACCTAAACAATGATCAGAACTGGACAAATTACACATTGACATTGGGGGAAATCATGTAACTCTTAAGGATGTGTTGCAGACTTGTTGAATAGATTCATTTTTCTTGTTTTGTTTGTTTTTGATGAAATTGTGCTTTTCTAGTCGAGAAAAGGCGTTTAACGCAATAAAAAAGGTTTAGTGCGTTATGAATACGGGCTAGCTTACCAAAAGTAAAAATGTGAACTAAAAAAGGCCGAGAGTCGTTTTATTGTTTAAACACGATTTGTCGACCAGAATATGCTTTTTCAAAAAAGCCAATTTCCCATGGCGAGAGACTCGTTTTCTGTGAGAAAATGCATTAAAAGGAGGGATTTCATCAGAAACACTTAAAATACATATTGTACTTGTCTGAAAACGCACAGAACCTTGAAATAGAAGGTTTCTCACCAAAAAGCACATTGGTGAAAACCCTATTTTAAGGCTCTGAGTGTTTGCAAACACGTACAACAGGCATGTTTAAACTATAACGTTTTTAGTGAAATCATGTTTCTCTCGAGGAGAAAACGCGTATAAAGCCATAAAAAGGATTCACTTGTGTTTGGCATTGGACCAAGCTACCAACAACCTAAACAATGATCAGAACTGGAGAAATTACACATTGACATTGGGTGAAATCATGTAACTCTTAAGGATGTGTTGCAGACTTGTTGAATAGATTCATTTTTCTTGCTTTGTTTGTTTTTGATGAAATTGTGCTTTTCTCGTCGAGAAAAGGCGTTTAACGCGATAAAAAGGTTTAGTGCGTTATGAATACGGGCTAGCTTACCAAAAGTAAAAATGTGAACTAAATAAGGCCGGGAGTCGTTTTTATTGTTTAAAACACGATTTCTCGACCAGAATATGCTTTTTCAAAAAAGCCATTTTCCCATGGCAAGAGACTCATTTTCTGTGAGAAAATGCTTTAAAAGGAGGGATTTCATCAGAAACACTTAAAATACATATTGTACTTGTCTGAAAACGCACAGAACCTTGAAATAGAACTTTTCTCACCAAAAAGCACATTGGTGAAAACCCTATTTTAAGGCTCTGAGTGTTTGCAAACACGTACAACAGGCATGTTTAAACTATAACGTTTTTAGTGAAATCATGTTTCTCTCGAGGAGAAAACGCGTATAAAGCCATACAAAGGATTCACTTGTGTTTGGCATTGGACCAAGCTACCAACAACCTAAACAATGATCAGAAATGGAGAAATTACACATTGACATTGGGTGAAATCATGTAACTCTTAAGGATGTGTTGCAGACTTGTTGAATAGATTCATTTTTCTTGTTTTGTTTGTTTTTGATGAAATTGTGCTTTTCTAGTCGAGAAAAGGCGTTTAACGCGATAAAAAGGTTTAGTGCGTTATGAATACGGGCTAGCTTACCAAAAGTAAAAATGTGAACTAAATAAGGCCGAGAGTCGTTTTTATTGTTTAAAACACGATTTCTCGACCAGAATATGCTTTTTCAAAAAAGCCAATTTCCCATGGCGAGAGACTCATTTTCTGTGAGAAAATGCATTAAAAGGAGGGATTTCATTAGAAACACTTAAAATACATATTGTACTTGTCTGAAAACTCACAGAACCTTGAAATAGAAGGTTTCTCACCAAAAAGCACATTGGTGAAAACCCCATTTTAAGGCTCTGAGTGTTTGCAAACAGGTACAACAGGCATGTTTAAACTATAACGTATTTAGTGAAATCATGTTTCTGTCGAGGAGAAAACTTGTATAAAGCCATAAAAAGGATTCACTTGTGTTTGGCATTAGACCAAGCTACCAACAACCTAAACAATGATCAGAACTGGAGAAATTACACATTGACATTGGGGGAAATCATGTAACTCTTAAAGATGTGTTGCAGACTTGTTGAATAGATTCATTTTTCTTGTTTTGTTTGTTTTTGATGAAATTGTGCTTTTCTAGTCCAGAGAAGGCGTTTCACGCGATAAAAAGGTTTAGTTCGTTATGAATACGGGCTAGCTTACCAAAAGTAAAAATGTGAACTAAATAAGGCCGGGAGTCGTTTTTATTGTTTAAAACAGGATTTCTCGACCAGAATATGCTTTTTCAAAAAAGTCATGTTCCCATGGCGAGAGACTCGTTTTCTGTGAGAAAATGCATTAAAAGGAGGGATTTCATCAGAAACACTAAAAATACATATTGTACTTGTCTGAAAACGCACAGAACCTTGAAATAGACGGTTTCTCACCAAAAAGCACATTGGTGAAAACCCCATTTTAAGGCTCTGAGTGTTTGCAAACAGGTACAACAGGCATGTTTAAACTATAACGTATTTAGTGAAATCATGTTTCTGTCGAGGAGAAAACTTGTATAACGCCATAAAAAGGATTCACTTGTGTTTGGCATTAGACCAAGCTACCAACAACCTAAACAATGATCAGAACTGGAGAAATTACACATTGACATTGGGGGAAATCATGTAGCTCTTAAGGATGTGTTGCAGACTTGTTGAATAGATTCATTTTTCTTGTTTTGTTTGTTTTTGATGAAATTGTGCTTTTCTAGTCCAGAGAAGGCGTTTCACGCGATAAAAAGGTTTAGTTCGTTATGAATACGGGCTAGCTTACCAAAAGTAAAAATGTGAACTAAATAAGGCCGGGAGTCGTTTTTATTGTTTAAAACAGGATTTCTCGACCAGAATATGCTTTTTCAAAAAAGTCATGTTCCCATGGCGAGAGACTCGTTTTCTGTGAGAAAATGCATTAAAAGGAGGGATTTCATCAGAAACACTAAAAATACATATTGTACTTGTCTGAAAACGCACAGAACCTTGAAATAGACGGTTTCTCACCAAAAAGCACATTGGTGAAAACCCCATTTTAAGGCTCTGAGTGTTTGCAAACAGGTACAACAGGCATGTTTAAACTATAACGTATTTAGTGAAATCATGTTTCTGTCGAGGAGAAAACTTGTATAACGCCGTAAAAAGGATTCACTTGTGTTTGGCATTAGACCAAGCTACCAACAACCTAAACAATGATCAGAACTGGAGAAATTACACATTGACATTGGGGGAAATCATGTAGCTCTTAAGGATGTGTTGCAGACTTGTTGAATAGATTCATTTTTCTTGTTTTGTTTGTTTTTGATGAAATTGTGCTTTTCTAGTCGAGAAAAGGCGTTTCACGCGATAAAAAGGTTTAGTGCGTTATGAATACGGGCTAGCTTACCAAAAGTAAAAATGTGAACTAAATAAGGCCGAGAGTCGTTTTTATTGTTTAAAACATGATTTCTCGACCAGAATAGGCTTTTTCAAAAAAGCCATTTTCCCATGGCGAGAGACTCATTTTCTGTGAGAAAATGCATTAAAGGAGGGATTTCATCAGAAACACTTAAAATACATATTGTACTTATCTGAAAACGCACAGAACCTTGAAATAGAAGGTTTCTCACCAAAAAGCACATTGGTGAAAACCCTATTTTAAGGCTCTGAGTGTTTGCAAACACGTACAACAGGCATGTTTAAACTATAACGTTTTTAGTGAAATCATGTTTCTCTCGAGGAGAAAACGCGTATAAAGCCATAAAAAGGATTCACTTGTGTTTGGCCTTGGACCAAGCTACCAACAACCTAAACAATGATCAGAACTAGAGAAATTACACATTGACATTGGGGGAAATCATGTAACTCTTAAGGATGTGTTGCAGACTTGTTGAATAGATTCATTTTTCTTGTTTTGTTTATTTTTGATGAAATTGTGCTTTTCTCGTCGAGAAAAGGCGTTTAACGCGATAAAAAGGTTTAGTGCGTTATGAATACGGGCTAGCTTACCAAAAGTAAAAATGTGAACTAAATAAGGCCGGGAGTCGTTTTTATTGTTTAAAACACGATTTCTCGACCAGAATAGGCTTTTTCAAAAAAGCCATTTTCCCATGGCAAGAGACTCATTTTCTGTGAGAAAATGCTTTAAAAGGAGGGATTTCATCAGAAACACTTAAAATACATATTGTACTTGTCTGAAAACGCACAGAACCTTGAAATAGAACTTTTCTCACCAAAAAGCACATTGGTGAAAACCCTATTTTAAGGCTCTGAGTGTTTGCAAACACGTACAACAGGCATGTTTAAACTATAACGTTTTTAGTGAAATCATGTTTCTCTCGAGGAGAAAACGCGTATAAAGCCATAAAAAGGATTCACTTGTGTTTGGCATTGGACCAAGCTACCAACAACCTAAACAATGATCAGAAATGGAGAAATTACACATTGACATTGGGGGAAATCATGTAACTCTTAAGGATGTGTTGCAGACTTGTTGAATAGATTCATTTTTCTTGTTTTGTTTGTTTTTGATGAAATTGTGCTTTCCTAGTCGAGAAACGGCGTTTAACGCGATAAAAAGGTTTAGTGCCTTATGAATACGGGCTAGCTTACCAAAAGTAAAAATGTGAACTAAATAAGGCCGAGAGTCGTTTTTATTGTTTAAAACACGATTTCTCGACCAGAATATGCTTTTTCAAAAAAGCCAATTTCCCATGGCGAGAGACTCATTTTCTGTGAGAAAATGCATTAAAAGGAGGGATTTCATCAGAAACACTTAAAATACATATTGTACTTGTCTGAAAACTCACAGAACCTTGAAATAGAAGGTTTCTCACCAAAAAGCACATTGGTGAAAACCCCATTTTAAGGCTCTGAGTGTTTGCAAACAGGTACAACAGGCATGTTTAAACTATAACGTATTTAGTGAAATCATGTTTCTGTCGAGGAGAAAACTTGTATAACGCCATAAAAAGGATTCACTTGTGTTTGGCATTAGACCAAGCTACCAACAACCTAAACAATGATCAGAACTGGAGAAATTACACATTGACATTGGGGGAAATCATGTAGCTCTTAAGGATGTGTTGCAGACTTGTTGAATAGATTCATTTTTCTTGTTTTGTTTGTTTTTGATGAAATTGTGCTTTTCTAGTCGAGAAAAGGCGTTTAACGCGATAAAAAGGTTTAGTGCGTTATGAATACGGGCTAGCTTACCAAAAGTAAAAATGTGAACTAAATAAGGCCGAGAGTCGTTTTTATTGTTTAAAACATGATTTCTCGACCAGAATAGGCTTTTTCAAAAAAGCCATTTTCCCATGGCGAGAGACTCATTTTCTGTGAGAAAATGCATTAAAGGAGGGATTTCATCAGAAACACTTAAAATACATATTGTACTTATCTGAAAACGCACAGAACCTTGAAATAGAAGGTTTCTCACCAAAAAGCACATTGGTGAAAACCCTATTTTAAGGCTCTGAGTGTTTGCAAACACGTACAACAGGCATGTTTAAACTATAACGTTTTTAGTGAAATCATGTTTCTCTCGAGGAGAAAACGCGTATAAAGCCATAAAAAGGATTCACTTGTGTTTGGCATTGGACCAAGCTACCAACAACCTAAACAATGATCAGAACTAGAGAAATTACACATTGACATTGGGGGAAATCATGTAACTCTTAAGGATGTGTTGCAGACTTGTTGAATAGATTCATTTTTCTTGTTTTGTTTGTTTTTGATGAAATTGTGCTTTTCTAGTCGAGAAAAGGCGTTTAACGCGATAAAAAGGTTTAGTGCGTTATGAATACGGGCTAGCTTACCAAAAGTAAAAATGTGAACTAAATAAGGCCGAGAGTCGTTTTATTGTTTAAAACACGATTTCTCGACCAGAATATGCTTTTTCAAAAAAGCCAATTTCCCATGGCGAGAGACTCGTTTTCTGTGAGAAAATGCATTAAAAGGAGGGATTTCATCAGAAACACTTAAAATACATATTGTACTTGTCTGAAAACGCACAGAACCTTGAAATAGAAGGTTTCTCACCAAAAAGCACATTGGTGAAAACCCTATTTTAAGGCTCTGAGTGTTTGCAAACACGTACAACAGGCATGTTTAAACTATAACGTTTTTAGTGAAATCATGTTTCTCTCGAGGAGAAAACGCGTATAAAGCCATAAAAAGGATTCACTTGTGTTTGGCATTGGACCAAGCTACCAACAACCTAAACAATGATCAGAACTGGAGAAATTACACATTGACATTGGGGGAAATCATGTAACTCTTAAGGATGTGTTGCAGACTTGTTGAATAGATTCATTTTTCTTGTTTTGTTTGTTTTTGATGAAATTGTGCTTTTCTAGTCGAGAAAAGGCGTTTAACGCGATAAAAAGGTTTAGTGCGTTATGAATACGGGCTAGCTTACCAAAAGTAAAAATGTGAACTAAATAAGGCCGAGAGTCGTTTTATTGTTTAAAACACGATTTCTCGACCAGAATATGCTTTTTCAAAAAAGCCAATTTCCCATGGCGAGAGACTCGTTTTCTGTGAGAAAATGCATTAAAAGGAGGGATTTCATCAGAAACACTTAAAATACATATTGTACTTGTCTGAAAACGCACAGAACCTTGAAATAGAAGGTTTCTCACCAAAAAGCACATTGGTGAAAACCCTATTTTAAGGCTCTGAGTGTTTGCAAACACGTACAACAGGCATGTTTAAACTATAACGTTTTTAGTGAAATCATGTTTCTCTCGAGGAGAAAACGCGTATAAAGCCATAAAAAGGATTCACTTGTGTTTGGCATTGGACCAAGCTACCAACAACCTAAACAATGATCAGAACTGGAGAAATTACACATTGACATTGGGGGAAATCATGTAACTCTTAAGGATGTGTTGCAGACTTGTTGAATAGATTCATTTTTCTTGTTTTGTTTGTTTTTGATGAAATTGTGCTTTTCTAGTCGAGAAAAGGCGTTTCACGCGATAAAAAAGGTTTAGTGCGTTATGAATACGGGCTAGCTTACCAAAAGTAAAAATGTGAACTAAAAAAGGCCGAGAGTCGTTTTATTGTTTAAAACACGATTTGTCGACCAGAATATGCTTTTTCAAAAAAGCCAATTTCCCATGGCGAGAGACTCGTTTTCTGTGAGAAAATGCATTAAAAGGAGGGATTTCATCAGAAACACTTAAAATACATATTGTACTTGTCTGAAAACGCACAGAACCTTGAAATAGAAGGTTTCTCACCAAAAAGCACATTGGTGAAAACCCTATTTTAAGGCTCTGAGTGTTTGCAAACACGTACAACAGGCATGTTTAAACTATAACGTTTTTAGTGAAATCATGTTTCTCTCGAGGAGAAAACGCGTATAAAGCCATAAAAAGGATTCACTTGTGTTTGGCATTGGACCAAGCTACCAACAACCTAAACAATGATCAGAACTGGAGAAATTACACATTGACATTGGGGGAAATCATGTAACTCTTAAGGATGTGTTGCAGACTTGTTGAATAGATTCATTTTTCTTGTTTTGTTTGTTTTTGATGAAATTGTGCTTTTCTCGTCGAGAAAAGGCGTTTAACGCGATAAAAAGGTTTAGTGCGTTATGAATACGGGCTAGCTTACCAAAAGTAAAAATGTGAACTAAATAAGGCCGAGAGTCGTTTTATTGTTTAAAACACGATTTCTCGACCAGAATATGCTTTTTCAAAAAAGCCAATTTCCCATGGCGAGAGACTCGTTTTCTGTGAGAAAATGCATTAAAAGGAGGGATTTCATCAGAAACACTTAAAATACATATTGTACTTGTCTGAAAACGCACAGAACCTTGAAATAGAAGGTTTCTCACCAAAAAGCACATTGGTGAAAACCCTATTTTAAGGCTCTGAGTGTTTGCAAACACGTACAACAGGCATGTTTAAACTATAACGTTTTTAGTGAAATCATGTTTCTCTCGAGGAGAAAACGCGTATAAAGCCATAAAAAGGATTCACTTGTGTTTGGCATTGGACCAAGCTACCAACAACCTAAACAATGATCAGAACTGGAGAAATTACACATTGACATTGGGGGAAATCATGTAACTCTTAAGGATGTGTTGCAGACTTGTTGAATAGATTCATTTTTCTTGTTTTGTTTGTTTTTGATGAAATTGTGCTTTTCTAGTCGAGAAAAGGCGTTTCACGCGATAAAAAAGGTTTAGTGCGTTATGAATACGGGCTAGCTTACCAAAAGTAAAAATGTGAACTAAAAAAGGCCGAGAGTCGTTTTATTGTTTAAAACACGATTTGTCGACCAGAATATGCTTTTTCAAAAAAGCCAATTTCCCATGGCGAGAGACTCGTTTTCTGTGAGAAAATGCATTAAAAGGAGGGATTTCATCAGAAACACTTAAAATACATATTGTACTTGTCTGAAAACGCACAGAACCTTGAAATAGAAGGTTTCTCACCAAAAAGCACATTGGTGAAAACCCTATTTTAAGGCTCTGAGTGTTTGCAAACACGTACAACAGGCATGTTTAAACTATAACGTTTTTAGTGAAATCATGTTTCTCTCGAGGAGAAAACGCGTATAAAGCCATAAAAAGGATTCACTTGTGTTTGGCATTGGACCAAGCTACCAACAACCTAAACAATGATCAGAACTGGAGAAATTACACATTGACATTGGGGGAAATCATGTAACTCTTAAGGATGTGTTGCAGACTTGTTGAATAGATTCATTTTTCTTGTTTTGTTTGTTTTTGATGAAATTGTGCTTTTCTAGTCGAGAAAAGGCGTTTAACGCGATAAAAAGGTTTAGTGCGTTATGAATACGGGCTAGCTTACCAAAAGTAAAAATGTGAACTAAATAAGGCCGAGAGTCGTTTTATTGTTTAAAACACGATTTCTCGACCAGAATATGCTTTTTCAAAAAAGCCAATTTCCCATGGCGAGAGACTCATTTTCTGTGAGAAAATGCATTAAAAGGAGGGATTTCATCAGAAACACTTAAAATACATATTGTACTTGTCTGAAAACTCACAGAACCTTGAAATAGAAGGTTTCTCACCAAAAAGCACATTGGTGAAAACCCCATTTTAAGGCTCTGAGTGTTTGCAAACAGGTACAACAGGCATGTTTAAACTATAACGTATTTAGTGAAATCATGTTTCTGTCGAGGAGAAAACTTGTATAACGCCATAAAAAGGATTCACTTGTGTTTGGCATTAGACCAAGCTACCAACAACCTAAACAATGATCAGAACTGGAGAAATTACACATTGACATTGGGGGAAATCATGTAGCTCTTAAGGATGTGTTGCAGACTTGTTGAATAGATTCATTTTTCTTGTTTTGTTTGTTTTTGATGAAATTGTGCTTTTCTAGTCGAGAAAAGGCGTTTCACGCGATAAAAAGGTTTAGTGCGTTATGAATACGGGCTAGCTTACCAAAAGTAAAAATGTGAACTAAATAAGGCCGAGAGTCGTTTTTATTGTTTAAAACATGATTTCTCGACCAGAATAGGCTTTTTCAAAAAAGCCATTTTCCCATGGCGAGAGACTCATTTTCTGTGAGAAAATGCATTAAAGGAGGGATTTCATCAGAAACACTTAAAATACATATTGTACTTATCTGAAAACGCACAGAACCTTGAAATAGAAGGTTTCTCACCAAAAAGCACATTGGTGAAAACCCTATTTTAAGGCTCTGAGTGTTTGCAAACACGTACAACAGGCATGTTTAAACTATAACGTTTTTAGTGAAATCATGTTTCTCTCGAGGAGAAAACGCGTATAAAGCCATAAAAAGGATTCACTTGTGTTTGGCATTGGACCAAGCTACCAACAACCTAAACAATGATCAGAACTAGAGAAATTACACATTGACATTGGGGGAAATCATGTAACTCTTAAGGATGTGTTGCAGACTTGTTGAATAGATTCATTTTTCTTGTTTTGTTTGTTTTTGATGAAATTGTGCTTTTCTAGTCGAGAAAAGGCGTTTAACGCGATAAAAAGGTTTAGTGCGTTATGAATACGGGCTAGCTTACCAAAAGTAAAAATGTGAACTAAATAAGGCCGAGAGTCGTTTTATTGTTTAAAACACGATTTCTCGACCAGAATATGCTTTTTCAAAAAAGCCAATTTCCCATGGCGAGAGACTCGTTTTCTGTGAGAAAATGCATTAAAAGGAGGGATTTCATCAGAAACACTTAAAATACATATTGTACTTGTCTGAAAACGCACAGAACCTTGAAATAGAAGGTTTCTCACCAAAAAGCACATTGGTGAAAACCCTATTTTAAGGCTCTGAGTGTTTGCAAACACGTACAACAGGCATGTTTAAACTATAACGTTTTTAGTGAAATCATGTTTCTCTCGAGGAGAAAACGCGTATAAAGCCATAAAAAGGATTCACTTGTGTTTGGCATTGGACCAAGCTACCAACAACCTAAACAATGATCAGAACTGGAGAAATTACACATTGACATTGGGGGAAATCATGTAACTCTTAAGGATGTGTTGCAGACTTGTTGAATAGATTCATTTTTCTTGTTTTGTTTGTTTTTGATGAAATTGTGCTTTTCTAGTCGAGAAAAGGCGTTTCACGCGATAAAAAAGGTTTAGTGCGTTATGAATAGGGGCTAGCTTACCAAAAGTAAAAATGTGAACTAAAAAAGGCCGAGAGTCGTTTTTATTGTTTAAAACACGATTTGTCGACCAGAATATGCTTTTTCAAAAAAGCCAATTTCCCATGGCGAGAGACTCGTTTTCTGTGAGAAAATGCATTAAAAGGAGGGATTTCATCAGAAACACTTAAAATACATATTGTACTTGTCTGAAAACGCACAGAACCTTGAAATAGAAGGTTTCTCACCAAAAAGCACATTGGTGAAAACCCTATTTTAAGGCTCTGAGTGTTTGCAAACACGTACAACAGGCATGTTTAAACTATAACGTTTTTAGTGAAATCATGTTTCTCTCGAGGAGAAAACGCGTATAAAGCCATAAAAAGGATTCACTTGTGTTTGGCATTGGACCAAGCTACCAACAACCTAAACAATGATCAGAACTGGAGAAATTACACATTGACATTGGGGGAAATCATGTAACTCTTAAGGATGTGTTGCAGACTTGTTGAATAGATTCATTTTTCTTGTTTTGTTTGTTTTTGATGAAATTGTGCTTTTCTAGTCGAGAAAAGGCGTTTAACGCGATAAAAAGGTTTAGTGCGTTATGAATACGGGCTAGCTTACCAAAAGTAAAAATGTGAACTAAATAAGGCCGAGAGTCGTTTTATTGTTTAAAACACGATTTCTCGACCAGAATATGCTTTTTCAAAAAAGCCAATTTCCCATGGCGAGAGACTCGTTTTCTGTGAGAAAATGCATTAAAAGGAGGGATTTCATCAGAAACACTTAAAATACATATTGTACTTGTCTGAAAACGCACAGAACCTTGAAATAGAAGGTTTCTCACCAAAAAGCACATTGGTGAAAACCCTATTTTAAGGCTCTGAGTGTTTGCAAACACGTACAACAGGCATGTTTAAACTATAACGTTTTTAGTGAAATCATGTTTCTCTCGAGGAGAAAACGCGTATAAAGCCATAAAAAGGATTCACTTGTGTTTGGCATTGGACCAAGCTACCAACAACCTAAACAATGATCAGAACTGGAGAAATTACACATTGACATTGGGGGAAATCATGTAACTCTTAAGGATGTGTTGCAGACTTGTTGAATAGATTCATTTTTCTTGTTTTGTTTGTTTTTGATGAAATTGTGCTTTTCTAGTCGAGAAAAGGCGTTTCACGCGATAAAAAAGGTTTAGTGCGTTATGAATACGGGCTAGCTTACCAAAAGTAAAAATGTGAACTAAAAAAGGCCGAGAGTCGTTTTATTGTTTAAAACACGATTTGTCGACCAGAATATGCTTTTTCAAAAAAGCCAATTTCCCATGGCGAGAGACTCGTTTTCTGTGAGAAAATGCATTAAAAGGAGGGATTTCATCAGAAACACTTAAAATACATATTGTACTTGTCTGAAAACGCACAGAACCTTGAAATAGAAGGTTTCTCACCAAAAAGCACATTGGTGAAAACCCTATTTTAAGGCTCTGAGTGTTTGCAAACACGTACAACAGGCATGTTTAAACTATAACGTTTTTAGTGAAATCATGTTTCTCTCGAGGAGAAAACGCGTATAAAGCCATAAAAAGGATTCACTTGTGTTTGGCATTGGACCAAGCTACCAACAACCTAAACAATGATCAGAACTGGAGAAATTACACATTGACATTGGGGGAAATCATGTAACTCTTAAGGATGTGTTGCAGACTTGTTGAATAGATTCATTTTTCTTGTTTTGTTTGTTTTTGATGAAATTGTGCTTTTCTAGTCGAGAAAAGGCGTTTAACGCGATAAAAAGGTTTAGTGCGTTATGAATACGGGCTAGCTTACCAAAAGTAAAAATGTGAACTAAATAAGGCCGAGAGTCGTTTTATTGTTTAAAACACGATTTCTCGACCAGAATATGCTTTTTCAAAAAAGCCAATTTCCCATGGCGAGAGACTCATTTTCTGTGAGAAAATGCATTAAAAGGAGGGATTTCATCAGAAACACTTAAAATACATATTGTACTTGTCTGAAAACTCACAGAACCTTGAAATAGAAGGTTTCTCACCAAAAAGCACATTGGTGAAAACCCCATTTTAAGGCTCTGAGTGTTTGCAAACAGGTACAACAGGCATGTTTAAACTATAACGTATTTAGTGAAATCATGTTTCTGTCGAGGAGAAAACTTGTATAACGCCATAAAAAGGATTCACTTGTGTTTGGCATTAGACCAAGCTACCAACAACCTAAACAATGATCAGAACTGGAGAAATTACACATTGACATTGGGGGAAATCATGTAGCTCTTAAGGATGTGTTGCAGACTTGTTGAATAGATTCATTTTTCTTGTTTTGTTTGTTTTTGATGAAATTGTGCTTTTCTAGTCGAGAAAAGGCGTTTCACGCGATAAAAAGGTTTAGTGCGTTATGAATACGGGCTAGCTTACCAAAAGTAAAAATGTGAACTAAATAAGGCCGAGAGTCGTTTTTATTGTTTAAAACATGATTTCTCGACCAGAATAGGCTTTTTCAAAAAAGCCATTTTCCCATGGCGAGAGACTCATTTTCTGTGAGAAAATGCATTAAAGGAGGGATTTCATCAGAAACACTTAAAATACATATTGTACTTATCTGAAAACGCACAGAACCTTGAAATAGAAGGTTTCTCACCAAAAAGCACATTGGTGAAAACCCTATTTTAAGGCTCTGAGTGTTTGCAAACACGTACAACAGGCATGTTTAAACTATAACGTTTTTAGTGAAATCATGTTTCTCTCGAGGAGAAAACGCGTATAAAGCCATAAAAAGGATTCACTTGTGTTTGGCATTGGACCAAGCTACCAACAACCTAAACAATGATCAGAACTAGAGAAATTACACATTGACATTGGGGGAAATCATGTAACTCTTAAGGATGTGTTGCAGACTTGTTGAATAGATTCATTTTTCTTGTTTTGTTTGTTTTTGATGAAATTGTGCTTTTCTAGTCGAGAAAAGGCGTTTAACGCGATAAAAAGGTTTAGTGCGTTATGAATACGGGCTAGCTTACCAAAAGTAAAAATGTGAACTAAATAAGGCCGAGAGTCGTTTTATTGTTTAAAACACGATTTCTCGACCAGAATATGCTTTTTCAAAAAAGCCAATTTCCCATGGCGAGAGACTCGTTTTCTGTGAGAAAATGCATTAAAAGGAGGGATTTCATCAGAAACACTTAAAATACATATTGTACTTGTCTGAAAACGCACAGAACCTTGAAATAGAAGGTTTCTCACCAAAAAGCACATTGGTGAAAACCCTATTTTAAGGCTCTGAGTGTTTGCAAACACGTACAACAGGCATGTTTAAACTATAACGTTTTTAGTGAAATCATGTTTCTCTCGAGGAGAAAACGCGTATAAAGCCATAAAAAGGATTCACTTGTGTTTGGCATTGGACCAAGCTACCAACAACCTAAACAATGATCAGAACTGGAGAAATTACACATTGACATTGGGGGAAATCATGTAACTCTTAAGGATGTGTTGCAGACTTGTTGAATAGATTCATTTTTCTTGTTTTGTTTGTTTTTGATGAAATTGTGCTTTTCTAGTCGAGAAAAGGCGTTTCACGCGATAAAAAAGGTTTAGTGCGTTATGAATAGGGGCTAGCTTACCAAAAGTAAAAATGTGAACTAAAAAAGGCCGAGAGTCGTTTTTATTGTTTAAAACACGATTTGTCGACCAGAATATGCTTTTTCAAAAAAGCCAATTTCCCATGGCGAGAGACTCGTTTTCTGTGAGAAAATGCATTAAAAGGAGGGATTTCATCAGAAACACTTAAAATACATATTGTACTTGTCTGAAAACGCACAGAACCTTGAAATAGAAGGTTTCTCACCAAAAAGCACATTGGTGAAAACCCTATTTTAAGGCTCTGAGTGTTTGCAAACACGTACAACAGGCATGTTTAAACTATAACGTTTTTAGTGAAATCATGTTTCTCTCGAGGAGAAAACGCGTATAAAGCCATAAAAAGGATTCACTTGTGTTTGGCATTGGACCAAGCTACCAACAACCTAAACAATGATCAGAACTGGAGAAATTACACATTGACATTGGGGGAAATCATGTAACTCTTAAGGATGTGTTGCAGACTTGTTGAATAGATTCATTTTTCTTGTTTTGTTTGTTTTTGATGAAATTGTGCTTTTCTAGTCGAGAAAAGGCGTTTAACGCGATAAAAGGTTTAGTGCGTTATGAATACGGGCTAGCTTACCAAAAGTAAAAATGTGAACTAAATAAGGCCGAGAGTCGTTTTATTGTTTAAAACACGATTTCTCGACCAGAATATGCTTTTTCAAAAAAGCCAATTTCCCATGGCGAGAGACTCGTTTTCTGTGAGAAAATGCATTAAAAGGAGGGATTTCATCAGAAACACTTAAAATACATATTGTACTTGTCTGAAAACGCACAGAACCTTGAAATAGAAGGTTTCTCACCAAAAAGCACATTGGTGAAAACCCTATTTTAAGGCTCTGAGTGTTTGCAAACACGTACAACAGGCATGTTTAAACTATAACGTTTTTAGTGAAATCATGTTTCTCTCGAGGAGAAAACGCGTATAAAGCCATAAAAAGGATTCACTTGTGTTTGGCATTGGACCAAGCTACCAACAACCTAAACAATGATCAGAACTGGAGAAATTACACATTGACATTGGGGGAAATCATGTAACTCTTAAGGATGTGTTGCAGACTTGTTGAATAGATTCATTTTTCTTGTTTTGTTTGTTTTTGATGAAATTGTGCTTTTCTAGTCGAGAAAAGGCGTTTCACGCGATAAAAAAGGTTTAGTGCGTTATGAATAGGGGCTAGCTTACCAAAAGTAAAAATGTGAACTAAAAAAGGCCGAGAGTCGTTTTTATTGTTTAAAACACGATTTGTCGACCAGAATATGCTTTTTCAAAAAAGCCAATTTCCCATGGCGAGAGACTCGTTTTCTGTGAGAAAATGCATTAAAAGGAGGGATTTCATCAGAAACACTTAAAATACATATTGTACTTGTCTGAAAACGCACAGAACCTTGAAATAGAAGGTTTCTCACCAAAAAGCACATTGGTGAAAACCCTATTTTAAGGCTCTGAGTGTTTGCAAACACGTACAACAGGCATGTTTAAACTATAACGTTTTTAGTGAAATCATGTTTCTCTCGAGGAGAAAACGCGTATAAAGCCATAAAAAGGATTCACTTGTGTTTGGCATTGGACCAAGCTACCAACAACCTAAACAATGATCAGAACTGGAGAAATTACACATTGACATTGGGGGAAATCATGTAACTCTTAAGGATGTGTTGCAGACTTGTTGAATAGATTCATTTTTCTTGTTTTGTTTGTTTTTGATGAAATTGTGCTTTTCTAGTCGAGAAAAGGCGTTTAACGCGATAAAAAGGTTTAGTGCGTTATGAATACGGGCTAGCTTACCAAAAGTAAAAATGTGAACTAAATAAGGCCGAGAGTCGTTTTATTGTTTAAAACACGATTTCTCGACCAGAATATGCTTTTTCAAAAAAGCCAATTTCCCATGGCGAGAGACTCGTTTTCTGTGAGAAAATGCATTAAAAGGAGGGATTTCATCAGAAACACTTAAAATACATATTGTACTTGTCTGAAAACGCACAGAACCTTGAAATAGAAGGTTTCTCACCAAAAAGCACATTGGTGAAAACCCTATTTTAAGGCTCTGAGTGTTTGCAAACACGTACAACAGGCATGTTTAAACTATAACGTTTTTAGTGAAATCATGTTTCTCTCGAGGAGAAAACGCGTATAAAGCCATAAAAAGGATTCACTTGTGTTTGGCATTGGACCAAGCTACCAACAACCTAAACAATGATCAGAACTGGAGAAATTACACATTGACATTGGGGGAAATCATGTAACTCTTAAGGATGTGTTGCAGACTTGTTGAATAGATTCATTTTTCTTGTTTTGTTTGTTTTTGATGAAATTGTGCTTTTCTAGTCGAGAAAAGGCGTTTCACGCGATAAAAAAGGTTTAGTGCGTTATGAATAGGGGCTAGCTTACCAAAAGTAAAAATGTGAACTAAAAAAGGCCGAGAGTCGTTTTTATTGTTTAAAACACGATTTGTCGACCAGAATATGCTTTTTCAAAAAAGCCAATTTCCCATGGCGAGAGACTCGTTTTCTGTGAGAAAATGCATTAAAAGGAGGGATTTCATCAGAAACACTTAAAATACATATTGTACTTGTCTGAAAACGCACAGAACCTTGAAATAGAAGGTTTCTCACCAAAAAGCACATTGGTGAAAACCCTATTTTAAGGCTCTGAGTGTTTGCAAACACGTACAACAGGCATGTTTAAACTATAACGTTTTTAGTGAAATCATGTTTCTCTCGAGGAGAAAACGCGTATAAAGCCATAAAAAGGATTCACTTGTGTTTGGCATTGGACCAAGCTACCAACAACCTAAACAATGATCAGAACTGGAGAAATTACACATTGACATTGGGGGAAATCATGTAACTCTTAAGGATGTGTTGCAGACTTGTTGAATAGATTCATTTTTCTTGTTTTGTTTGTTTTTGATGAAATTGTGCTTTTCTAGTCGAGAAAAGGCGTTTAACGCGATAAAAGGGTTTAGTGCGTTATGAATACGGGCTAGCTTACCAAAAGTAAAAATGTGAACTAAATAAGGCCGAGAGTCGTTTTATTGTTTAAAACAGGATTTCTCGACCAGAATATGCTTTTTCAAAAAAGCCATGTTCCCATGGCGAGAGACTCGTTTTCTGTGAGAAAATGCATTAAAAGGAGGGATTTCATCAGAAACACTTAAAATACATATTGTACTTGTCTGAAAACGCACAGAACCTTGAAATAGAAGGTTTCTCACCAAAAAGCACATTGGTGAAAACCCCATTTTAAGGCTCTGAGTGTTTGCAAACACGTACAACAGGCATGTTTAAACTATAACGTTTTTAGTGAAATCATGTTTCTCTCGAGGAGAAAACGCGTATAAAGCCATAAAAAGGATTCACTTGTGTTTGGCATTGGACCAAGCTACCAACAACCTAAACAATGATCAGAACTGGAGAAATTACACATTGACATTGGGGGAAATCATGTAACTCTTAAGGATGTGTTGCAGACTTGTTGAATAGATTCATTTTTCTTGTTTTGTTTGTTTTTGATGAAATTGTGCTTTTCTAGTCGAGAAAAGGCGTTTCACGCGATAAAAAAGGTTTAGTGCGTTATGAATACGGGCTAGCTTACCAAAAGTAAAAATGTGAACTAAAAAAGGCCGAGAGTCGTTTTCATTGTTTAAAACACGATTTGTCGACCAGAATATGCTTTTTCAAAAAAGCCAATTTCCCATGGCGAGAGACTCGTTTTCTGTGAGAAAATGCATTAAAAGGAGGGATTTCATCAGAAACACTTAAAATACATATTGTACTTGTCTGAAAACGCACAGAACCTTGAAATAGAAGGTTTCTCACCAAAAAGCACATTGGTAAAAACCCTATTTTAAGGCTCTGAGTGTTTGCAAACACGTACAACAGGCATGTTTAAACTATAACGTTTTTAGTGAAATCATGTTTCTCTCGAGGAGAAAACGCGTATAAAGCCATAAAAAGGATTCACTTGTGTTTGGCATTGGACCAAGCTACCAACAACCTAAACAATGATCAGAACTGGAGAAATTACACATTGACATTGGGGGAAATCATGTAACTCTTAAGGATGTGTTGCAGACTTGTTGAATAGATTCATTTTTCTTGTTTTGTTTGTTTTTGATGAAATTGTGCTTTTCTCGTCGAGAAAAGGCGTTTAACGCGATAAAAAGGTTTAGTGCGTTATGAATACGGGCTAGCTTACCAAAAGTAAAAATGTGAACTAAATAAGGCCGAGAGTCGTTTTATTGTTTAAAACACGATTTCTCGACCAGAATATGCTTTTTCAAAAAAGCCAATTTCCCATGGCGAGAGACTCGTTTTCTGTGAGAAAATGCATTAAAAGGAGGGATTTCATCAGAAACACTTAAAATACATATTGTACTTGTCTGAAAACGCACAGAACCTTGAAATAGAAGGTTTCTCACCAAAAAGCACATTGGTGAAAACCCTATTTTAAGGCTCTGAGTGTTTGCAAACACGTACAACAGGCATGTTTAAACTATAACGTTTTTAGTGAAATCATGTTTCTCTCGAGGAGAAAACGCGTATAAAGCCATAAAAAGGATTCACTTGTGTTTGGCATTGGACCAAGCTACCAACAACCTAAACAATGATCAGAACTGGAGAAATTACACATTGACATTGGGGGAAATCATGTAACTCTTAAGGATGTGTTGCAGACTTGTTGAATAGATTCATTTTTCTTGTTTTGTTTGTTTTTGATGAAATTGTGCTTTTCTAGTCGAGAAAAGGCGTTTCACGCGATAAAAAGGTTTAGTGCGTTATGAATACGGGCTAGCTTACCAAAAGTAAAAATGTGAACTAAAAAAGGCCGAGAGTCGTTTTATTGTTTAAAACACGATTTGTCGACCAGAATATGCTTTTTCAAAAAAGCCAATTTCCCATGGCGAGAGACTCGTTTTCTGTGAGAAAATGCATTAAAAGGAGGGATTTAATCAGAAACACTTAAAATACATATTGTACTTGTCTGAAAACGCACAGAACCTTGAAATAGAAGGTTTCTCACCAAAAAGCACATTGGTGAAAACCCTATTTTAAGGCTCTGAGTGTTTGCAAACACGTACAACAGGCATGTTTAAACTATAACGTTTTTAGTGAAATCATGTTTCTCTCGAGGAGAAAACGCGTATAAAGCCATAAAAAGGATTCACTTGTGTTTGGCATTGGACCAAGCTACCAACAACCTAAACAATGATCAGAACTGGAGAAATTACACATTGACATTGGGGGAAATCATGTAACTCTTAAGGATGTGTTGCAGACTTGTTGAATAGATTCATTTTTCTTGTTTTGTTTGTTTTTGATGAAATTGTGCTTTTCTAGTCGAGAAAAGGCGTTTAACGCGATAAAAAGGTTTAGTGCGTTATGAATACGGGCTAGCTTACCAAAAGTAAAAATGTGAACTAAATAAGGCCGAGAGTCGTTTTATTGTTTAAAACACGATTTCTCGACCAGAATATGCTTTTTCAAAAAAGCCAATTTCCCATGGCGAGAGACTCGTTTTCTGTGAGAAAATGCATTAAAAGGAGGGATTTCATCAGAAACACTTAAAATACATATTGTACTTGTCTGAAAACGCACAGAACCTTGAAATAGAAGGTTTCTCACCAAAAAGCACATTGGTGAAAACCCTATTTTAAGGCTCTGAGTGTTTGCAAACACGTACAACAGGCATGTTTAAACTATAACGTTTTTAGTGAAATCATGTTTCTCTCGAGGAGAAAACGCGTATAAAGCCATAAAAAGGATTCACTTGTGTTTGGCATTGGACCAAGCTACCAACAACCTAAACAATGATCAGAACTGGAGAAATTACACATTGACATTGGGGGAAATCATGTAACTCTTAAGGATGTGTTGCAGACTTGTTGAATAGATTCATTTTTCTTGTTTTGTTTGTTTTTGATGAAATTGTGCTTTTCTAGTCGAGAAAAGGCGTTTCACGCGATAAAAAAGGTTTAGTGCGTTATGAATACGGGCTAGCTTACCAAAAGTAAAAATGTGAACTAAAAAAGGCCGAGAGTCGTTTTCATTGTTTAAAACACGATTTGTCGACCAGAATATGCTTTTTCAAAAAAGCCAATTTCCCATGGCGAGAGACTCGTTTTCTGTGAGAAAATGCATTAAAAGGAGGGATTTCATCAGAAACACTTAAAATACATATTGTACTTGTCTGAAAACGCACAGAACCTTGAAATAGAAGGTTTCTCACCAAAAAGCACATTGGTAAAAACCCTATTTTAAGGCTCTGAGTGTTTGCAAACACGTACAACAGGCATGTTTAAACTATAACGTTTTTAGTGAAATCATGTTTCTCTCGAGGAGAAAACGCGTATAAAGCCATAAAAAGGATTCACTTGTGTTTGGCATTGGACCAAGCTACCAACAACCTAAACAATGATCAGAACTGGAGAAATTACACATTGACATTGGGGGAAATCATGTAACTCTTAAGGATGTGTTGCAGACTTGTTGAATAGATTCATTTTTCTTGTTTTGTTTGTTTTTGATGAAATTGTGCTTTTCTAGTCGAGAAAAGGCGTTTCACGCGATAAAAAAGGTTTAGTGCGTTATGAATACGGGCTAGCTTACCAAAAGTAAAAATGTGAACTAAAAAAGGCCGAGAGTCGTTTTATTGTTTAAAACACGATTTGTCGACCAGAATATGCTTTTTCAAAAAAGCCAATTTCCCATGGCGAGAGACTCGTTTTCTGTGAGAAAATGCATTAAAAGGAGGGATTTAATCAGAAACACTTAAAATACATATTGTACTTGTCTGAAAACGCACAGAACCTTGAAATAGAAGGTTTCTCACCAAAAAGCACATTGGTGAAAACCCTATTTTAAGGCTCTGAGTGTTTGCAAACACGTACAACAGGCATGTTTAAACTATAACGTTTTTAGTGAAATCATGTTTCTCTCGAGGAGAAAACGCGTATAAAGCCATAAAAAGGATTCACTTGTGTTTGGCATTGGACCAAGCTACCAACAACCTAAACAATGATCAGAACTGGAGAAATTACACATTGACATTGGGGGAAATCATGTAACTCTTAAGGATGTGTTGCAGACTTGTTGAATAGATTCATTTTTCTTGTTTTGTTTGTTTTTGATGAAATTGTGCTTTTCTAGTCGAGAAAAGGCGTTTAACGCGATAAAAAGGTTTAGTGCGTTATGAATACGGGCTAGCTTACCAAAAGTAAAAATGTGAACTAAATAAGGCCGAGAGTCGTTTTATTGTTTAAAACACGATTTCTCGACCAGAATATGCTTTTTCAAAAAAGCCAATTTCCCATGGCGAGAGACTCGTTTTCTGTGAGAAAATGCATTAAAAGGAGGGATTTCATCAGAAACACTTAAAATACATATTGTACTTGTCTGAAAACGCACAGAACCTTGAAATAGAAGGTTTCTCACCAAAAAGCACATTGGTGAAAACCCTATTTTAAGGCTCTGAGTGTTTGCAAACACGTACAACAGGCATGTTTAAACTATAACGTTTTTAGTGAAATCATGTTTCTCTCGAGGAGAAAACGCGTATAAAGCCATAAAAAGGATTCACTTGTGTTTGGCATTGGACCAAGCTACCAACAACCTAAACAATGATCAGAACTGGAGAAATTACACATTGACATTGGGGGAAATCATGTAACTCTTAAGGATGTGTTGCAGACTTGTTGAATAGATTCATTTTTCTTGTTTTGTTTGTTTTTGATGAAATTGTGCTTTTCTAGTCGAGAAAAGGCGTTTCACGCGATAAAAAAGGTTTAGTGCGTTATGAATACGGGCTAGCTTACCAAAAGTAAAAATGTGAACTAAAAAAGGCCGAGAGTCGTTTTCATTGTTTAAAACACGATTTGTCGACCAGAATATGCTTTTTCAAAAAAGCCAATTTCCCATGGCGAGAGACTCGTTTTCTGTGAGAAAATGCATTAAAAGGAGGGATTTCATCAGAAACACTTAAAATACATATTGTACTTGTCTGAAAACGCACAGAACCTTGAAATAGAAGGTTTCTCACCAAAAAGCACATTGGTAAAAACCCTATTTTAAGGCTCTGAGTGTTTGCAAACACGTACAACAGGCATGTTTAAACTATAACGTTTTTAGTGAAATCATGTTTCTCTCGAGGAGAAAACGCGTATAAAGCCATAAAAAGGATTCACTTGTGTTTGGCATTGGACCAAGCTACCAACAACCTAAACAATGATCAGAACTGGAGAAATTACACATTGACATTGGGGAAAATCATGTAACTCTTAAGGATGTGTTGCAGACTTGTTGAATAGATTCATTTTTCTTGTTTTGTTTGTTTTCGATGAAATTGTGCTTTTCTAGTCGAGAAAAGGCGTTTAACGCGATAAAAGGGTTTAGTGCGTTATGAATACGGGCTAGCTTACCAAAAGTAAAAATGTGAACTAAATAAGGCCGAGAGTCGTTTTATTGTTTAAAACACGATTTCTCGACCAGAATATGCTTTTTCAAAAAAGCCAATTTCCCATGGCGAGAGACTCGTTTTCTGTGAGAAAATGCATTAAAAGGAGGGATTTCATCAGAAACACTTAAAATACATATTGTACTTGTCTGAAAAAGCACAGAACCTTGAAATAGAAGGTTTCTCACCAAAAAGCACATTGGTGAAAACCCTATTTTAAAGGATCTGAGTGTTTGCAAACACGTACAACAGGCATGTTTAAACTATAACGTTTTTAGTGAAATCATGTTTCTCTCGAGGAGAAAACGCGTATAAAGCCATAAAAAGGATTCACTTGTGTTTGGCATTGGACCAAGCTACCAACAACCTAAACAATGATCAGAACTGGAGAAATTACACATTGACATTGGGGGAAATCATGTAACTCTTAAGGATGTGTTGCAGACTTGTTGAATAGATTCATTTTTCTTGTTTTCTTTGTTTTTGATGAAATTGTGCTTTTCTAGTCGAGAAAAGGCGTTTCACGCGATAAAAAAGGTTTAGTGCGTTATGAATACGGGCTAGCTTACCAAAAGTAAAAATGTGAACTAAAAAAGGCCGAGAGTCGTTTTATTGTTTAAAACACGATTTGTCGACCAGAATATGCTTTTTCAAAAAAGCCAATTTCCCATGGCGAGAGACTCGTTTTCTGTGAGAAAATGCATTAAAAGGAGGGATTTCATCAGAAACACTTAAAATACATATTGTACTTGTCTGAAAACGCACAGAACCTTGAAATAGAAGGTTTCTCACCAAAAAGCACATTGGTAAAAACCCTATTTTAAGGCTCTGAGTGTTTGCAAACACGTACAACAGGCATGTTTAAACTATAACGTTTTTAGTGAAATCATGTTTCTCTCGAGGAGAAAACGCGTATAAAGCCATAAAAAGGATTCACTTGTGTTTGGCATTGGACCAAGCTACCAACAACCTAAACAATGATCAGAACTGGAGAAATTACACATTGACATTGGGGAAAATCATGTAACTCTTAAGGATGTGTTGCAGACTTGTTGAATAGATTCATTTTTCTTGTTTTGTTTGTTTTTGATGAAATTGTGCTTTTCTAGTCGAGAAAAGGCGTTTAACGCGATAAAAGGGTTTAGTGCGTTATGAATACGGGCTAGCTTACCAAAAGTAAAAATGTGAACTAAATAAGGCCGAGAGTCGTTTTATTGTTTAAAACACGATTTCTCGACCAGAATATGCTTTTTCAAAAAAGCCAATTTCCCATGGCGAGAGACTCGTTTTCTGTGAGAAAATGCATTAAAAGGAGGGATTTCATCAGAAACACTTAAAATACATATTGTACTTGTCTGAAAACGCACAGAACCTTGAAATAGAAGGTTTCTCACCAAAAAGCACATTGGTGAAAACCCTATTTTAAGGCTCTGAGTGTTTGCAAACACGTACAACAGGCATGTTTAAACTATAACGTTTTTAGTGAAATCATGTTTCTCTCGAGGAGAAAACGCGTATAAAGCCATAAAAACGATTCACTTGTGTTTGGCATTGGACCAAGCTACCAACAACCTAAACAATGATCAGAACTGGAGAAATTACACATTGACATTGGGGGAAATCATGTAACTCTTAAGGATGTGTTGCAGACTTGTTGAATAGATTCATTTTTCTTGTTTTGTTTGTTTTTGATGAAATTGTGCTTTTCTAGTCGAGAAAAGGCGTTTCACGCGATAAAAAAGGTTTAGTGCGTTATGAATACGGGCTAGCTTACCAAAAGTAAAAATGTGAACTAAAAAAGGCCGAGAGTCGTTTTATTGTTTAAAACACGATTTGTCGACCAGAATATGCTTTTTCAAAAAAGCCAATTTCCCATGGCGAGAGACTCGTTTTCTGTGAGAAAATGCATTAAAAGGAGGGATTTAATCAGAAACACTTAAAATACATATTGTACTTGTCTGAAAACGCACAGAACCTTGAAATAGAAGGTTTCTCACCAAAAAGCACATTGGTGAAAACCCTATTTTAAGGCTCTGAGTGTTTGCAAACACGTACAACAGGCATGTTTAAACTATAACGTTTTTAGTGAAATCATGTTTCTCTCGAGGAGAAAACGCGTATAAAGCCATAAAAAGGATTCACTTGTGTTTGGCATTGGACCAAGCTACCAACAACCTAAACAATGATCAGAACTGGAGAAATTACACATTGACATTGGGGGAAATCATGTAACTCTTAAGGATGTGTTGCAGACTTGTTGAATAGATTCATTTTTCTTGTTTTGTTTGTTTTTGATGAAATTGTGCTTTTCTAGTCGAGAAAAGGCGTTTAACGCGATAAAAAGGTTTAGTGCGTTATGAATACGGGCTAGCTTACCAAAAGTAAAAATGTGAACTAAATAAGGCCGAGAGTCGTTTTATTGTTTAAAACACGATTTCTCGACCAGAATATGCTTTTTCAAAAAAGCCAATTTCCCATGGCGAGAGACTCGTTTTCTGTGAGAAAATGCATTAAAAGGAGGGATTTCATCAGAAACACTTAAAATACATATTGTACTTGTCTGAAAAAGCACAGAACCTTGAAATAGAAGGTTTCTCACCAAAAAGCACATTGGTGAAAACCCTATTTTAAAGGATCTGAGTGTTTGCAAACACGTACAACAGGCATGTTTAAACTATAACGTTTTTAGTGAAATCATGTTTCTCTCGAGGAGAAAACGCGTATAAAGCCATAAAAAGGATTCACTTGTGTTTGGCATTGGACCAAGCTACCAACAACCTAAACAATGATCAGAACTGGAGAAATTACACATTGACATTGGGGGAAATCATGTAACTCTTAAGGATGTGTTGCAGACTTGTTGAATAGATTCATTTTTCTTGTTTTGTTTGTTTTTGATGAAATTGTGCTTTTCTAGTCGAGAAAAGGCGTTTAACGCGATAAAAGGGTTTAGTGCGTTATGAATACGGGCTAGCTTACCAAAAGTAAAAATGTGAACTAAAAAAGGCCGAGAGTCGTTTTCATTGTTTAAAACACGATTTGTCGACCAGAATATGCTTTTTCAAAAAAGCCAATTTCCCATGGCGAGAGACTCGTTTTCTGTGAGAAAATGCATTAAAAGGAGGGATTTCATCAGAAACACTTAAAATACATATTGTACTTGTCTGAAAACGCACAGAACCTTGAAATAGAAGGTTTCTCACCAAAAAGCACATTGGTAAAAACCCTATTTTAAGGCTCTGAGTGTTTGCAAACACGTACAACAGGCATGTTTAAACTATAACGTTTTTAGTGAAATCATGTTTCTCTCGAGGAGAAAACGCGTATAAAGCCATAAAAAGGATTCACTTGTGTTTGGCATTGGACCAAGCTACCAACAACCTAAACAATGATCAGAACTGGAGAAATTACACATTGACATTGGGGAAAATCATGTAACTCTTAAGGATGTGTTGCAGACTTGTTGAATAGATTCATTTTTCTTGTTTTGTTTGTTTTTGATGAAATTGTGCTTTTCTAGTCGAGAAAAGGCGTTTCACACGATAAAAAGGTTTAGTGCGTTATGAATACGGGCTAGGTTAGCAAGAGTAAAAATGTGAACTAAATAAGGCCGGGAGTCGTTTTTATTGTTTAAAACACGATTTCTCGACCAGAATATGCTTTTCAAAAAGCCATTTTCCCATGGTGAGAGACTCATTTTCTGTGAGAAAATGTATTAAAAGAAGGGATCTCCTCAGAAACACTAAAAATACATATTGCACTTGTTTGAAAACGCACAGCACCTTGAAATAGAAGGTTTCTCACCAAAAAGCACATTGGTGAAAACCCTATCTTAAGGCTCTGAGTGTTTGCACACACGTACAACAGGGATGTTTAAACTATAACGTTTTTAGTGAAATCATGTTTCTCTCGAGGAGAAAACACGTTTAAAGCCATAAAAAGATTTCACTGTGTTTTGGCATTGGACCAAGCTACCAACAACCTAAACAATGATCAGAACTGGAGAAATTCCACATTGACATTGGGTGAAATCATGTAACTCTTAAGGATGTGTTGCAGACTTGTTGAATAGATTCATTTTTCTTGTTTTGTTTGTTTTTGATGAAATTGTGCTTTTCTCGTCGAGAAAAGGCGTTTCACGCGATAAAAAAGGTTTAATGCGTTATGAATACGGGCTAGCTTACCAAAAGTAAAAATGTGAACTAAATAAGGCCGAGAGTCGTTTTATTGTTTAAAACACGATTTGTCGACCAGAATATGCTTTTTCAAAAAAGCCAATTTCCCATGGCGAGAGACTCGTTTTCTGTGAGAAAATGCATTAAAAGGAGGGATTTCATCAGAAACACTTAAAATACATATTGTACTTGTCTGAAAACGCACAGAACCTTGAAATAGAAGGTTTCTCACCAAAAAGCACATTGGTGAAAACCCTATTTTAAGGCTCTGAGTATTTGCAAACACGTACAACAGGCATGTTTAAACTATAACGTTTTTAGTGAAATCATGTTTCTCTCGAGGAGAAAACGCGTATAAAGCCATAAAAAGGATTCACTTGTGTTTGGCATTGGACCAAGCTACCAACAACCTAAACAATGATCAGAACTGGAGAAATTACACATTGACATTGGGGGAAATCATGTAACTCTTAAGGATGTGTTGCAGACTTGTTGAATAGATTCATTTTTCTTGTTTTGTTTGTTTTTGATGAAATTGTGCTTTTCTAGTCGAGAAAAGGCGTTTAACGCGATAAAAGGGTTTAGTGCGTTATGAATACGGGCTAGCTTACCAAAAGTAAAAATGTGAACTAAATAAGGCCGAGAGTCGTTTTATTGTTTAAAACACGATTTGTCGACCAGAATGCTTTTTCAAAAAAGCCAATTTCCCATGGCGAGAGACTCGTTTTCTGTGAGAAAATGCATTAAAAGGAGGGATTTCATCAGAAACACTTAAAATACATATTGTACTTGTCTGAAAACGCACAGAACCTTGAAATAGAAGGTTTCTCACCAAAAAGCACATTGGTGAAAACCCTATTTTAAGGCTCTGAGTGTTTGCAAACACGTACAACAGGCATGTTTAAACTATAACGTTTTTAGTGAAATCATGTTTCTCTCGAGGAGAAAACGCGTATAAAGCCATAAAAAGGATTCACTTGTGTTTGGCATTGGACCAAGCTACCAACAACCTAAACAATGATCAGAACTGGAGAAATTACACATTGACATTGGGGGAAATCATGTAACACTTAAGGATGTGTTGCAGACTTGTTGAATAGATTCATTTTTCTTGTTTTGTTTGTTTTTGATGAAATTGTGCTTTTCTCGTCGAGAAAAGGCGTTTCACGCGATAAAAAAGGTTTAGTGCGTTATGAATACGGGCTAGCTTACCAAAAGTAAAAATGTGAACTAAAAAAGGCCGAGAGTCGTTTTCATTGTTTAAAACACGATTTGTCGACCAGAATATGCTTTTTCAAAAAAGCCAATTTCCCATGGCGAGAGACTCGTTTTCTGTGAGAAAATGCATTAAAAGGAGGGATTTCATCAGAAACACTTAAAATACATATTGTACTTGTCTGAAAACGCACAGAACCTTGAAATAGAAGGTTTCTCACCAAAAAGCACATTGGTAAAAACCCTATTTTAAGGCTCTGAGTGTTTGCAAACACGTACAACAGGCATGTTTAAACTATAACGTTTTTAGTGAAATCATGTTTCTCTCGAGGAGAAAACGCGTATAAAGCCATAAAAAGGATTCACTTGTGTTTGGCATTGGACCAAGCTACCAACAACCTAAACAATGATCAGAACTGGAGAAATTACACATTGACATTGGGGGAAATCATGTAACACTTAAGGATGTGTTGCAGACTTGTTGAATAGATTCATTTTTCTTGTTTTGTTTGTTTTTGATGAAATTGTGCTTTTCTCGTCGAGAAAAGGCGTTTCACGCGATAAAAAAGGTTTAGTGCGTTATGAATACGGGCTAGCTTACCAAAAGTAAAAATGTGAACTAAAAAAGGCCGAGAGTCGTTTTCATTGTTTAAAACACGATTTCTCGACCAGAATATGCTTTTCAAAAAGCCATTTTCCCATGGTGAGAGACTCATTTTCTGTGAGAAAATGTATTAAAAGAAGGGATCTCCTCAGAAACACTAAAAATACATATTGCACTTGTTTGAAAACGCACAGCACCTTGAAATAGAAGGTTTCTCACCAAAAAGCACATTGGTGAAAACCCTATCTTAAGGCTCTGAGTGTTTGCACACACGTACAACAGGGATGTTTAAACTATAACGTTTTTAGTGAAATCATGTTTCTCTCGAGGAGAAAACACGTTTAAAGCCATAAAAAGATTTCACTGTGTTTTGGCATTGGACCAAGCTACCAACAACCTAAACAATGATCAGAACTGGAGAAATTCCACATTGACATTGGGTGAAATCATGTAACTCTTAAGGATGTGTTGCAGACTTGTTGAATAGATTCATTTTTCTTGTTTTGTTTGTTTTTGATGAAATTGTGCTTTTCTCGTCGAGAAAAGGCGTTTCACGCGATAAAAAAGGTTTAATGCGTTATGAATACGGGCTAGCTTACCAAAAGTAAAAATGTGAACTAAATAAGGCCGAGAGTCGTTTTATTGTTTAAAACACGATTTGTCGACCAGAATATGCTTTTTCAAAAAAGCCAATTTCCCATGGCGAGAGACTCGTTTTCTGTGAGAAAATGCATTAAAAGGAGGGATTTCATCAGAAACACTTAAATTACATATTGTACTTGTCTGAAAACGCACAGAACCTTGAAATAGAAGGTTTCTCACCAAAAAGCACATTGGTGAAAACCCTATTTTAAGGCTCTGAGTATTTGCAAACACGTACAACAGGCATGTTTAAACTATAACGTTTTTAGTGAAATCATGTTTCTCTCGAGGAGAAAACGCGTATAAAGCCATAAAAAGGATTCACTTGTGTTTGGCATTGGACCAAGCTACCAACAACCTAAACAATGATCAGAACTGGAGAAATTACACATTGACATTGGGGGAAATCATGTAACTCTTAAGGATGTGTTGCAGACTTGTTGAATAGATTCATTTTTCTTGTTTTGTTTGTTTTTGATGAAATTGTGCTTTTCTAGTCGAGAAAAGGCGTTTAACGCGATAAAAGGGTTTAGTGCGTTATGAATACGGGCTAGCTTACCAAAAGTAAAAATGTGAACTAAATAAGGCCGAGAGTCGTTTTATTGTTTAAAACACGATTTGTCGACCAGAATGCTTTTTCAAAAAAGCCAATTTCCCATGGCGAGAGACTCGTTTTCTGTGAGAAAATGCATTAAAAGGAGGGATTTCATCAGAAACACTTAAAATACATATTGTACTTGTCTGAAAACGCACAGAACCTTGAAATAGAAGGTTTCTCACCAAAAAGCACATTGGTGAAAACCCTATTTTAAGGCTCTGAGTGTTTGCAAACACGTACAACAGGCATGTTTAAACTATAACGTTTTTAGTGAAATCATGTTTCTCTCGAGGAGAAAACGCGTATAAAGCCATAAAAAGGATTCACTTGTGTTTGGCATTGGACCAAGCTACCAACAACCTAAACAATGATCAGAACTGGAGAAATTACACATTGACATTGGGGGAAATCATGTAACACTTAAGGATGTGTTGCAGACTTGTTGAATAGATTCATTTTTCTTGTTTTGTTTGTTTTTGATGAAATTGTGCTTTTCTCGTCGAGAAAAGGCGTTTCACGCGATAAAAAAGGTTTAGTGCGTTATGAATACGGGCTAGCTTACCAAAAGTAAAAATGTGAACTAAAAAAGGCCGAGAGTCGTTTTCATTGTTTAAAACACGATTTGTCGACCAGAATATGCTTTTTCAAAAAAGCCAATTTCCCATGGCGAGAGACTCGTTTTCTGTGAGAAAATGCATTAAAAGGAGGGATTTCATCAGAAACACTTAAAATACATATTGTACTTGTCTGAAAACGCACAGAACCTTGAAATAGAAGGTTTCTCACCAAAAAGCACATTGGTAAAAACCCTATTTTAAGGCTCTGAGTGTTTGCAAACACGTACAACAGGCATGTTTAAACTATAACGTTTTTAGTGAAATCATGTTTCTCTCGAGGAGAAAACGCGTATAAAGCCATAAAAAGGATTCACTTGTGTTTGGCATTGGACCAAGCTACCAACAACCTAAACAATGATCAGAACTGGAGAAATTACACATTGACATTGGGGGAAATCATGTAACACTTAAGGATGTGTTGCAGACTTGTTGAATAGATTCATTTTTCTTGTTTTGTTTGTTTTTGATGAAATTGTGCTTTTCTCGTCGAGAAAAGGCGTTTCACGCGATAAAAAAGGTTTAGTGCGTTATGAATACGGGCTAGCTTACCAAAAGTAAAAATGTGAACTAAAAAAGGCCGAGAGTCGTTTTCATTGTTTAAAACACGATTTGTCGACCAGAATATGCTTTTTCAAAAAAGCCAATTTCCCATGGCGAGAGACTCGTTTTCTGTGAGAAAATGCATTAAAAGGAGGGATTTCATCAGAAACACTTAAAATACATATTGTACTTGTCTGAAAACGCACAGAACCTTGAAATAGAAGGTTTCTCACCAAAAAGCACATTGGTAAAAACCCTATTTTAAGGCTCTGAGTGTTTGCAAACACGTACAACAGGCATGTTTAAACTATAACGTTTTTAGTGAAATCATGTTTCTCTCGAGGAGAAAACGCGTATAAAGCCATAAAAAGGATTCACTTGTGTTTGGCATTGGACCAAGCTACCAACAACCTAAACAATGATCAGAACTGGAGAAATTACACATTGACATTGGGGAAAATCATGTAACTCTTAAGGATGTGTTGCAGACTTGTTGAATAGATTCATTTTTCTTGTTTTGTTTGTTTTTGATTAAATTGTGCTTTTCTCGTCGAGAAAAGGCGTTTCACACGATAAAAAGGTTTAGTGCGTTATGAATACGGGCTAGGTTAGCAAGAGTAAAAATGTGAACTAAAAAAGGCCGAGAGTCGTTTTCGTTGTTTAAAACACGATTTGTCGACCAGAATATGCTTTTTCAAAAAAGCCAATTTCCCATGGCGAGAGACTCGTTTTCTGTGAGAAAATGCATTAAAAGGAGGGATTTCATCAGAAACACTTAAAATACATATTGTACTTGTCTGAAAACGCACAGAACCTTGAAACAGAAGGTTTCTCACCAAAAAGCACATTGGTGAAAACCCTATTTTAAGGCTCTGAGTGTTTGCAAACACGTACAACAGGCATGTTTAAACTATAACGTTTTTAGTGAAATCATGTTTTTCTCGAGGAGAAAACGCGTATAAAGCCATAAAAAGGATTCACTTGTGTTTGGCATTGGACCAAGCTACCAACAACCTAAACAATGATCAGAACTGGAGAAATTACACATTGACATTGGGGGAAATCATGTAACTCTTAAGGATGTGTTGCAGACTTGCTGAATAGATTCATTTTTCTTGTTTTGTTTGTTTTTGATGAAATTGTGCTTTTCTAGTCGAGAAAAGGCGTTTAACGCGATAAAAAAGGTTTAGTGCGTTATGAATACGGGCTAGCTTACCAAAAGTAAAAATGTGAACTAAAAAAGGCCGAGAGTCGTTTTCATTGTTTAAAACACGATTTGTCGACCAGAATAGGCTTTTTCAAAAAAGCCAATTTCCCATGGCGAGAGACTCGTTTTCTGTGAGAAAATGCATTAAAAGGAGGGATTTCATCAGAAACACTTAAAATACATATTGTACTTGTCTGAAAACGCACAGAACCTTGAAATAGAAGTTTTCTCACCAAAAAGCACATTGGTGAAAACCCTATTTTAAGGCTCTGAGTGTTTGCAAACACGTACAACAGGCATGTTTAAACTATAACGTTTTTAGTGAAATCATGTTTCTCTCGAGGAGAAAACGCGTATAAAGCCATAAAAAGGATTCACTTGTGTTTGGCATTGGACCAAGCTACCAACAACCTAAACAATGATCAGAACTGGAGAAATTACACATTGACATTGGGGGAAATCATGTAACTCTTAAGGATGTGTTGCAGACTTGTTGAATAGATTCATTTTTCTTGTTTTGTTTGTTTTTGATGAAATTGTGCTTTTCTAGTCGAGAAAAGGCGTTTAACGCGATAAAAAAGGTTTAGTGCGTTATGAATACGGGCTAGCTTACCAAAAGTAAAAATGTGAACTAAATAAGGCCGAGAGTCGTTTTCATTGTTTAAAACACGATTTGTCGACCAGAATATGCTTTTTCAAAAAAGCCATTTTCCCATGGCGAGAGACTCATTTTCTGTGAGAAAATGCATTAAAGGAGGGATTTCATCAGAAACACTTAAAATACATATTGTACTTGTCTGAAAACGCACAGAACCTTGAAATAGATGGTTTCTCACCAAAAAGCACATTGGTGAAAACCCTATTTTAAGGCTCTGAGTGTTTGCAAACACGTACAACAGGCATGTTTAAACTATAACGTTTTTAGTGAAATCATGTTTCTCTCGAGGCGAAAACGCGTATAAAGCCATAAAAAGGATTCACTTGTGTTTGGCATTGGACCAAGCTACCAACAACCTAAAAAATGATCAGAACTGGAGAAATTACACATTGACATTGGGGAAAATCATGAAACTCTTAAGGATGTGTTGCAGACTTGTTGAATAGATTCATTTTTCTTGTTTTGTTTGTTTTTGATTAAATTGTGCTTTTCTCGTCGAGAAAAGGCGTTTCACACGATAAAAAGGTTTAGTGCGTTATGAATACGGGCTAGGTTAGCAAGAGTAAAAATGTGAACTAAATAAGGCCGGGAGTCGTTTTTATTGTTTAAAACACGATTTCTCGACCAGAATATGCTTTTTCAAAAAGCCATTTTCCCATGGTGAGAGACTCATTTTCTGTGAGAAAATGTATTAGAAGGGATTTCCTCAGAAACACTAAAAATACATATTGCACTTGTTTGAAAACGCACAGAACCTTGAAATAGAAGGTTTCTCACCAAAAAGCACATTGGTGAAAAACCCTATTTTAAGGCTCTGAGTGTGTGCACACACGTACAACAGGCATGTTTAAACTATAACGTTTTTAGTGAAATCATGTTTCTCTCGAGGAGAAAACGCGTATAAAGCCATAAAAAGGATTCACTTGTGTTTGGCATTGGACCAAGCTACCAACAACCTAGACAATGATCAGAACTGGAGAAATTACACATTGTCATTGGGGGAAATCATGTAACTCTTAAGGATGTGTTGCAGACTTGTTGAATAGATTCATTTTTCTTGTTTTGTTTGTTTTTGATGAAATTGTGCTTTTCTAGTCGAGAAAAGGCGTTTAACGCGATAAAAGGGTTTAGTGCGTTATGAATACGGGCTAGCTTACCAAAAGTAAAAATGTGAACTAAATAAGGCCGAGAGTCGTTTTATTGTTTAAAACACGATTTCTCGACCAGAATATGCTTTTTCAAAAAAGCCAATTTCCCATGGCGAGAGACTCGTTTTCTGTGAGAAAATGCATTAAAAGGAGGGATTTCATCAGAAACACTTAAAATACATATTGTACTTGTCTGAAAACGCACAGAACCTTGAAATAGAAGGTTTCTCACCAAAAAGCACATTGGTGAAAACCCTATTTTAAGGCTCTGAGTGTTTGCAAACACGTACAACAGGCATGTTTAAAATATAACGTTTTTAGTGAAATCATGTTTCTCTCGAGGAGAAAACGCGTATAAAGCCATAAAAAGGATTCACTTGTGTTTGGCATTGGACCAAGCTACCAACAACCTAAACAATGATCAGAACTGGAGAAATTACACATTGACATTGGGGGAAATCATGTAACTCTTAAGGATGTGTTGCAGACTTGTTGAATAGATTCATTTTTCTTGTTTTGTTTGTTTTTGATGAAATTGTGCTTTTCTAGTCGAGAAAAGGCGTTTAACGCGATAAAAGGGTTTAGTGCGTTATGAATACGGGCTAGCTTACCAAAAGTAAAAATGTGAACTAAAAAAGGCCGAGAGTCGTTTTCATTGTTTAAAACACGATTTGTCGACCAGAATATGCTTTTTCAAAAAAGCCAATTTCCCATGGCGAGAGACTCGTTTTCTGTGAGAAAATGCATTAAAAGGAGGGATTTCATCAGAAACACTTAAAATACATATTGTACTTGTCTGAAAACGCACAGAACCTTGAAATAGAAGGTTTCTCACCAAAAAGCACATTGGTAAAAACCCTATTTTAAGGCTCTGAGTGTTTGCAAACACGTACAACAGGCATGTTTAAACTATAACGTTTTTAGTGAAATCATGTTTCTCTCGAGGAGAAAACGCGTATAAAGCCATAAAAAGGATTCACTTGTGTTTGGCATTGGACCAAGCTACCAACAACCTAAACAATGATCAGAACTGGAGAAATTACACATTGACATTGGGGAAAATCATGTAACTCTTAAGGATGTGTTGCAGACTTGTTGAATAGATTCATTTTTCTTGTTTTGTTTGTTTTTGATGAAATTGTGCTTTTCTAGTCGAGAAAAGGCGTTTCACACGATAAAAAGGTTTAGTGCGTTATGAATACGGGCTAGGTTAGCAAGAGTAAAAATGTGAACTAAATAAGGCCGGGAGTCGTTTTTATTGTTTAAAACACGATTTCTCGACCAGAATATGCTTTTTCAAAAAGCCATTTTCCCATGGTGAGAGACTCATTTTCTGTGAGAAAATGTATTAAAAGAAGGGATCTCCTCAGAAACACTAAAAATACATATTGCACTTGTTTGAAAACGCACAGCACCTTGAAATAGAAGGTTTCTCACCAAAAAGCACATTGGTGAAAACCCTATCTTAAGGCTCTGAGTGTTTGCACACACGTACAACAGGGATGTTTAAACTATAACGTTTTTAGTGAAATCATGTTTCTCTCGAGGAGAAAACACGTTTAAAGCCATAAAAAGATTTCACTGTGTTTTGGCATTGGACCAAGCTACCAACAACCTAAACAATGATCAGAACTGGAGAAATTCCACATTGACATTGGGTGAAATCATGTAACTCTTAAGGATGTGTTGCAGACTTGTTGAATAGATTCATTTTTCTTGTTTTGTTTGTTTTTGATGAAATTGTGCTTTTCTCGTCGAGAAAAGGCGTTTCACGCGATAAAAAAGGTTTAGTGCGTTATGAATACGGGCTAGCTTACCAAAAGCAAAAATGTGAACTAAATAAGGCCGAGAGTCGTTTTATTGTTTAAAACACGATTTGTCGACCAGAATATGCTTTTTCAAAAAAGCCAATTTCCCATGGCGAGAGACTCGTTTTCTGTGAGAAAATGCATTAAAAGGAGGGATTTCATCAGAAACACTTAAAATACATATTGTACTTGTCTGAAAACGCACAGAACCTTGAAATAGAAGGTTTCTCACCAAAAAGCACATTGGTGAAAACCCTATTTTAAGGCTCTGAGTATTTGCAAACACGTACAACAGGCATGTTTAAACTATAACGTTTTTAGTGAAATCATGTTTCTCTCGAGGAGAAAACGCGTATAAAGCCATAAAAAGGATTCACTTGTGTTTGGCATTGGACCAAGCTACCAACAACCTAAACAATGATCAGAACTGGAGAAATTACACATTGTCATTGGGGGAAATCATGTAACTCTTAAGGATGTGTTGCAGACTTGTTGAATAGATTCATTTTTCTTGTTTTGTTTGTTTTTGATGAAATTGTGCTTTTCTAGTCGAGAAAAGGCGTTTAACGCGATAAAAGGGTTTAGTGCGTTATGAATACGGGCTAGCTTACCAAAAGTAAAAATGTGAACTAAATAAGGCCGAGAGTCGTTTTATTGTTTAAAACACGATTTCTCGACCAGAATATGCTTTTTCAAAAAAGCCAATTTCCCATGGCGAGAGACTCGTTTTCTGTGAGAAAATGCATTAAAAGGAGGGATTTCATCAGAAACACTTAAAATACATATTGTACTTGTCTGAAAACGCACAGAACCTTGAAATAGAAGGTTTCTCACCAAAAAGCACATTGGTGAAAACCCTATTTTAAGGCTCTGAGTGTTTGCAAACACGTACAACAGGCATGTTTAAAATATAACGTTTTTAGTGAAATCATGTTTCTCTCGAGGAGAAAACGCGTATAAAGCCATAAAAAGGATTCACTTGTGTTTGGCATTGGACCAAGCTACCAACAACCTAAACAATGATCAGAACTGGAGAAATTACACATTGACATTGGGGGAAATCATGTAACTCTTAAGGATGTGTTGCAGACTTGTTGAATAGATTCATTTTTCTTGTTTTGTTTGTTTTTGATGAAATTGTGCTTTTCTAGTCGAGAAAAGGCGTTTAACGCGATAAAAGGGTTTAGTGCGTTATGAATACGGGCTAGCTTACCAAAAGTAAAAATGTGAACTAAAAAAGGCCGAGAGTCGTTTTCATTGTTTAAAACACGATTTGTCGACCAGAATATGCTTTTTCAAAAAAGCCAATTTCCCATGGCGAGAGACTCGTTTTCTGTGAGAAAATGCATTAAAAGGAGGGATTTCATCAGAAACACTTAAAATACATATTGTACTTGTCTGAAAACGCACAGAACCTTGAAATAGAAGGTTTCTCACCAAAAAGCACATTGGTAAAAACCCTATTTTAAGGCTCTGAGTGTTTGCAAACACGTACAACAGGCATGTTTAAACTATAACGTTTTTAGTGAAATCATGTTTCTCTCGAGGAGAAAACGCGTATAAAGCCATAAAAAGGATTCACTTGTGTTTGGCATTGGACCAAGCTACCAACAACCTAAACAATGATCAGAACTGGAGAAATTACACATTGACATTGGGGAAAATCATGTAACTCTTAAGGATGTGTTGCAGACTTGTTGAATAGATTCATTTTTCTTGTTTTGTTTGTTTTTGATGAAATTGTGCTTTTCTAGTCGAGAAAAGGCGTTTCACACGATAAAAAGGTTTAGTGCGTTATGAATACGGGCTAGGTTAGCAAGAGTAAAAATGTGAACTAAATAAGGCCGGGAGTCGTTTTTATTGTTTAAAACACGATTTCTCGACCAGAATATGCTTTTTCAAAAAGCCATTTTCCCATGGTGAGAGACTCATTTTCTGTGAGAAAATGTATTAAAAGAAGGGATCTCCTCAGAAACACTAAAAATACATATTGCACTTGTTTGAAAACGCACAGCACCTTGAAATAGAAGGTTTCTCACCAAAAAGCACATTGGTGAAAACCCTATCTTAAGGCTCTGAGTGTTTGCACACACGTACAACAGGGATGTTTAAACTATAACGTTTTTAGTGAAATCATGTTTCTCTCGAGGAGAAAACACGTTTAAAGCCATAAAAAGATTTCACTGTGTTTTGGCATTGGACCAAGCTACCAACAACCTAAACAATGATCAGAACTGGAGAAATTCCACATTGACATTGGGTGAAATCATGTAACTCTTAAGGATGTGTTGCAGACTTGTTGAATAGATTCATTTTTCTTGTTTTGTTTGTTTTTGATGAAATTGTGCTTTTCTCGTCGAGAAAAGGCGTTTCACGCGATAAAAAAGGTTTAGTGCGTTATGAATACGGGCTAGCTTACCAAAAGCAAAAATGTGAACTAAATAAGGCCGAGAGTCGTTTTATTGTTTAAAACACGATTTGTCGACCAGAATATGCTTTTTCAAAAAAGCCAATTTCCCATGGCGAGAGACTCGTTTTCTGTGAGAAAATGCATTAAAAGGAGGGATTTCATCAGAAACACTTAAAATACATATTGTACTTGTCTGAAAACGCACAGAACCTTGAAATAGAAGGTTTCTCACCAAAAAGCACATTGGTGAAAACCCTATTTTAAGGCTCTGAGTATTTGCAAACACGTACAACAGGCATGTTTAAACTATAACGTTTTTAGTGAAATCATGTTTCTCTCGAGGAGAAAACGCGTATAAAGCCATAAAAAGGATTCACTTGTGTTTGGCATTGGACCAAGCTACCAACAACCTAAACAATGATCAGAACTGGAGAAATTACACATTGACATTGGGGGAAATCATGTAACTCTTAAGGATGTGTTGCAGACTTGTTGAATAGATTCATTTTTCTTGTTTTGTTTGTTTTTGATGAAATTGTGCTTTTCTAGTCGAGAAAAGGCGTTTAACGCGATAAAAGGGTTTAGTGCGTTATGAATACGGGCTAGCTTACCAAAAGTAAAAATGTGAACTAAATAAGGCCGAGAGTCGTTTTATTGTTTAAAACACGATTTGTCGACCAGAATGCTTTTTCAAAAAAGCCAATTTCCCATGGCGAGAGACTCGTTTTCTGTGAGAAAATGCATTAAAAGGAGGGATTTCATCAGAAACACTTAAAATACATATTGTACTTGTCTGAAAACGCACAGAACCTTGAAATAGAAGGTTTCTCACCAAAAAGCACATTGGTGAAAACCCTATTTTAAGGCTCTGAGTGTTTGCAAACACGTACAACAGGCATGTTTAAAATATAACGTTTTTAGTGAAATCATGTTTCTCTCGAGGAGAAAACGCGTATAAAGCCATAAAAAGGATTCACTTGTGTTTGGCATTGGACCAAGCTACCAACAACCTAAACAATGATCAGAACTGGAGAAATTACACATTGACATTGGGGGAAATCATGTAACACTTAAGGATGTGTTGCAGACTTGTTGAATAGATTCATTTTTCTTGTTTTGTTTGTTTTTGATGAAATTGTGCTTTTCTCGTCGAGAAAAGGCGTTTCACGCGATAAAAAAGGTTTAGTGCGTTATGAATACGGGCTAGCTTACCAAAAGTAAAAATGTGAACTAAAAAAGGCCGAGAGTCGTTTTCATTGTTTAAAACACGATTTGTCGACCAGAATATGCTTTTTCAAAAAAGCCAATTTCCCATGGCGAGAGACTCGTTTTCTGTGAGAAAATGCATTAAAAGGAGGGATTTCATCAGAAACACTTAAAATACATATTGTACTTGTCTGAAAACGCACAGAACCTTGAAATAGAAGGTTTCTCACCAAAAAGCACATTGGTAAAAACCCTATTTTAAGGATCTGAGTGTTTGCAAACACGTACAACAGGCATGTTTAAACTATAACGTTTTTAGTGAAATCATGTTTCTCTCGAGGAGAAAACGCGTATAAAGCCATAAAAAGGATTCACTTGTGTTTGGCATTGGACCAAGCTACCAACAACCTAAACAATGATCAGAACTGGAGAAATTACACATTGACATTGGGGGAAATCATGTAACACTTAAGGATGTGTTGCAGACTTGTTGAATAGATTCATTTTTCTTGTTTTGTTTGTTTTTGATGAAATTGTGCTTTTCTCGTCGAGAAAAGGCGTTTCACGCGATAAAAAAGGTTTAGTGCGTTATGAATACGGGCTAGCTTACCAAAAGTAAAAATGTGAACTAAAAAAGGCCGAGAGTCGTTTTCATTGTTTAAAACACGATTTGTCGACCAGAATATGCTTTTTCAAAAAAGCCAATTTCCCATGGCGAGAGACTCGTTTTCTGTGAGAAAATGCATTAAAAGGAGGGATTTCATCAGAAACACTTAAAATACATATTGTACTTGTCTGAAAACGCACAGAACCTTGAAATAGAAGGTTTCTCACCAAAAAGCACATTGGTAAAAACCCTATTTTAAGGCTCTGAGTGTTTGCAAACACGTACAACAGGCATGTTTAAACTATAACGTTTTTAGTGAAATCATGTTTCTCTCGAGGAGAAAACGCGTATAAAGCCATAAAAAGGATTCACTTGTGTTTGGCATTGGACCAAGCTACCAACAACCTAAACAATGATCAGAACTGGAGAAATTACACATTGACATTGGGGAAAATCATGTAACTCTTAAGGATGTGTTGCAGACTTGTTGAATAGATTCATTTTTCTTGTTTTGTTTGTTTTTGATTAAATTGTGCTTTTCTCGTCGAGAAAAGGCGTTTCACACGATAAAAAGGTTTAGTGCGTTATGAATACGGGCTAGGTTAGCAAGAGTAAAAATGTGAACTAAAAAAGGCCGAGAGTCGTTTTCGTTGTTTAAAACACGATTTGTCGACCAGAATATGCTTTTTCAAAAAAGCCAATTTCCCATGGCGAGAGACTCGTTTTCTGTGAGAAAATGCATTAAAAGGAGGGATTTCATCAGAAACACTTAAAATACATATTGTACTTGTCTGAAAACGCACAGAACCTTGAAACAGAAGGTTTCTCACCAAAAAGCACATTGGTGAAAACCCTATTTTAAGGCTCTGAGTGTTTGCAAACACGTACAACAGGCATGTTTAAACTATAACGTTTTTAGTGAAATCATGTTTTTCTCGAGGAGAAAACGCGTATAAAGCCATAAAAAGGATTCACTTGTGTTTGGCATTGGACCAAGCTACCAACAACCTAAACAATGATCAGAACTGGAGAAATTACACATTGACATTGGGGGAAATCATGTAACTCTTAAGGATGTGTTGCAGACTTGTTGAATAGATTCATTTTTCTTGTTTTGTTTGTTTTTGATGAAATTGTGCTTTTCTAGTCGAGAAAAGGCGTTTAACGCGATAAAAAAGGTTTAGTGCGTTATGAATACGGGCTAGCTTACCAAAAGTAAAAATGTGAACTAAAAAAGGCCGAGAGTCGTTTTCATTGTTTAAAACACGATTTGTCGACCAGAATAGGCTTTTTCAAAAAAGCCAATTTCCCATGGCGAGAGACTCGTTTTCTGTGAGAAAATGCATGAAAAGGAGGGATTTCATCAGAAACACTTAAAATACATATTGTACTTGTCTGAAAACGCACAGAACCTTGAAATAGAAGTTTTCTCACCAAAAAGCACATTGGTGAAAACCCTATTTTAAGGCTCTGAGTGTTTGCAAACACGTACAACAGGCATGTTTAAACTATAACGTTTTTAGTGAAATCATGTTTCTCTCGAGGAGAAAACGCGTATAAAGCCATAAAAAGGATTCACTTGTGTTTGGCATTGGACCAAGCTACCAACAACCTAAACAATGATCAGAACTGGAGAAATTACACATTGACATTGGGGGAAATCATGTAACTCTTAAGGATGTGTTGCAGACTTGTTGAATAGATTCATTTTTCTTGTTTTGTTTGTTTTTGATGAAATTGTGCTTTTCTAGTCGAGAAAAGGCGTTTAACGCGATAAAAGGGTTTAGTGCGTTATGAATACGGGCTAGCTTACCAAAAGTAAAAATGTGAACTAAATAAGGCCGAGAGTCGTTTTATTGTTTAAAACACGATTTGTCGACCAGAATGCTTTTTCAAAAAAGCCAATTTCCCATGGCGAGAGACTCGTTTTCTGTGAGAAAATGTATTAAAAGAAGGGATCTCCTCAGAAACACTAAAAATACATATTGCACTTGTTTGAAAACGCACAGCACCTTGAAATAGAAGGTTTCTCACCAAAAAGCACATTGGTGAAAACCCTATCTTAAGGCTCTGAGTGTTTGCACACACGTACAACAGGGATGTTTAAACTATAACGTTTTTAGTGAAATCATGTTTCTCTCGAGGAGAAAACACGTTTAAAGCCATAAAAAGATTTCACTGTGTTTTGGCATTGGACCAAGCTACCAACAACCTAAACAATGATCAGAACTGGAGAAATTACACATTGACATTGGGGGAAATCATGTAACTCTTAAGGATGTGTTGCAGACTTGTTGAATAGATTCATTTTTCTTGTTTTGTTTGTTTTTGATGAAATTGTGCTTTTCTAGTCGAGAAAAGGCGTTTCACGCGATAAAAAAGGTTTAGTGCGTTATGAATACGGGCTAGCTTACCAAAAGTAAAAATGTGAACTAAAAAAGGCCGAGAGTCGTTTTCGTTGTTTAAAACACGATTTGTCGACCAGAATAGGCTTTTTCAAAAAAGCCAATTTCCCATGGCGAGAGACTCGTTTTCTGTGAGAAAATGCATTAAAAGGAGGGATTTCATCAGAAACACTTAAAATACATATTGTACTTGTCTGAAAACGCACAGAACCTTGAAATAGAAGGTTTCTCACCAAAAAGCACATTGGTGAAAACCCTATTTTAAGGCTCTGAGTGTTTGCAAACACATACAACAGGCATGTTTAAACTATAACGTTTTTAGTGAAATCATGTTTCTCTCGAGGAGAAAACGCGTATAAAGCCATAAAAAGGATTCACTTGTGTTTGGCATTGGACCAAGCTACCAACAACCTAAACAATGATCAGAACTGGAGAAATTACACATTGACATTGGGGGAAATCATGTAACTCTTAAGGATGTGTTGCAGACTTGTTGAATAGATTCATTTTTCTTGTTTTGTTTGTTTTTGATGAAATTGTGCTTTTCTAGTCGAGAAAAGGCGTTTAACGCGATAAAAAAGGTTTAGTGCGTTATGAATACGGGCTAGCTTACCAAAAGTAAAAATGTGAACTAAAAAAGGCCGAGAGTCGTTTTCATTGTTTAAAACACGATTTGTCGACCAGAATAGGCTTTTTCAAAAAAGCCAATTTCCCATGGCGAGAGACTCGTTTTCTGTGAGAAAATGCATTAAAAGGAGGGATTTCATCAGAAACACTTAAAATACATATTGTACTTGTCTGAAAACGCACAGAACCTTGAAATAGAAGGTTTCTCACCAAAAAGCACATTGGTGAAAACCCTATTTTAAGGCTCTGAGTGTTTGCAAACACGTACAACAGGCATGTTTAAACTATAACGTTTTTAGTGAAATCATGTTTCTCTCGAGGAGAAAACGCGTATAAAGCCATAAAAAGGATTCACTTGTGTTTGGCATTGGACCAAGCTACCAACAACCTAAACAATGATCAGAACTGGAGAAATTACACATTGACATTGGGGGAAATCATGTAACTCTTAAGGATGTGTTGCAGACTTGTTGAATAGATTCATTTTTCTTGTTTTGTTTGTTTTTGATGAAATTGTGCTTTTCTAGTCGAGAAAAGGCGTTTAACGCGATAAAAAAGGTTTAGTGCGTTATGAATACGGGCTAGCTTACCAAAAGTAAAAATGTGAACTAAATAAGGCCGAGAGTCGTTTTCATTGTTTAAAACACGATTTCTCGACCAGAATATGCTTTTTCAAAAAAGCCATTTTCCCATGGCGAGAGACTCATTTTCTGTGAGAAAATGCATTAAAGGAGGGATTTCATCAGAAACACTTAAAATACATATTGTACTTGTCTGAAAACGCACAGAACCTTGAAATAGAAGGTTTCTCACCAAAAAGCACATTGGTGAAAACCCTATTTTAAGGCTCTGAGTGTTTGCAAACACGTACAACAGGCATGTTTAAACTATAACGTTTTTAGTGAAATCATGTTTCTCTCGAGGCGAAAACGCGTATAAAGCCATAAAAAGGATTCACTTGTGTTTGGCATTGGACCAAGCTACCAACAACCTAAACAATGATCAGAACTGGAGAAATTACACATTGACATTGGGGGAAATCATGTAACTCTTAAGGATGTGTTGCAGACTTGTTGAATAGATTCATTTTTCTTGTTTTGTTTGTTTTTGATGAAATTGTGCTTTTCTAGTCGAGAAAAGGCGTTTAACGCGATAAAAAAGGTTTAGTGCGTTATGAATACGGGCTAGCTTACCAAAAGTAAAAATGTGAACTAAATAAGGCCGAGAGTCGTTTTCATTGTTTAAAACACGATTTGTCGACCAGAATATGCTTTTTCAAAAAAGCCATTTTCCCATGGCGAGAGACTCATTTTCTGTGAGAAAATGCATTAAAGGAGGGATTTCATCAGAAACACTTAAAATACATATTGTACTTGTCTGAAAACGCACAGAACCTTGAAATAGATGGTTTCTCACCAAAAAGCACATTGGTGAAAACCCTATTTTAAGGCTCTGAGTGTTTGCAAACACGTACAACAGGCATGTTTAAACTATAACGTTTTTAGTGAAATCATGTTTCTCTCGAGGCGAAAACGCGTATAAAGCCATAAAAAGGATTCACTTGTGTTTGGCATTGGACCAAGCTACCAACAACCTAAAAAATGATCAGAACTGGAGAAATTACACATTGACATTGGGGAAAATCATGAAACTCTTAAGGATGTGTTGCAGACTTGTTGAATAGATTCATTTTTCTTGTTTTGTTTGTTTTTGATTAAATTGTGCTTTTCTCGTCGAGAAAAGGCGTTTCACACGATAAAAAGGTTTAGTGCGTTATGAATACGGGCTAGGTTAGCAAGAGTAAAAATGTGAACTAAATAAGGCCGGGAGTCGTTTTTATTGTTTAAAACACGATTTCTCGACCAGAATATGCTTTTTCAAAAAGCCATTTTCCCATGGTGAGAGACTCATTTTCTGTGAGAAAATGTATTAAAAGAAGGGATTTCCTCAGAAACACTAAAAATACATATTGCACTTGTTTGAAAACGCACAGAACCTTGAAATAGAAGGTTTCTCACCAAAAAGCACATTGGTGAAAAACCCTATTTTAAGGCTCTGAGTGTGTGCACACACGTACAACAGGGATGTTTAAACTATAACGTTTTTAGTGAAATCATGTTTCTCTCGAGGAGAAAACACGTTTAAAGCCATAAAAAGATTTCACTGTGTTTTGGCATTGGACCAAGCTACCAACAACCTAAACAATGATCAGAACTGGAGAAATTCCACATTGACATTGGGTGAAATCATGTAACTCTTAAGGATGTGTTGCAGACTTGTTGAATAGATTCATTTTTCTTGTTTTGTTTGTTTTTGATGAAATTGTGCTTTTCTCGTCGAGAAAAGGCGTTTCACGCGATAAAAAAGGTTTAATGCGTTATGAATACGGGCTAGCTTACCAAAAGTAAAAATGTGAACTAAATAAGGCCGAGAGTCGTTTTATTGTTTAAAACACGATTTGTCGACCAGAATATGCTTTTTCAAAAAAGCCAATTTCCCATGGCGAGAGACTCGTTTTCTGTGAGAAAATGCATTAAAAGGAGGGATTTCATCAGAAACACTTAAAATACATATTGTACTTGTCTGAAAACGCACAGAACCTTGAAATAGAAGGTTTCTCACCAAAAAGCACATTGGTGAAAACCCTATTTTAAGGCTCTGAGTGTTTGCAAACACGTACAACAGGCATGTTTAAACTATAACGTTTTTAGTGAAATCATGTTTCTCTCGAGGAGAAAACGCGTATAAAGCCATAAAAAGGATTCACTTGTGTTTGGCATTGGACCAAGCTACCAACAACCTAAACAATGATCAGAACTTTAGAAATTACACATTGACATTGGGGGAAATCATGTAACTCTTAAGGATGTGTTGCAGACTTGTTGAATAGATTCATTTTTCTTGTTTTGTTTGTTTTGGATGAAATTGTGCTTTTCTAGTCGAGAAAAGGCGTTTCACGCGATAAAAAAGGTTTAGTGCGTTATGAATACGGGCTAGCTTACCAAAAGTAAAAATGTGAACTAAAAAAGGCCGAGAGTCGTTTTCGTTGTTTAAAACACGATTTGTCGACCAGAATAGGCTTTTTCAAAAAAGCCAATTTCCCATGGCGAGAGACTCGTTTTCTGTGAGAAAATGCATTAAAAGGAGGGATTTCATCAGAAACACTTAAAATACATATTGTACTTGTCTGAAAACGCACAGAACCTTGAAATAGAAGGTTTCTCACCAAAAAGCACATTGGTGAAAACCCTATTTTAAGGCTCTGAGTGTTTGCAAACACATACAACAGGCATGTTTAAACTATAACGTTTTTAGTGAAATCATGTTTCTCTCGAGGAGAAAACGCGTATAAAGCCATAAAAAGGATTCACTTGTGTTTGGCATTGGACCAAGCTACCAACAACCTAAACAATGATCAGAACTGGAGAAATTACACATTGACATTGGGGGAAATCATGTAACTCTTAAGGATGTGTTGCAGACTTGTTGAATAGATTCATTTTTCTTGTTTTGTTTGTTTTTGATGAAATTGTGCTTTTCTAGTCGAGAAAAGGCGTTTAACGCGATAAAAAAGGTTTAGTGCGTTATGAATACGGGCTAGCTTACCAAAAGTAAAAATGTGAACTAAAAAAGGCCGAGAGTCGTTTTCATTGTTTAAAACACGATTTGTCGACCAGAATAGGCTTTTTCAAAAAAGCCAATTTCCCATGGCGAGAGACTCGTTTTCTGTGAGAAAATGCATTAAAAGGAGGGATTTCATCAGAAACACTTAAAATACATATTGTACTTGTCTGAAAACGCACAGAACCTTGAAATAGAAGGTTTCTCACCAAAAAGCACATTGGTGAAAACCCTATTTTAAGGCTCTGAGTGTTTGCAAACACGTACAACAGGCATGTTTAAACTATAACGTTTTTAGTGAAATCATGTTTCTCTCGAGGAGAAAACGCGTATAAAGCCATAAAAAGGATTCACTTGTGTTTGGCATTGGACCAAGCTACCAACAACCTAAACAATGATCAGAACTGGAGAAATTACACATTGACATTGGGGGAAATCATGTAACTCTTAAGGATGTGTTGCAGACTTGTTGAATAGATTCATTTTTCTTGTTTTGTTTGTTTTTGATGAAATTGTGCTTTTCTAGTCGAGAAAAGGCGTTTAACGCGATAAAAAAGGTTTAGTGCGTTATGAATACGGGCTAGCTTACCAAAAGTAAAAATGTGAACTAAATAAGGCCGAGAGTCGTTTTCATTGTTTAAAACACGATTTCTCGACCAGAATATGCTTTTTCAAAAAAGCCATTTTCCCATGGCGAGAGACTCATTTTCTGTGAGAAAATGCATTAAAGGAGGGATTTCATCAGAAACACTTAAAATACATATTGTACTTGTCTGAAAACGCACAGAACCTTGAAATAGAAGGTTTCTCACCAAAAAGCACATTGGTGAAAACCCTATTTTAAGGCTCTGAGTGTTTGCAAACACGTACAACAGGCATGTTTAAACTATAACGTTTTTAGTGAAATCATGTTTCTCTCGAGGCGAAAACGCGTATAAAGCCATAAAAAGGATTCACTTGTGTTTGGCATTGGACCAAGCTACCAACAACCTAAACAATGATCAGAACTGGAGAAATTACACATTGACATTGGGGGAAATCATGTAACTCTTAAGGATGTGTTGCAGACTTGTTGAATAGATTCATTTTTCTTGTTTTGTTTGTTTTTGATGAAATTGTGCTTTTCTAGTCGAGAAAAGGCGTTTAACGCGATAAAAAAGGTTTAGTGCGTTATGAATACGGGCTAGCTTACCAAAAGTAAAAATGTGAACTAAATAAGGCCGAGAGTCGTTTTCATTGTTTAAAACACGATTTGTCGACCAGAATATGCTTTTTCAAAAAAGCCATTTTCCCCTGGCGAGAGACTCATTTTCTGTGAGAAAATGCATTAAAGGAGGGATTTCATCAGAAACACTTAAAATACATATTGTACTTGTCTGAAAACGCACAGAACCTTGAAATAGATGGTTTCTCACCAAAAAGCACATTGGTGAAAACCCTATTTTAAGGCTCTGAGTGTTTGCAAACACGTACAACAGGCATGTTTAAACTATAACGTTTTTAGTGAAATCATGTTTCTCTCGAGGCGAAAACGCGTATAAAGCCATAAAAAGGATTCACTTGTGTTTGGCATTGGACCAAGCTACCAACAACCTAAAAAATGATCAGAACTGGAGAAATTACACATTGACATTGGGGAAAATCATGTAACTCTTAAGGATGTGTTGCAGACTTGTTGAATAGATTCATTTTTCTTGTTTTGTTTGTTTTTGATTAAATTGTGCTTTTCTCGTCGAGAAAAGGCGTTTCACACGATAAAAAGGTTTAGTGCGTTATGAATACGGGCTAGGTTAGCAAGAGTAAAAATGTGAACTAAATAAGGCCGGGAGTCGTTTTTATTGTTTAAAACACGATTTCTCGACCAGAATATGCTTTTTCAAAAAGCCATTTTCCCATGGTGAGAGACTCATTTTCTGTGAGAAAATGTATTAAAAGAAGGGATTTCCTCAGAAACACTAAAAATACATATTGCACTTGTTTGAAAACGCACAGAACCTTGAAATAGAAGGTTTCTCACCAAAAAGCACATTGGTGAAAAACCCTATTTTAAGGCTCTGAGTGTTTGCACACACGTACAACAGGGATGTTTAAACTATAACGTTTTTAGTGAAATCATGTTTCTCTCGAGGCGAAAACGCGTATAAAGCCATAAAAAGGATTCACTTGTGTTTGGCATTGGACCAAGCTACCAACAACCTAAAAAATGATCAGAACTGGAGAAATTACACATTGACATTGGGGGAAATCATGTAACTCTTAAGGATGTGTTGCAGACTTGTTGAATAGATTCATTTTTCTTGTTTTGTTTGTTTTTGCTTAAATTGTGCTTTTCTCGTCGAGAAAAGGCGTTTCACACGATAAAAAGGTTTAGTGCGTTATGAATACGGGCTAGGTTAGCAAGAGTAAAAATGTGAACTAAATAAGGCCGGGAGTCGTTTTTATTGTTTAAAACACGATTTCTCGACCAGAATATGCTTTTTCAAAAAGCCATTTTCCCATGGTGAGAGACTCATTTTCTGTGAGAAAATGTATTAAAAGAAGGGATTTCCTCAGAAACACTAAAAATACATATTGCACTTGTTTGAAAACGCACAGAACCTTGAAATAGAAGGTTTCTCACCAAAAAGCACATTGGTGAAAAACCCTATTTTAAGGCTCTGAGTGTTTGCACACACGTACGACAGGGATGTTTAAACTATAACGTTTTTAGTGAAATCATGTTTCTCTCGAGGAGAAAACACGTTTAAAGCCATAAAAAGATTTCACTGTGTTTTGGCATTGGACCAGGCTACCAACAACCTAAACAATGATCAGACCTGGAGAAATTCCACATTGACATTGGGTGAAATCATGTAACTCTTAAGGATGTGTTGCAGACTTGTTGAATAGATTCATTTTTCTTGTTTTGTTTGTTTTTGATGAAATTGTGCTTTTCTCGTCGAGAAAAGGCGTTTCACGCGATAAAAAAGGTTTAGTGCGTTATGAATACGGGCTAGCTTACCAAAAGTAAAAATGTGAACTAAAAAAGGCCGAGAGTCGTTTTATTGTTTAAAACACGATTTCTCGACCAGAATATGCTTTTTCAAAAAAGCCAATTTCCCATGGCGCGAGACTCGTTTTCTGTGAGAAAATGCATTAAAAGGAGGGATTTCATCAGAAACACTTAAAATACATATTGTACTTGTCTGAAAACGCACAGAACCTTGAAATAGAAGGTTTCTCACCAAAAAGCACATTGGTGAAAACCCTATTTTAAGGCTCTGAGTGTTTGCAAACACGTACAACAGGCATGTTTAAACTATAACGTTTTTAGTGAAATCATGTTTCTCTCGAGGAGAAAACGCGTATAAAGCCATAAAAAGGAGTCACTTGTGTTTGGCATTGGACCAAGCTACCAACAACCTAAACAATGATCAGAACTGGAGAAATTACACATTGACATTGGGGGAAATCATGTAACTCTTAAGGATGTGTTGCAGACTTGTTGAATAGATTCATTTTTCTTGTTTTGTTTGTTTTTGATGAAATTGTGCTTTTCTAGTCGAGAAAAGGCGTTTAACGCGATAAAAAAGGTTTAGTGCGTTATGAATACGGGCTAGCTTACCAAAAGTAAAAATGTGAACTAAATAAGGCCGAGAGTCGTTTTCATTGTTTAAAACACGATTTGTCGACCAGAATATGCTTTTTCAAAAAAGCCATTTTCCCATGGCGAGAGACTCATTTTCTGTGAGAAAATGCATTAAAAGGAGGGATTTCATCAGAAACACTTAAAATACATTTTGTACTTGTCTGAAAACGCATAGAACCTTGAAATAGATGGTTTCTCACCAAAAAGCACATTGGTGAAAACCCTATTTTAAGGCTCTGAGTGTTTGCAAACACGTACAACAGGCATGTTTAAACTATAACGTTTTTAGTGAAATCATGTTTCTCTCGAGGCGAAAACGCGTATAAAGCCATAAAAAGGATTCACTTGTGTTTGGCATTGGACCAAGCTACCAACAACCTAAACAATGATTAGAACTGGAGAAATTACACATTGACATTGGGGAAAATCATGTAACTCTTAAGGATGTGTTGCAGACTTGTTGAATAGATTCATTTTTCTTGTTTTGTTTGTTTTTGATTAAATTGTGCTTTTCTCGTCGAGAAAAGGCGTTTCACACGATAAAAAGGTTTAGTGCGTTATGAATACGGGCTAGGTTAGCAAGAGTAAAAATGTGAACTAAATAAGGCCGGGAGTCGTTTTTATTGTTTAAAACACGATTTCTCGACCAGAATATGCTTTTTCAAAAAGCCATTTTCCCATGGTGAGAGACTCATTTTCTGTGAGAAAATGTATTAAAAGAAGGGATTTCCTCAGAAACACTAAAAATACATATTGCACTTGTTTGAAAACTCACAGAACCTTGAAATAGAAGGTTTCTCACCAAAAAGCACATTGGTGAAAACGCTATTTTAAGGCTCTGAGTGTTTGCACACACGTACAACAGGGATGTTTAAACTATAACGTTTTTAGTGAAATCATGTTTCTCTCGAGGAGAAAACACGTTTAAAGCCATAAAAAGATTTCACTGTGTTTTGGCATTGGACCAAGCTACCAACAACCTAAACAATGATCAGAACTGGAGAAATTCCACATTGACATTGGGTGAAATCATGTAACTCTTAAGGATGTGTTGCAGACTTGTTGAATAGATTCATTTTTCTTGTTTTGTTTGTTTTTGATGAAATTGTGCTTTTCTCGTCGAGAAAAGGCGTTTCACGCGATAAAAAGGTTTAGTGCGTTATGAATACGGGCTAGCTTACCAAAAGTAAAAATGTGAACTAAATAAGGCCGGGAGTCGTTTTTATGGTTTAAAACACGATTTCTCGACCAGAATATGCTTTTTCAAAAAAGCCAATTTCCCATGGCGAGAGACTCGTTTTCTGTGAGAAAATGCATTAAAAGGAGAGATTTCATCAGACACACTTAAAATACATATTTTACTTGTCTGAAAACTCACAGAACCTTGAAATAGAAGGTTTCTCACCAAAAAGCACATTGGTGAAAACCCTATTTTAAGGCTCTGAGTGTTTGCAAACACGTACAACAGGCATGTTTAAACTATAACATTTTTAGTGAAATCATGTTTCTCTCGAGGAGAAAACGCGTATAAAGCCATAAAAAGGATTCACTTGTGTTTGGCATTGGACCAAGCTACCAACAACCTAAACAATGATCAGAACTGGAGAAATTACACATTGACATTGGGGGAAATCATGTAACTCTTAAGGATGTGTTGCAGACTTGTTGAATAGATTCATTTTTCTTGTTTTGTTTGTTTTTGATGAAATTGTGCTTTTCTAGTCGAGAAAAGGCGTTTAACGCGATAAAAGGGTTTAGTGCGTTATGAATACGGGCTAGCTTACCAAAAGTAAAAATGTGAACTAAATAAGGCCGAGAGTCGTTTTATTGTTTAAAACACGATTTCTCGACCAGAATATGCTTTTTCAAAAAAGCCAATTTCCCATGGCGAGAGACTCGTTTTCTGTGAGAAAATGCATTAAAAGGAGGGATTTCATCAGAAACACTTAAAATACATATTGTACTTGTCTGAAAAAGCACAGAACCTTGAAATAGAAGGTTTCTCACCAAAAAGCACATTGGTGAAAACCCTATTTTAAGGCTCTGAGTGTTTGCAAACACGTACAACAGGCATGTTTAAACTATAACGTTTTTAGTGAAATCATGTTTCTCTCGAGGAGAAAACGCGTATAAAGCCATAACAAGGATTCACTTGTGTTTGGCATTGGACCAAGCTACCAACAACCTAAACAATGATCAGAACTGGAGAAATTACACATTGACATTGGGGGAAATCATGTAACTCTTAAGGATGTGTTGCAGACTTGTTGAATAGATTCATTTTTCTTGTTTTGTTTGTTTTTTTATGAAATTGTGCTTTTCTCGTCGAGAAAAGGCGTTTCACACGATAAAAAGGTTTAGTGCGTTATGAATACGGGCTAGGTTAGCAAGAGTAAAAATGTGAACTAAATAAGGCCGGGAGTCGTTTTTATTGTTTAAAACACGATTTCTCGACCAGAATATGCTTTTTCAAAAAGCCATTTTCCCATGGTGAGAGACTCATTTTCTGTGAGAAAATGTATTAAAAGAAGGGATTTCCTCAGAAACACTAAAAATACATATTGCACTTGTTTGAAAACGCACAGAACCTTGAAATCGAAGGTTTCTCACCAAAAAGCACATTGGTGAAAACCCTATTTTAAGGCTCTGAGTGTTTGCACACACGTACAACAGGGATGTTTAAACTATAACGTTTTTAGTGAAATCATGTTTCTCTCGAGGAGAAAACACGTTTAAAGCCATAAAAAGATTTCACTGTGTTTTGGCATTGGACCAAGCTACCAACAACCTAAACAATGATCAGAACTGGAGAAATTACACATTGACATTGGGGGAAATCATGTAACTCTTAAGGATGTGTTGCAGACTTGTTGAATAGATTCATTTTTCTTGTTTTGTTTGTTTTTGATGAAATTGTGCTTTTCTAGTCGAGAGAAGGCGTTTAACGCGATAAAAGGTTTTAGTGCGTTATGAATACGGGCTAGCTTACCAAAAGTAAAAATGTGAACTAAATAAGGCCGAGAGTCGTTTTATTGTTTAAAACACGATTTCTCGACCAGAATATGCTTTTTCAAAAAAGCCAATTTCCCATGGCGAGAGACTCGTTTTCTGTGAGAAAATGCATTAAAAGGAGGGATTTCATCAGAAACACTTAAAATACATATTGTACTTGTCTGAAAAAGCACAGAACCTTGAAATAGAAGGTTTCTCACCAAAAAGCACATTGGTGAAAACCCTATTTTAAGGCTCTGAGTGTTTGCAAACACGTACAACAGGCATGTTTAAACTATAACGTTTTTAGTGAAATCATGTTTCTCTCGAGGAGAAAACGCGTATAAAGCCATAACAAGGATTCACTTGTGTTTGGCATTGGACCAAGCTACCAACAACCTAAACAATGATCAGAACTGGAGAAATTACACATTGACATTGGGGGAAATCATGTAACTCTTAAGGATGTGTTGCAGACTTGTTGAATAGATTCATTTTTCTTGTTTTGTTTGTTTTTGATGAAATTGTGCTTTTCTCGTCGAGAAAAGGCGTTTAACGCGATAAAAAGGTTTAGTGCGTTATGAATACGGGCTAGGTTAGCAAGAGTAAAAATGTGAACTAAATAAGGCCGGGAGTCGTTTTTATTGTTTAAAACACGATTTCTCGACCAGAATATGCTTTTTCAAAAAGCCATTTTCCCATGCTGAGAGACTCATTTTCTGTGAGAAAATGTATTAAAAGAAGGGATTTCCTCAGAAACACTAAAAATACATATTGCACTTGTTTGAAAACGCGCAGAACCTTGAAATAGAAGGTTTCTCACCAAAAAGCACATTGGTGAAAAACCCTATTTTAAGGCTCTGAGTGTTTGCACACACGTACAACAGGGATGTTTAAACTATAACGTTTTTAGTGAAATCATGTTTCTCTCGAGGAGAAAACACGTTTAAAGCCATAAAAAGATTTCACTGTGTTTTGGCATTGGACCAGGCTACCAACAACCTAAACAATGATCAGACCTGGAGAAATTCCACATTGACATTGGGTGAAATCATGTAACTCTTAAGGATGTGTTGCAGACTTGTTGAATAGATTCATTTTTCTTGTTTTGTTTGTTTTTGATGAAATTGTGCTTTTCTCGTCGAGAAAAGGCGTTTCACGCGATAAAAAAGGTTTAGTGCGTTATGAATACGGGCTAGCTTACCAAAAGTAAAAATGTGAACTAAATAAGGCCGAGAGTCGTTTTATTGTTTAAAACACGATTTGTCGACCAGAATAGGCTTTTTCAAAAAAGCCAATTTCCCATGGCGCAAGACTCGTTTTCTGTGAGAAAATGCATTAAAAGGAGGGATTTCATCAGAAACACTTAAAATACATATTGTACTTGTCTGAAAACGCACAGAACCTTGAAATAGAAGGTTTCTCACCAAAAAGCACATTGGTGAAAACCCTATTTTAAGGCTCTGAGTGTTTGCAAACACGTACAACAGGCATGTTTAAACTATAACGTTTTTAGTGAAATCATGTTTCTCTCGAGGAGAAAACGCGTATAAAGCCATAAAAAGGATTCACTTGTGTTTGGCATTGGACCAAGCTACCAACAACCTAAACAATGATCAGAACTGGAGAAATTACACATTGACATTGGGGGAAATCATGTAACTCTTAAGGATGTGTTGCAGACTTGTTGAATAGATTCATTTTTCTTGTTTTGTTTGTTTTTGATGAAATTGTGCTTTTCTAGTCGAGAAAAGGCGTTTAACGCGATAAAAAAGGTTTAGTGCGTTATGAATACGGGCTAGCTTACCAAAAGTAAAAATGTGAACTAAATAAGGCCGAGAGTCGTTTTCATTGTTTAAAACACGATTTGTCGACCAGAATATGCTTTTTCAAAAAAGCCATCTTCCCATGGCGAGAGACTCATTTTCTGTGAGAAAATGCATTAAAAGGAGGGATTTCATCAGAAACACTTAAAATACATATTGCACTTGTCTGAAAACGCACAGAACCTTGAAATAGATGGTTTCTCACCAAAAAGCACATTGGTGAAAACCCTATTTTAAGGCTCTGAGTGTTTGCAAACACGTACAACAGGCATGTTTAAACTATAACGTTTTTAGTGAAATCATGTTTCTCTCGAGGCGAAAACGCGTATAAAGCCATAAAAAGGATTCACTTGTGTTTGGCATTGGACCAAGCTACCAACAACCTAAACAATGATTAGAACTGGAGAAATTACACATTGACATTGGGGGAAATCATGTAACTCTTAAGGATGTGTTGCAGACTTGTTGAATAGATTCATTTTTCTTGTTTTGTTTGTTTTTGATGAAATTGTGCTTTTCTAGTCGAGAAAAGGCGTTTAACGCGATAAAAAAGGTTTAGTGCGTTATGAATACGGGCTAGCTTACCAAAAGTAAAAATGTGAACTAAATAAGGCCGAGAGTCGTTTTTATTGTTTAAAACACGATTTGTCGACCAGAATATGCTTTTTCAAAAAAGCCATTTTCCCATGGCGAGAGACTCATATTCTGTGAGAAAATGCATTAAAAGGAGGGATTTCATCAGAAACACTTAAAATACATATTGTACTTGTCTGAAAACGCACAAAACCTTGAAATAGATGGTTTCTCACCAAAAAGCACATTGGTGAAAACCCTATTTTAAGGCTCTGAGTGTTTGCAAACACGTACAACAGGCATGTTTAAACTATAACGTTTTTAGTGAAATCATGTTTCTCTCGAGGCGAAAACGCGTATAAAGCCATAAAAAGGATTCACTTGTGTTTGGCATTGGACCAAGCTACCAACAACCTAAACAATGATCAGAACTGGAGAAATTACACATTGACATTGGGGAAAATCATGTAACTCTTAAGGATGTGTTGCAGACTTGTTGAATAGATTCATTTTTCTTGTTTTGTTTGTTTTTGATTAAATTGTGCTTTTCTCGTCGAGAAAAGGCGTTTCACACGATAAAAAGGTTTAGTGCGTTATGAATACGGGCTAGGTTAGCAAGAGTAAAAATGTGAACTAAATAAGGCCGGGAGTCGTTTTTATTGTTTAAAACACGATTTCTCGACCAGAATATGCTTTTTCAAAAAGCCATTTTCCCATGGTGAGAGACTCATTTTCTGTGAGAAAATGTATTAAAAGAAGGGATTTCCTCAGAAACACTAAAAATACATATTGCACTTGTCTGAAAACGCACAGAACCTTGAAATAGAAGGTTTCTCACCAAAAAGCACATTGGTGAAAACGCTATTTTAAGGCTCTGAGTTTTTGCACACACGTACAACAGGGATGTTTAAACTATAACGTTTTTAGTGAAATCATGTTTCTCTCGAGGAGAAAACACGTTTAAAGCCATAAAAAGATTTCACTGTGTTTTGGCATTGGACCAAGCTACCAACAACCTAAACAATGATCAGAACTGGAGAAATTACACATTGACATTGGGTGAAATCATGTAACTCTTAAGGATGTGTTGCAGACTTGTTGAATAGATTCATTTTTCTTGTTTTGTTTGTTTTTGATGAAATTGTGCTTTTCTAGTCGAGAAAAGGCGTTTAACGCGATAAAAAGGTTTAGTGCGTTATGAATACGGGCTAGCTTGCCAAAAGTACAAATGTGAACTAAATAAGGCCGGGAGTCGTTTTTATTGTTTAAAACACGATTTCTCGACCAGAATAGGCTTTTTCAAAAAAGCCATTTTCCCATGGCAAGAGACTCATTTTCTGTGAGAAAATGCATTAAAAGGAGGGATTTCATCAGAAACACTTAAAATACATATTGTACTTGTCTGAAAACGCACAGAACCTTGAAATAGAAGGTTTCTCACCAAAAAGCACATTGGTGAAAACCCTATTTTAAGGCTCTGAGTGTTTGCAAACACGTACAACAGGCATGTTTAAACTATAACGTTTTTAGTGAAATCATGTTTCTCTCGAGGAGAAAACGCGTATAAAGCCATAAAAAGGATTCACTTGTGTTTGGCATTGGACCAAGCTACCAACAACCTAAACAATGATCAGAACTGGAGAAATTACACATTGACATTGGGGGAAATCATGTAACTCTTAAGGATGTGTTGCAGACTTGTTGAATAGATTCATTTTTCTTGTTTTGTTTGTTTTTGATGAAATTGTGTTTTTCTCGTCGAGAAAAGGCGTTTAACGCGATAAAAAGGTTTAGTGCGTTATGAATACGGGCTAGCTTACCAAAAGTAAAAATGTGAACTAAATAAGGCCGGGAGTCGTTTTTATTGTTTAAAACACGATTTCTCGACCAGAATAGGCTTTTTCAAAAAAGCCATTTTCCCATGGCAAGAGACTCATTTTCTGTGAGAAAATGCATTAAAAGGAGGGATTTCATCAGAAACACTTAAAATACATATTGTACTTGTCTGAAAACGCACAGAACCTTGAAATAGAAGGTTTCTCACCAAAAAGCACATTGGTGAAAACCCTATTTTAAGGCTCTGAGTGTTTGCAAACACGTACAACAGGCATGTTTAAACTATAACGTTTTTAGTGAAATCATGTTTCTCTCGAGGAGAAAACGCGTATAAAGCCATAAAAAGGATTCACTTGTGTTTGGCATTGGACCAAGCTACCAACAACCTAAACAATGATCAGAACTGGAGAAATTACACATTGACATTGGGTGAAATCATGTAACTCTTAAGGATGTGTTGCAGACTTGTTGAATAGATTCATTTTTCTTGTTTTGTTTGTTTTTGATGAAATTGTGCTTTTCTCGTCGACAAAAGGCGTTTCACGCGATAAAAAGGTTTAGTGCGTTATGAATACGGGCTAGCTTACCAAAAGTAAAAATGTGAACTATATAAGGCCGGGAGTCGTTTTTATTGTTTAAAACACGATTTCTCGACCAGAATATGCTTTTTCAAAAAAGCCAATTTCCCATGGCGAGAGACTCGTTTTCTGTGAGAAAATGCATGAAAAGGAGGGATTTCATCAGAAACACTTAAAATACATATTGTACTTGTCTGAAAACGCACAGAACCTTGAAATAGAAGGTTTCTCACCAAAAAGCACATTGGTGAAAACCCTATTTTAAGGCTCTGAGTGTTTGCAAACACGTACAACAGGCATGTTTAAACTATAACGTTTTTAGTGAAATCATGTTTCTCTCGAGAAGAAAACGCGTATAAAGCCATAAAAAGGATTCACTTGTGTTTGGCATTGGACCAAGCTACCAACAACCTAAACAATGATCAGAACTGGAGAAATTACACATTGACTTGGGTGAAATCATGTAACTCTTAAGGATGTGTTGCAGACTTGTTGAATAGATTCATTTTTCTTGTTTTGTTTGTTTTTGATTAAATTGTGCTTTTCTCGTCGAGAAAAGGCGTTTAACGCGATAAAAAGGTTTAGTGCGTTATGAATACGGGCTAGCTTACCAAAAGTAAAAATGTGAACTAAATAAGGCCGGGAGTCGTTTTTATTGTTTAAAACACGATTTCTCGACCAGAATAGGCTTTTTCAAAAAAGCCATTTTCCCATGGCAAGAGACTCATTTTCTGTGAGAAAATGCATTAAAGGGAGGGATTTCATCAGAAACACTTAAAATACATATTGTACTTGTCTGAAAACGCACAGAACCTTGAAATAGAAGGTTTCTCACCAAAAAGCACATTGGTGAAAACCCTATTTTAAGGCTCTGAGTGTTTGCAAACACGTACAACAGGCATGTTTAAACTATAACGTTTTTAGTGAAATCATGTTTCTCTCGAGAAGAAAACGCGTATAAAGCCATAAAAAGGATTCACTTGTGTTTGGCATTGGACCAAGCTACCAACAACCTAAACAATGATCAGAACTGGAGAAATTACACATTGACATTGGGTGAAATCATGTAACTCTTAAGGATGTGTTGCAGACTTGTTGAATAGATTCATTTTTCTTGTCTTGTTAGTTTTTAATGAAATCATGTTTCAGTAGGCTATCTTATAAAGAATGACACACACAGGAGTTGCTCAGTGCAGCCAAGTATAATCAAAGTGTCGTGACATGTTCCTGAGCGCGGGTCATGTGTATCTAAGGTAAACTAGTGGATAGCCGATGGCATCGTTCTATCTAGACCCGTAACAAAATTGTGCTTTTCTTGTCAAGAAAAGGCGTTTAACGCGATAAAAAAGGTTTAGTGCGTTATGAATACCGGCTAGGTTACCAAAAGTAAAAATGTGAACTAAATAGGGCCGGGAGTCGTTTTTATTGTTTAAAACACGATTTCTCGACCAGAATATGCTTTTTTTTTTTTTTTTTTAAAAAGCCATATTCCTATGTCGAGAGACTCATTTTCTGTGAGAAAATGCATTTAAAAGGAAGGATTTCATCAGAACGCTAAAAATACATATTGTACTTGTCTGAAAACCCACAGAACCTTGAAATAGAAGGTTTCTCACCAAAAAGCACATTGGTGAAAACCCTATTTTAAGGCTCTGAGTGTTTGCAAACACGTACAACAGGCATGTTTAAACTATAACGTTTTTAGTGAAATCATGTTTCTCTCGAGGAGAAAACGCGTATAAAGCCATAAAAAGGATTCACTTGTGTTTGGCATTGGACCAAGCTACCAACAACCTAAACAATGATCAGAACTGGAGAAATTACACATTGACATTGGGGGAAATCATGTAACTCTTAAGGATGTGTTGCAGACTTGTTGAATAGATTCATTTTTCTTGTTTTGTTTGTTTTTGATGAAATTGTGCTTTTCTAGTCGAGAAAAGGCGTTTAACGCGATAAAAAAGGTTTAGTGCGTTATGAATACGGGCTAGCTTACCAAAAGTAAAAATGTGAACTAAATAAGGCCGAGAGTCGTTTTTATTGTTTAAAACACGATTTGTCGACCAGAATATGCTTTTTCAAAAAAGCCATTTTCCCATGGCGAGAGACTCATATTCTGTGAGAAAATGCATTAAAAGGAGGGATTTCATCAGAAACACTTAAAATACATATTGTACTTGTCTGAAAACGCACAAAACCTTGAAATAGATGGTTTCTCACCAAAAAGCACATTGGTGAAAACCCTATTTTAAGGCTCTGAGTGTTTGCAAACACGTACAACAGGCATGTTTAAACTATAACGTTTTTAGTGAAATCATGTTTCTCTCGAGGCGAAAACGCGTATAAAGCCATAAAAAGGATTCACTTGTGTTTGGCATTGGACCAAGCTACCAACAACCTAAACAATGATCAGAACTGGAGAAATTACACATTGACATTGGGGAAAATCATGTAACTCTTAAGGATGTGTTGCAGACTTGTTGAATAGATTCATTTTTCTTGTTTTGTTTGTTTTTGATTAAATTGTGCTTTTCTCGTCGAGAAAAGGCGTTTCACACGATAAAAAGGTTTAGTGCGTTATGAATACGGGCTAGGTTAGCAAGAGTAAAAATGTGAACTAAATAAGGCCGGGAGTCGTTTTTATTGTTTAAAACACGATTTCTCGACCAGAATATGCTTTTTTAAAAAACCATTTTCCCATGGTGAGAGACTCATTTTCTGTGAAAAAATGTATTAAAAGAAGGGATTTCCTCAGAAACACTAAAAATACATATTGCACTTGTCTGAAAACGCACAGAACCTTGAAATAGAAGGTTTCTCACCAAAAAGCACATTGGTGAAAACGCTATTTTAAGGCTCTGAGTTTTTGCACACACGTACAACAGGGATGTTTAAACTATAACGTTTTTAGTGAAATCATGTTTCTCTCGAGGAGAAAACACGTTTAAAGCCATAAAAAGATTTCACTGTGTTTTGGCATTGGACCAAGCTACCAACAACCTATACAATGATCAGAACTGGAGAAATTACACATTGACATTGGGTGAAATCATGTAACTCTTAAGGATGTGTTGCAGACTTGTTGAATAGATTCATTTTTCTTGTTTTGTTTGTTTTTGATGAAATTGTGCTTTTCTCGTCGAGAAAAGGCGTTTCACGCGATAAAAAGGTTTAGTGCGTTATGAATACGGGCTAGCTTACCAAAAGTAAAAATGTGAACTAAATAAGGCCGGGAGTCGTTTTTATTGTTTAAAACACGATTTCTCGACCAGAATATGCTTTTTTAAAAAACCATTTTCCCATGGTGAGAGACTCATTTTCTGTGAAAAAATGTATTAAAAGAAGGGATTTCCTCAGAAACACTAAAAATACATATTGCACTTGTCTGAAAACGCACAGAACCTTGAAATAGAAGGTTTCTCACCAAAAAGCACATTGGTGAAAACGCTATTTTAAGGCTCTGAGTTTTTGCACACACGTACAACAGGGATGTTTAAACTATAACGTTTTTAGTGAAATCATGTTTCTCTCGAGGAGAAAACACGTTTAAAGCCATAAAAAGATTTCACTGTGTTTTGGCATTGGACCAAGCTACCAACAACCTATACAATGATCAGAACTGGAGAAATTACACATTGACATTGGGTGAAATCATGTAACTCTTAAGGATGTGTTGCAGACTTGTTGAATAGATTCATTTTTCTTGTTTTGTTTGTTTTTGATGAAATTGTGCTTTTCTCGTCGAGAAAAGGCGTTTCACGCGATAAAAAGGTTTAGTGCGTTATGAATACGGGCTAGCTTACCAAAAGTAAAAATGTGAACTAAATAAGGCCGGGAGTCGTTTTTATTGTTTAAAACACGATTTCTCGACCAGAATATGCTTTTTCAAAAAAGCCATTTTCCCATGGCGAGAGACTCGTTTTCTGTGAGAAAATGCATTAAAAGGAGGGATTTCATCAGAAACACTTAAAATACATATTGTACTTGTCTGAAAACGCACAGAACCTTGAAATAGAAGGTTTCTCACCAAAAAGCACATTGGTGAAAACCCTATTTTAAGGCTGTGAGTGTTTGCAAACACGTACAACAGGCATGTTTAAACTATAACGTTTTTAGTGAAATCATGTTTCTCTCGAGAAGAAAACGCGTATAAAGCCATAAAAAGGATTCACTTGTGTTTGGCATTGGACCAAGCTACCAACAACCTAAACAATGATCAGAACTGGAGAAATTACACATTGACATTGGGGAAAATCATGTAACTCTTAAGGATGTGTTGCAGACTTGCTGAATAGATTCATTTTTCTTGTTTTGTTTGTTTTTGATGAAATTGTGCTTTTCTCGTCGAGAAAAGGCCTTTCACACGATAAAAAGGTTTAGTGCGTTATGAATACGGGCTAGCTTACCAAAAGTAAAAATGTGAACTAAATAAGGCCGGGAGTCGTTTTTATTGTTTAAAACACGATTTCTCGACCAGAATAGGCTTTTTCAAAAAAGCCATTTTCCCATGGCAAGAGACTCATTTTCTGTGAGAAAATGCATTAAAAGGAGGGATTTCATCAGAAACACTTAAAATACATATTGTACTTGTCTGAAAACGCACAGAACCTTGAAATAGAAGGTTTCTCACCAAAAAGCACATTGGTGAAAACCCTATTTTAAGGCTCTGAGTGTTTGCACACACGTACAACAGGGATGTTTAAACTATAACGTTTTTAGTGAAATCATGTCTCTCTCGTGGAGAAAACACGTTTAAAGCCATAAAACGATTTCACTGTGTTTTGGCATTGGACCAAGCTACCAACAACCTAAACAATGATCAGAACTGGAGAAATTACACATTGACATTGGGTGAAATCATGTAACTCTTAAGGATGTGTTGCAGACTTGTTGAATAGATTCATTTTTCTTGTTTTGTTTGTTTTTGATGAAATTGTGCTTTTCTCGTCGAGAAAAGGCGTTTCACGCGATAAAAAGGTTTAGTGCGTTATGAATACGGGCTAGCTTACCAAAAGTAAAAATGTGAACTATATAAGGCCGGGAGTCGTTTTTATTGTTTAAAACACGATTTCTCGACCAGAATATGCTTTTTCAAAAAAGCCAATTTCCCATGGCGAGAGACTCGTTTTCTGTGAGAAAATGCATGAAAAGGAGGGATTTCATCAGAAACACTTAAAATACATATTGTACTTGTCTGAAAACGCACAGAACCTTGAAATAGAAGGTTTCTCACCAAAAAGCACATTGGTGAAAACCCTATTTTAAGGCTCTGAGTGTTTGCAAACACGTACAACAGGCATGTTTAAACTATAACGTTTTTAGTGAAATCATGTTTCTCTCGAGAAGAAAACGCGTATAAAGCCATAAAAAGGATTCACTTGTGTTTGGCATTGGACCAAGCTACCAACAACCTAAACAATGATCAGAACTGGAGAAATTACACATTGACTTGGGTGAAATCATGTAACTCTTAAGGATGTGTTGCAGACTTGTTGAATAGATTCATTTTTCTTGTTTTGTTTGTTTTTGATTAAATTGTGCTTTTCTCGTCGAGAAAAGGCGTTTAACGCGATAAAAAGGTTTAGTGCGTTATGAATACGGGCTAGCTTACCAAAAGTAAAAATGTGAACTAAATAAGGCCGGGAGTCGTTTTTATTGTTTAAAACACGATTTCTCGACCAGAATAGGCTTTTTCAAAAAAGCCATTTTCCCATGGCAAGAGACTCATTTTCTGTGAGAAAATGCATTAAAGGGAGGGATTTCATCAGAAACACTTAAAATACATATTGTACTTGTCTGAAAACGCACAGAACCTTGAAATAGAAGGTTTCTCACCAAAAAGCACATTGGTGAAAACCCTATTTTAAGGCTCTGAGTGTTTGCAAACACGTACAACAGGCATGTTTAAACTATAACGTTTTTAGTGAAATCATGTTTCTCTCGAGAAGAAAACGCGTATAAAGCCATAAAAAGGATTCACTTGTGTTTGGCATTGGACCAAGCTACCAACAACCTAAACAATGATCAGAACTGGAGAAATTACACATTGACATTGGGTGAAATCATGTAACTCTTAAGGATGTGTTGCAGACTTGTTGAATAGATTCATTTTTCTTGTCTTGTTAGTTTTTAATGAAATCATGTTTCAGTAGGCTATCTTATAAAGAATGACACACACAGGAGTTGCTCAGTGCAGCCAAGTATAATCAAAGTGTCGTGACATGTTCCTGAGCGCGGGTCATGTGTATCTAAGGTAAACTAGTGGATAGCCGATGGCATCGTTCTATCTAGACCCGTAACAAAATTGTGCTTTTCTTGTCAAGAAAAGGCGTTTAACGCGATAAAAAAGGTTTAGTGCGTTATGAATACCGGCTAGGTTACCAAAAGTAAAAATGTGAACTAAATAGGGCCGGGAGTCGTTTTTATTGTTTAAAACACGATTTCTCGACCAGAATATGCTTTTTTTTTTTTTTTTTTAAAAAGCCATATTCCTATGTCGAGAGACTCATTTTCTGTGAGAAAATGCATTTAAAAGGAAGGATTTCATCAGAACGCTAAAAATACATATTGTACTTGTCTGAAAACCCACAGAACCTTGAAATAGAAGGTTTCTCACCAAAAAGCACATTGGTGAAAACCCTATTTTAAGGCTCTGAGTGTTTGCAAACACGTACAACAGGCATGTTTAAACTATAACGTTTTTAGTGAAATCATGTTTCTCTCGAGGAGAAAACGCGTATAAAGCCATAAAAAGGATTCACTTGTGTTTGGCATTGGACCAAGCTACCAACAACCTAAACAATGATCAGAACTGGAGAAATTACACATTGACATTGGGGGAAATCATGTAACTCTTAAGGATGTGTTGCAGACTTGTTGAATAGATTCATTTTTCTTGTTTTGTTTGTTTTTGATGAAATTGTGCTTTTCTAGTCGAGAAAAGGCGTTTAACGCGATAAAAAAGGTTTAGTGCGTTATGAATACGGGCTAGCTTACCAAAAGTAAAAATGTGAACTAAATAAGGCCGAGAGTCGTTTTTATTGTTTAAAACACGATTTGTCGACCAGAATATGCTTTTTCAAAAAAGCCATTTTCCCATGGCGAGAGACTCATATTCTGTGAGAAAATGCATTAAAAGGAGGGATTTCATCAGAAACACTTAAAATACATATTGTACTTGTCTGAAAACGCACAAAACCTTGAAATAGATGGTTTCTCACCAAAAAGCACATTGGTGAAAACCCTATTTTAAGGCTCTGAGTGTTTGCAAACACGTACAACAGGCATGTTTAAACTATAACGTTTTTAGTGAAATCATGTTTCTCTCGAGGCGAAAACGCGTATAAAGCCATAAAAAGGATTCACTTGTGTTTGGCATTGGACCAAGCTACCAACAACCTAAACAATGATCAGAACTGGAGAAATTACACATTGACATTGGGGAAAATCATGTAACTCTTAAGGATGTGTTGCAGACTTGTTGAATAGATTCATTTTTCTTGTTTTGTTTGTTTTTGATTAAATTGTGCTTTTCTCGTCGAGAAAAGGCGTTTCACACGATAAAAAGGTTTAGTGCGTTATGAATACGGGCTAGGTTAGCAAGAGTAAAAATGTGAACTAAATAAGGCCGGGAGTCGTTTTTATTGTTTAAAACACGATTTCTCGACCAGAATATGCTTTTTTAAAAAACCATTTTCCCATGGTGAGAGACTCATTTTCTGTGAAAAAATGTATTAAAAGAAGGGATTTCCTCAGAAACACTAAAAATACATATTGCACTTGTCTGAAAACGCACAGAACCTTGAAATAGAAGGTTTCTCACCAAAAAGCACATTGGTGAAAACGCTATTTTAAGGCTCTGAGTTTTTGCACACACGTACAACAGGGATGTTTAAACTATAACGTTTTTAGTGAAATCATGTTTCTCTCGAGGAGAAAACACGTTTAAAGCCATAAAAAGATTTCACTGTGTTTTGGCATTGGACCAAGCTACCAACAACCTATACAATGATCAGAACTGGAGAAATTACACATTGACATTGGGTGAAATCATGTAACTCTTAAGGATGTGTTGCAGACTTGTTGAATAGATTCATTTTTCTTGTTTTGTTTGTTTTTGATGAAATTGTGCTTTTCTCGTCGAGAAAAGGCGTTTCACGCGATAAAAAGGTTTAGTGCGTTATGAATACGGGCTAGCTTACCAAAAGTAAAAATGTGAACTAAATAAGGCCGGGAGTCGTTTTTATTGTTTAAAACACGATTTCTCGACCAGAATATGCTTTTTCAAAAAAGCCATTTTCCCATGGCGAGAGACTCGTTTTCTGTGAGAAAATGCATTAAAAGGAGGGATTTCATCAGAAACACTTAAAATACATATTGTACTTGTCTGAAAACGCACAGAACCTTGAAATAGAAGGTTTCTCACCAAAAAGCACATTGGTGAAAACCCTATTTTAAGGCTGTGAGTGTTTGCAAACACGTACAACAGGCATGTTTAAACTATAACGTTTTTAGTGAAATCATGTTTCTCTCGAGAAGAAAACGCGTATAAAGCCATAAAAAGGATTCACTTGTGTTTGGCATTGGACCAAGCTACCAACAACCTAAACAATGATCAGAACTGGAGAAATTACACATTGACATTGGGGAAAATCATGTAACTCTTAAGGATGTGTTGCAGACTTGCTGAATAGATTCATTTTTCTTGTTTTGTTTGTTTTTGATGAAATTGTGCTTTTCTCGTCGAGAAAAGGCCTTTCACACGATAAAAAGGTTTAGTGCGTTATGAATACGGGCTAGCTTACCAAAAGTAAAAATGTGAACTAAATAAGGCCGGGAGTCGTTTTTATTGTTTAAAACACGATTTCTCGACCAGAATAGGCTTTTTCAAAAAAGCCATTTTCCCATGGCAAGAGACTCATTTTCTGTGAGAAAATGCATTAAAAGGAGGGATTTCATCAGAAACACTTAAAATACATATTGTACTTGTCTGAAAACGCACAGAACCTTGAAATAGAAGGTTTCTCACCAAAAAGCACATTGGTGAAAACCCTATTTTAAGGCTCTGAGTGTTTGCACACACGTACAACAGGGATGTTTAAACTATAACGTTTTTAGTGAAATCATGTCTCTCTCGTGGAGAAAACACGTTTAAAGCCATAAAACGATTTCACTGTGTTTTGGCATTGGACCAAGCTACCAACAACCTAAACAATGATCAGAACTGGAGAAATTACACATTGACATTGGGTGAAATCATGTAACTCTTAAGGATGTGTTGCAGACTTGTTGAATAGATTCATTTTTCTTGTTTTGTTTGTTTTTGATGAAATTGTGCTTTTCTCGTCGAGAAAAGGCGTTTAACGCAATAAAAAGGTTTAGTGCGTTATGAATACGGGCTAGCTTACCAAAAGTAAAAATGTGAACTAAATAAGGCCGAGAGTCGTTTTCATTGTTTAAAACACGATTTGTCGACCAGAATATGCTTTTTCAAAAAAGCCATTTTCCCATGGCGAGAGATTCATTTTCTGTGAGAAAATGCATGAAAAGGAGGGATTTCATCAGAAACACTTAAAATACATATTGTACTTGTCTGAAAACGCACAGAACCTTGAAATAGAAGGTTTCTCACCAAAAAGCACATTGGTGAAAACCCTATTTTAAGGCTCTGAGTGTTTGCAAACACGTACAACAGGCATGTTTAAACTATAACGTTTTTAGTGAAATCATGTTTCTCTCGAGGAGAAAACGCGTATAAAGCCATAAAAAGGATTCACTTGTGTTTGGCATTGGACCAAGCTACCAACAACCTAAACAATGATCAGAACTGGAGAAATTACACATTGACATTGGGGAAAATCATGTAACTCTTAAGGATGTGTTGCAGACTTGTTGAATAGATTCATTTTTCTTGTTTTGTTTGTTTTTGATGAAATTGTGCTTTTCTCGTCGAGAAAAGGCGTTTAACGCGATAAAAAAGGTTTAGTGCGTTATGAATACGGGCTAGGTTAGCAAGAGTAAAAATGTGAACTAAATAAGGCCGGGAGTCGTTTTTATTGTTTAAAACACGATTTCTCGACCAGAATATGCTTTTTCAAAAAAGCCATGTTCCCATGGCGAGAGACTCGTTTTCTGTGAGAAAATGCATTAAAAGGAGGGATTTCATCAGAAACACTTAAAATACATATTGTACTTGTCTGAAAACGCACAAAACCTTGAAATAGATGGTTTCTCACCAAAAAGCACATTGGTGAAAACCCTATTTTAAGGCTCTGAGTGTTTGCAAACACGTACAACAGGCATGTTTAAACTATAACGTTTTTAGTGAAATCATGTTTCTCTCGAGGCGAAAACGCGTATAAAGCCATAAAAAGGATTCACTTGTGTTTGGCATTGGACCAAGCTACCAACAACCTAAACAATGATCAGAACTGGAGAAATTACACATTGACATTGGGGGAAATCATGTAACTCTTAAGGATGTGTTGCAGACTTGTTGAATAGATTCATTTTTCTTGTTTTGTTTGTTTTTGATGAAATTGTGCTTTTCTAGTCGAGAAAAGGCGTTTAACGCGATAAAAAAGGTTTAGTGCGTTATGAATACGGGCTAGCTTACCAAAAGTAAAAATGTGAACTAAATAAGGCCGAGAGTCGTTTTTATTGTTTAAAACACGATTTGTCGACCAGAATATGCTTTTTCAAAAAAGCCATTTTCCCATGGCGAGAGACTCATATTCTGTGAGAAAATGCATTAAAAGGAGGGATTTCATCAGAAACACTTAAAATACATATTGTACTTGTCTGAAAACGCACAAAACCTTGAAATAGATGGTTTCTCACCAAAAAGCACATTGGTGAAAACCCTATTTTAAGGCTCTGAGTGTTTGCAAACACGTACAACAGGCATGTTTAAACTATAACGTTTTTAGTGAAATCATGTTTCTCTCGAGGCGAAAACGCGTATAAAGCCATAAAAAGGATTCACTTGTGTTTGGCATTGGACCAAGCTACCAACAACCTAAACAATGATCAGAACTGGAGAAATTACACATTGACATTGGGGAAAATCATGTAACTCTTAAGGATGTGTTGCAGACTTGTTGAATAGATTCATTTTTCTTGTTTTGTTTGTTTTTGATTAAATTGTGCTTTTCTCGTCGAGAAAAGGCGTTTCACACGATAAAAAGGTTTAGTGCGTTATGAATACGGGCTAGGTTAGCAAGAGTAAAAATGTGAACTAAATAAGGCCGGGAGTCGTTTTTATTGTTTAAAACACGATTTCTCGACCAGAATATGCTTTTTCAAAAAGCCATTTTCCCATGGTGAGAGACTCATTTTCTGTGAGAAAATGTATTAAAAGAAGGGATTTCCTCAGAAACACTAAAAATACATATTGCACTTGTCTGAAAACGCACAGAACCTTGAAATAGAAGGTTTCTCACCAAAAAGCACATTGGTGAAAACGCTATTTTAAGGCTCTGAGTTTTTGCACACACGTACAACAGGGATGTTTAAACTATAACGTTTTTAGTGAAATCATGTTTCTCTCGAGGAGAAAACACGTTTAAAGCCATAAAAAGATTTCACTGTGTTTTGGCATTGGACCAAGCTACCAACAACCTAAACAATGATCAGAACTGGAGAAATTACACATTGACATTGGGTGAAATCATGTAACTCTTAAGGATGTGTTGCAGACTTGTTGAATAGATTCATTTTTCTTGTTTTGTTTGTTTTTGATGAAATTGTGCTTTTCTCGTCGAGAAAAGGCGTTTCACGCGATAAAAAGGTTTAGTGCGTTATGAATACGGGCTAGCTTACCAAAAGTAAAAATGTGAACTAAATAAGGCCGGGAGTCGTTTTTATTGTTTAAAACACGATTTCTCGACCAGAATATGCTTTTTCAAAAAAGCCAATTTCCCATGGCGAGAGACTCGTTTTCTGTGAGAAAATGCATTAAAAGGAGGGATTTCATCAGAAACACTTAAAATACATATTGTACTTGTCTGAAAACGCACAGAACCTTGAAATAGAAGGTTTCTCACCAAAAAGCACATTGGTGAAAACCCTATTTTAAGGCTGTGAGTGTTTGCAAACACGTACAACAGGCATGTTTAAACTATAACGTTTTTAGTGAAATCATGTTTCTCTCGAGAAGAAAACGCGTATAAAGCCATAAAAAGGATTCACTTGTGTTTGGCATTGGACCAAGCTACCAACAACCTAAACAATGATCAGAACTGGAGAAATTACACATTGACATTGGGGAAAATCATGTAACTCTTAAGGATGTGTTGCAGACTTGCTGAATAGATTCATTTTTCTTGTTTTGTTTGTTTTTGATGAAATTGTGCTTTTCTCGTCGAGAAAAGGCCTTTCACACGATAAAAAGGTTTAGTGCGTTATGAATACGGGCTAGCTTACCAAAAGTAAAAATGTGAACTAAATAAGGCCGGGAGTCGTTTTTATTGTTTAAAACACGATTTCTCGACCAGAATAGGCTTTTTCAAAAAAGCCATTTTCCCATGGCAAGAGACTCATTTTCTGTGAGAAAATGCATTAAAAGGAGGGATTTCATCTGAAACACTTAAAATACATATTGTACTTGTCTGAAAACGCACAGAACCTTGAAATAGAAGGTTTCTCACCAAAAAGCACATTGGTGAAAACCCTATTTTAAGGCTCTGAGTGTTTGCACACACGTACAACAGGGATGTTTAAACTATAACGTTTTTAGTGAAATCATGTCTCTCTCGTGGAGAAAACACGTTTAAAGCCATAAAACGATTTCACTGTGTTTTGGCATTGGACCAAGCTACCAACAACCTAAACAATGATCAGAACTGGAGAAATTACACATTGACATTGGGTGAAATCATGTAACTCTTAAGGATGTGTTGCAGACTTGTTGAATAGATTCATTTTTCTTGTTTTGTTTGTTTTTGATGAAATTGTGCTTTTCTCGTCGAGAAAAGGCGTTTAACGCAATAAAAAGGTTTAGTGCGTTATGAATACGGGCTAGCTTACCAAAAGTAAAAATGTGAACTAAATAAGGCCGAGAGTCGTTTTCATTGTTTAAAACACGATTTGTCGACCAGAATATGCTTTTTCAAAAAAGCCATTTTCCCATGGCGAGAGATTCATTTTCTGTGAGAAAATGCATGAAAAGGAGGGATTTCATCAGAAACACTTAAAATACATATTGTACTTGTCTGAAAACGCACAGAACCTTGAAATAGAAGGTTTCTCACCAAAAAGCACATTGGTGAAAACCCTATTTTAAGGCTCTGAGTGTTTGCAAACACGTACAACAGGCATGTTTAAACTATAACGTTTTTAGTGAAATCATGTTTCTCTCGAGGAGAAAACGCGTATAAAGCCATAAAAAGGATTCACTTGTGTTTGGCATTGGACCAAGCTACCAACAACCTAAACAATGATCAGAACTGGAGAAATTACACATTGACATTGGGGAAAATCATGTAACTCTTAAGGATGTGTTGCAGACTTGTTGAATAGATTCATTTTTCTTGTTTTGTTTGTTTTTGATGAAATTGTGCTTTTCTCGTCGAGAAAAGGCGTTTCACGCGATAAAAAGGTTTAGTGCGTTATGAATACGGGCTAGCTTACCAAAAGTAAAAATGTGAACTAAATAAGGCCGGGAGTCGTTTTTATTGTTTAAAACACGATTTCTCGACCAGAATATGCTTTTTCAAAAAAGCCATGTTCCCATGGCGAGAGACTCGTTTTCTGTGAGAAAATGCATTAAAAGGAGGGATTTCATCAGAAACACTTAAAATACATATTGTACTTGTCTGAAAACGCACAAAACCTTGAAATAGATGGTTTCTCACCAAAAAGCACATTGGTGAAAACCCTATTTTAAGGCTCTGAGTGTTTGCAAACACGTACAACAGGCATGTTTAAACTATAACGTTTTTAGTGAAATCATGTTTCTCTCGAGGCGAAAACGCGTATAAAGCCATAAAAAGGATTCACTTGTGTTTGGCATTGGACCAAGCTACCAACAACCTAAACAATGATCAGAACTGGAGAAATTACACATTGACATTGGGGAAAATCATGTAACTCTTAAGGATGTGTTGCAGACTTGTTGAATAGATTCATTTTTCTTGTTTTGTTTGTTTTTGATTAAATTGTGCTTTTCTCGTCGAGAAAAGGCGTTTCACACGATAAAAAGGTTTAGTGCGTTATGAATACGGGCTAGCTTACCAAAAGTAAAAATGTGAACTAAATAAGGCCGGGAGTCGTTTTTATTGTTTAAAACACGATTTCTCGACCAGAATATGCTTTTTCAAAAAAGCCAATTTCCCATGGCGAGAGACTCGTTTTCTGTGAGAAAATGCATTAAAAGGAGGGATTTCATCAGAAACACTTAAAATACATATTGTACTTGTCTGAAAACGCACAAAACCTTGAAATAGATGGTTTCTCACCAAAAAGCACATTGGTGAAAACCCTATTTTAAGGCTCTGAGTGTTTGCAAACACGTACAACAGGCATGTTTAAACTATAACGTTTTTAGTGAAATCATGTTTCTCTCGAGGCGAAAACGCGTATAAAGCCATAAAAAGGATTCACTTGTGTTTGGCATTGGACCAAGCTACCAACAACCTAAACAATGATCAGAACTGGAGAAATTACACATTGACATTGGGGAAAATCATGTAACTCTTAAGGATGTGTTGCAGACTTGTTGAATAGATTCATTTTTCTTGTTTTGTTTGTTTTTGATTAAATTGTGCTTTTCTCGTCGAGAAAAGGCGTTTCACACGATAAAAAGGTTTAGTGCGTTATGAATACGGGCTAGGTTAGCAAGAGTAAAAATGTGAACTAAATAAGGCCGGGAGTCGTTTTTATTGTTTAAAACACGATTTCTCGACCAGAATATGCTTTTTCAAAAAGCCATTTTCCCATGGTGAGAGACTCATTTTCTGTGAGAAAATGTATTAAAAGAAGGGATTTCCTCAGAAACACTATAAATACATATTGCACTTGTCTGAAAACGCACAGAACCTTGAAATAGAAGGTTTCTCACCAAAAAGCACATTGGTGAAAACGCTATTTTAAGGCTCTGAGTTTTTGCACACACGTACAACAGGGATGTTTAAACTATAACGTTTTTAGTGAAATCATGTTTCTCTCGAGGAGAAAACACGTTTAAAGCCATAAAAAGATTTCACTGTGTTTTGGCATTGGACCAAGCTACCAACAACCTAAACAATGATCAGAACTGGAGAAATTACACATTGACATTGGGTGAAATCATGTAACTCTTAAGGATGTGTTGCAGACTTGTTGAATAGATTCATTTTTCTTGTTTTGTTTGTTTTTGATGAAATTGTGCTTTTCTCGTCGAGAAAAGGCGTTTCACGCGATAAAAAGGTTTAGTGCGTTATGAATACGGGCTAGCTTACCAAAAGTAAAAATGTGAACTAAATAAGGCCGGGAGTCGTTTTTATTGTTTAAAACACGATTTCTCGACCAGAATATGCTTTTTCAAAAAAGCCAATTTCCCATGGCGAGAGACTCGTTTTCTGTGAGAAAATGCATTAAAAGGAGGGATTTCATCAGAAACACTTAAAATACATATTGTACTTGTCTGAAAACGCACAGAACCTTGAAATAGAAGGTTTCTCACCAAAAAGCACATTGGTGAAAACCCTATTTTAAGGCTCTGAGTGTTTGCACACACGTACAACAGGCATGTTTAAACTATAACGTTTTTAGTGAAATCATGTTTCTCTCGAGAAGAAAACGCGTATAAAGCCATAAAAAGGATTCACTTGTGTTTGGCATTGGACCAAGCTACCAACAACCTAAACAATGATCAGAACTGGAGAAATTACACATTGACATTGGGTGAAATCATGTAACTCTTAAGGATGTGTTGCAGACTTGTTGAATAGATTCATTTTTCTTGTCTTGTTAGTTTTTAATGAAATCATGTTTCAGTAGGCTATCTTATAAAGAATGACACACACAGGAGTTGCTCAGTGCAGCCAAGTATAATCAAAGTGTCGTGACATGTTCCTGAGCGCGGGTCATGTGTATCTAAGGTAAACTAGTGGATAGCCGATGGCATCGTTCTATCTAGACCCGTAACAAAATTGTGCTTTTCTTGTCAAGAAAAGGCGTTTAACGCGATAAAAAAGGTTTAGTGCGTTATGAATACCGGCTAGGTTACCAAAAGTAAAAATGTGAACTAAATAGGGCCGGGAGTCGTTTTTATTGTTTAAAACACGATTTCTCGACCAGAATATGCTTTTTTTTTTTTTTTTTAAAAAGCCATATTCCTATGTCGAGAGACTCATTTTCTGTGAGAAAATGCATTTAAAAGGAAGGATTTCATCAGAACGCTAAAAATACATATTGTACTTGTCTGAAAACCCACAGAACCTTGAAATAGAAGGTTTCTCACCAAAAATTACATTGGTGAAAACCCTATTTTAAGGCTCTGAGTGTTTGCAAACACGTACAACAGGCATGTTTAAACTATAACGTTTTTAGTGAAATCATGTTTCTCTCGAGGAGAAAACGCGTATAAAGCCATAAAAAGGATTCACTTGTGTTTGGCATTGGACCAAGCTACCAACAACCTAAACAATGATCAGAACTGGAGAAATTACACATTGACATTGGGGGAAATCATGTAACTCTTAAGGATGTGTTGCAGACTTGTTGAATAGATTCATTTTTTTTGTTTTGTTTGTTTTTGATGAAATTGTGCTTTTCTAGTCGAGAAAAGGCGTTTAACGCGATAAAAAAGGTTTAGTGCGTTATGAATACGGGCTAGCTTACCAAAAGTAAAAATGTGAACTAAATAAGGCCGAGAGTCGTTTTTATTGTTTAAAACACGATTTGTCGACCAGAATATGCTTTTTCAAAAAAGCCATTTTCCCATGGCGAGAGACTCATTTTCTGTGAGAAAATGCATTAAAAGGAGGGATTTCATCAGAAACACTTAAAATACATATTGTACTTGTCTGAAAACGCACAAAACCTTGAAATAGATGGTTTCTCACCAAAAAGCACATTGGTGAAAACCCTATTTTAAGGCTGTGAGTGTTTGCAAACACGTACAACAGGCATGTTTAAACTATAACGTTTTTAGTGAAATCATGTTTCTCTCGAGAAGAAAACGCGTATAAAGCCATAAAAAGGATTCACTTGTGTTTGGCATTGGACCAAGCTACCAACAACCTAAACAATGATCAGAACTGGAGAAATTACACATTGACATTGGGGAAAATCATGTAACTCTTAAGGATGTGTTGCAGACTTGCTGAATAGATTCATTTTTCTTGTTTTGTTTGTTTTTGATGAAATTGTGCTTTTCTCGTCGAGAAAAGGCCTTTCACACGATAAAAAGGTTTAGTGCGTTATGAATACGGGCTAGCTTACCAAAAGTAAAAATGTGAACTAAATAAGGCCGGGAGTCGTTTTTATTGTTTAAAACACGATTTCTCGACCAGAATAGGCTTTTTCAAAAAAGCCATTTTCCCATGGCAAGAGACTCATTTTCTGTGAGAAAATGCATTAAAAGGAGGGATTTCATCAGAAACACTTAAAATACATATTGTACTTGTCTGAAAACGCACAGAACCTTGAAATAGAAGGTTTCTCACCAAAAAGCACATTGGTGAAAACGCTATTTTAAGGCTCTGAGTGTTTGCACACACGTACAACAGGGATGTTTAAACTATAACGTTTTTAGTGAAATCATGTCTCTCTCGTGGAGAAAACACGTTTAAAGCCATAAAACGATTTCACTGTGTTTTGGCATTGGACCAAGCTACCAACAACCTAAACAATGATCAGAACTGGAGAAATTACACATTGACATTGGGTGAAATCATGTAACTCTTAAGGATGTGTTGCAGACTTGTTGAATAGATTCATTTTTCTTGTTTTGTTTGTTTTTGATGAAATTGTGCTTTTCTCGTCGAGAAAAGGCGTTTCACGCGATAAAAAGGTTTAGTGCGTTATGAATACGGGCTAGCTTACCAAAAGTAAAAATGTGAACTAAATAAGGCCGAGAGTCGTTTTCATTGTTTAAAACACGATTTGTCGACCAGAATATGCTTTTTCAAAAAAGCCATTTTCCCATGGCGAGAGATTCATTTTCTGTGAGAAAATGCATGAAAAGGAGGGATTTCATCAGAAACACTTAAAATACATATTGTACTTGTCTGAAAACGCACAGAACCTTGAAATAGAAGGTTTCTCACCAAAAAGCACATTGGTGAAAACCCTATTTTAAGGGTCTGAGTGTTTGCAAACACGTACAACAGGCATGTTTAAACTATAACGTTTTTAGTGAAATCATGTTTCTCTCGAGGAGAAAACGCGTATAAAGCCATAAAAAGGATTCACTTGTGTTTGGCATTGGACCAAGCTACCAACAACCTAAACAATGATCAGAACTGGAGAAATTACACATTGACATTGGGTGAAATCATGTAACTCTTAAGGATGTGTTGCAGACTTGCTGAATAGATTCATTTTTCTTGTTTTGTTTGTTTTTGATGAAATTGTGTTTTTCTCGTCGAGAAAAGGCGTTTAACGCGATAAAAAGGTTTAGTGCGTTATGAATACGGGCTAGCTTACCAAAAGTAAAAATGTGAACTAAATAAGGCCGGGAGTCGTTTTTATTGTTTAAAACACGATTTCTCGACCAGAATAGGCTTTTTCAAAAAAGCCATTTTCCCATGGCAAGACTCATTTTCTGTGAGAAAATGCATTAAAAGGAGGGATTTCATCAGAAACACTTAAAATACATATTGTACTTGTCTGAAAACGCACAGAACCTTGAAATAGAAGGTTTCTCACCAAAAAGCACATTGGTGAAAACCCTATTTTAAGGCTCTGAGTGTTTGCAAACACGTACAACAGGCATGTTTAAACTATAACGTTTTTAGTGAAATCATGTTTCTCTCGAGGAGAAAACGCGTATAAAGCCATAAAAAGGATTCACTTGTGTTTGGCATTGGACCAAGCTACCAACAACCTAAACAATGATCAGAACTGGAGAAATTACACATTGACATTGGATGAAATCATGTAACTCTTAAGGATGTGTTGCAGACTTGTTGAATAGATCCATTTTTCTTGTTTTGTTTGTTTTTGATGAAATTGTGCTTTTCTAGTCGAGAAAAGGCGTTTAACGCGATAAAAAGGTTTAGTGCGTTATGAATACGGGCTAGCTTACCAAAAGTAAAAATGTGAACTAAATAAGGCCGAGAGTCGTTTTTATTGTTTAAAACACGATTTGTCGACCAGAATATGCTTTTTCAAAAAGCCATTTTCCCATGGTGAGAGACTCATTTTCTGTGAGAAAATGTATTAAAAGAAGGGATTTCCTCAGAAACACTAAAAATACATATTGCACTTGTTTGAAAACGCACAGAACCTTGAAATAGAAGGTTTCTCACCAAAAAGCACATTGGTGAAAACCCTATTTTAAGGCTCTGAGTGTTTGCACACACGTACAACAGGGATGTTTAAACTATAACGTTTTTAGTGAAATCATGTTTCTCTCGAGGAGAAAACACGTTTAAAGCCATAAAAAGATTTCACTGTGTTTTGGCATTGGACCAAGCTACCAACAACCTAAACAATGATCAGAACTGGAGAAATTACACATTGACATTGGGTGAAATCATGTAACTCTTAAGGATGTGTTGCAGACTTGTTGAATAGATTCATTTTTCTTGTTTTGTTTGTTTTTGATGAAATTGTGCTTTTCTCGTCGAGAAAAGGCGTTTCACGCGATAAAAAGGTTTAGTGCGTTATGAATACGGGCTAGCTTACCAAAAGTAAAAATGTGAACTATATAAGGCCGGGAGTCGTTTTTATTGTTTAAAACACGATTTCTCGACCAGAATATGCTTTTTCAAAAAAGCCATTTTCCCATGGCGAGAGACTCGTTTTCTGTGAGAAAATGCATGAAAAGGAGGGATTTCATCAGAAACACTTAAAATACATATTGTACTTGTCTGAAAACGCACAGAACCTTGAAATAGAAGGTTTCTCACCAAAAAGCACATTGGTGAAAACCCTATTTTAAGGCTCTGAGTGTTTGCAAACACGTACAACAGGCATGTTTAAACTATAACGTTTTTAGTGAAATCATGTTTCTCTCGAGAAGAAAACGCGTATAAAGCCATAAAAAGGATTCACTTGTGTTTGGCATTGGACCAAGCTACCAACAACCTAAACAATGATCAGAACTGGAGAAATTACACATTGACTTGGGTGAAATCATGTAACTCTTAAGGATGTGTTGCAGACTTGTTGAATAGATTCATTTTTCTTGTTTTGTTTGTTTTTGATGAAATTGTGCTTTTCTCGTCGAGAAAAGGCGTTTAACGCGATAAAAAGGTTTAGTGCGTTATGAATACGGGCTAGCTTACCAAAAGTACAAATGTGAACTAAATAAGGCCGGGAGTCGTTTTTATTGTTTAAAACACGATTTCTCGACCAGAATAGGCTTTTTCAAAAAAGCCATTTTCCCATGGCAAGAGACTCATTTTCTGTGAGAAAATGCATTAAAAGGAGGGATTTCATCAGAAACACTTAAAATACATATTGTACTTGTCTGAAAACGCACAGAACCTTGAAATAGAAGGTTTCTCACCAAAAAGCACATTGGTGAAAACCCTATTTTAAGGCTCTGAGTGTTTGCAAACACGTACAACAGGCATGTTTAAACTATAACGTTTTTAGTGAAATCATGTTTCTCTCGAGGCGAAAACGCGTATAAAGCCATAAAAAGGATTCACTTGTGTTTGGCATTGGACCAAGCTACCAACAACCTAAACAATGATCAGAACTGGAGAAATTACACATTGACATTGGGGAAAATCATGTAACTCTTAAGGATGTGTTGCAGACTTGTTGAATAGATTCATTTTTCTTGTTTTGTTTGTTTTTGATGAAATTGTGCTTTTCTAGTCGAGAAAAGGCGTTTAACGCGATAAAAAAGGTTTAGTGCGTTATGAATACGGGCTAGCTTACCAAAAGTAAAAATGTGAACTAAATAAGGCCGAGAGTCGTTTTTATTGTTTAAAACACGATTTGTCGACCAGAATATGCTTTTTCAAAAAAGCCATTTTCCCATTGCGAGAGACTCATATTCTGTGAGAAAATGCATTAAAAGGAGGGATTTCATCAGAAACACTTAAAATACATATTGTACTTGTCTGAAAACGCACAAAACCTTGAAATAGATGGTTTCTCACCAAAAAGCACATTGGTGAAAACCCTATTTTAAGGCTCTGAGTGTTTGCAAACACGTACAACAGGCATGTTTAAACTATAACGTTTTTAGTGAAATCATGTTTCTCTCGAGGCGAAAACGCGTATAAAGCCATAAAAAGGATTCACTTGTGTTTGGCATTGGACCAAGCTACCAACAACCTAAACAATGATCAGAACTGGAGAAATTACACATTGACATTGGGGAAAATCATGTAACTCTTAAGGATGTGTTGCAGACTTGTTGAATAGATTCATTTTTCTTGTTTTGTTTGTTTTTGATTAAATTGTGCTTTTCTCGTCGAGAAAAGGCGTTTCACACGATAAAAAGGTTTAGTGCGTTATGAATACGGGCTAGGTTAGCAAGAGTAAAAATGTGAACTAAATAAGGCCGGGAGTCGTTTTTATTGTTTAAAACACGATTTCTCGACCAGAATATGCTTTTTCAAAAAGCCATTTTCCCATGGTGAGAGACTCATTTTCTGTGAGAAAATGTATTAAAAGAAGGGATTTCCTCAGAAACACTAAAAATACATATTGCACTTGTCTGAAAACGCACAGAACCTTGAAATAGAAGGTTTCTCACCAAAAAGCACATTGGTGAAAACCCTATTTTAAGGCTCTGAGTTTTTGCACACACGTACAACAGGGATGTTTAAACTATAACGTTTTTAGTGAAATCATGTTTCTCTCGAGGAGAAAACACGTTTAAAGCCATAAAAAGATTTCACTGTGTTTTGGCATTGGACCAAGCTACCAACAACCTAAACAATGATCAGAACTGGAGAAATTACACATTGACATTGGGTGAAATCATGTAACTCTTAAGGATGTGTTGCAGACTTGTTGAATAGATTCATTTTTCTTGTTTTGTTTGTTTTTGATGAAATTGTGCTTTTCTCGTCGAGAAAAGGCGTTTCACGCGATAAAAAGGTTTAGTGCGTTATGAATACGGGCTAGCTTACCAAAAGTAAAAATGTGAACTAAATAAGGCCGGGAGTCGTTTTTATTGTTTAAAACACGATTTCTCGACCAGAATATGCTTTTTCAAAAAAGCCAATTTCCCATGGCGAGAGACTCGTTTTCTGTGAGAAAATGCATTAAAAGGAGGGATTTCATCAGAAACACTTAAAATACATATTGTACTTGTCTGAAAACGCACAGAACCTTGAAATAGAAGGTTTCTCACCAAAAAGCACATTGGTGAAAACCCTATTTTAAGGCTCTGAGTTTTTGCACACACGTACAACAGGGATGTTTAAACTATAACGTTTTTAGTGAAATCATGTTTCTCTCGAGGAGAAAACACGTTTAAAGCCATAAAAAGATTTCACTGTGTTTTGGCATTGGACCAAGCTACCAACAACCTAAACAATGATCAGAACTGGAGAAATTACACATTGACATTTGGGTGAAATCATGTAACTCTTAAGGATGTGTTGCAGACTTGTTGAATAGATTCATTTTTCTTGTTTTGTTTGTTTTTGATGAAATTGTGCTTTTCTCGTCGAGAAAAGGCGTTTCACGCGATAAAAAGGTTTAGTGCGTTATGAATACGGGCTAGCTTACCAAAAGTAAAAATGTGAACTAAATAAGGCCGGGAGTCGTTTTTATTGTTTAAAACACGATTTCTCGACCAGAATATGCTTTTTCAAAAAAGCCAATTTCCCATGGCGAGAGACTCGTTTTCTGTGAGAAAATGCATTAAAAGGAGGGATTTCATCAGAAACACTTAAAATACATATTGTACTTGTCTGAAAACGCACAGAACCTTGAAATAGAAGGTTTCTCACCAAAAAGCACATTGGTGAAAACCCTATTTTAAGGCTCTGAGTGTTTGCACACACGTACAACAGGCATGTTTAAACTATAACGTTTTTAGTGAAATCATGTTTCTCTCGAGAAGAAAACGCGTATAAAGCCATAAAAAGGATTCACTTGTGTTTGGCATTGGACCAAGCTACCAACAACCTAAACAATGATCAGAACTGGAGAAATTACACATTGACATTGGGTGAAATCATGTAACTCTTAAGGATGTGTTGCAGACTTGTTGAATAGATTCATTTTTCTTGTCTTGTTAGTTTTTAATGAAATCATGTTTCAGTAGGCTATCTTATAAAGAATGACACACACAGGAGTTGCTCAGTGCAGCCAAGTATAATCAAAGTGTCGTGACATGTTCCTGAGCGCGGGTCATGTGTATCTAAGGTAAACTAGTGGATAGCCGATGGCATCGTTCTATCTAGACCCGTAACAAAATTGTGCTTTTCTTGTCAAGAAAAGGCGTTTAACGCGATAAAAAAGGTTTAGTGCGTTATGAATACCGGCTAGGTTACCAAAAGTAAAAATGTGAACTAAATAGGGCCGGGAGTCGTTTTTATTGTTTAAAACACGATTTCTCGACCAGAATATGCTTTTTTTTTTTTTTTTTTAAAAAGCCATATTCCTATGGCGAGAGACTCGTTTTCTGTGAGAAAATGCATTTAAAAGGAAGGATTTCATCAGAACGCTAAAAATACATATTGTACTTGTCTGAAAACCCACAGAACCTTGAAATAGGTTTCTCACCAAAAAGCACATTGGTGAAAACCCTATTTTAAGGCTCTGAGTGTTTGCAAACACGTACAACAGGCATGTTTAAACTATAACGTTTTTAGTGAAATCATGTTTCTCTCGAGGAGAAAACGCGTATAAAGCCATAAAAAGGATTCACTTGTGTTTGGCATTGGACCAAGCTACCAACAACCTAAACAATGATCAGAACTGGAGAAATTACACATTGACATTGGGGGAAATCATGTAACTCTTAAGGATGTGTTGCAGACTTATTGAATAGATTCATTTTTTTTGTTTTGTTTGTTTTTGATGAAATTGTGCTTTTCTAGTCGAGAAAAGGCGTTTAACGCGATAAAAAAGGTTTAGTGCGTTATGAATACGGGCTAGCTTACCAAAAGTAAAAATGTGAACTAAATAAGGCCGAGAGTCGTTTTTATTGTTTAAAACACGATTTGTCGACCAGAATATGCTTTTTCAAAAAAGCCATTTTCCCATGGCGAGAGACTCATATTCTGTGAGAAAATGCATTAAAAGGAGGGATTTCATCAGAAACACTTAAAATACATATTGTACTTGTCTGAAAACGCACAAAACCTTGAAATAGATGGTTTCTCACCAAAAAGCACATTGGTGAAAACCCTATTTTAAGGCTCTGAGTGTTTGCAAACACGTACAACAGGCATGTTTAAACTATAACGTTTTTAGTGAAATCATGTTTCTCTCGAGGCGAAAACGCGTATAAAGCCATAAAAAGGATTCACTTTGTGTTTGGCATTGGACCAAGCTACCAACAACCTAAACAATGATCAGAACTGGAGAAATTACACATTGACATTGGGGAAAATCATGTAACTCTTAAGGATGTGTTGCAGACTTGTTGAATAGATTCATTTTTCTTGTTTTGTTTGTTTTTGATGAAATTGTGCTTTTCTCGTCGAGAAAAGGCGTTTCACACGATAAAAAGGTTTAGTGCGTTATGAATACGGGCTAGGTTAGCAAGAGTAAAAATGTGAACTAAATAAGGCCAGGAGTCGTTTTTATTGTTTAAAACACGATTTCTCGACCAGAATATGCTTTTTCAAAAAGCCATTTTCCCATGGCGAGAGACTCATTTTCTGTGAGAAAATGTATTAAAAGAAGGGATTTCCTCAGAAACACTAAAAATACATATTGCACTTGTCTGAAAACGCACAGAACCTTGAAATAGAAGGTTTCTCACCAAAAAGCACATTGGTGAAAACGCTATTTTAAGGCTCTGAGTGTTTGCACACACGTACAACAGGGATGTTTAAACTATAACGTTTTTAGTGAAATCATGTTTCTCTCGAGGAGAAAACACGTTTAAAGCCATAAAAAGATTTCACTGTGTTTTGGCATTGGACCAAGCTACCAACAACCTAAACAATGATCAGAACTGGAGAAATTACACATTGACATTGGGTGAAATCATGTAACTCTTAAGGATGTGTTGCAGACTTGTTGAATAGATTCATTTTTCTTGTTTTGTTTGTTTTTGATGAAATTGTGCTTTTCTCGTCGAGAAAAGGCGTTTCACGCGATAAAAAGGTTTAGTGCGTTATGAATACGGGCTAGCTTACCAAAAGTAAAAATGTGAACTAAATAAGGCCGGGAGTCGTTTTTATTGTTTAAAACACGATTTCTCGACCAGAATATGCTTTTTCAAAAAAGCCAATTTCCCATGGCGAGAGACTCGTTTTCTGTGAGAAAATGCATTAAAAGGAGGGATTTCATCAGAAACACTTAAAATACATATTGTACTTGTCTGAAAACGCACAGAACCTTGAAATAGAAGGTTTCTCACCAAAAAGCACATTGGTGAAAGCCCTATTTTAAGGCTCTGAGTGTTTGCACACACGTACAACAGGCATGTTTAAACTATAACGTTTTTAGTGAAATCATGTTTCTCTCGAGAAGAAAACGCGTATAAAGCCATAAAAAGGATTCACTTGTGTTTGGCATTGGACCAAGCTACCAACAACCTAAACAATGATCAGAACTGGAGAAATTACACATTGACATTGGGTGAAATCATGTAACTCTTAAGGATGTGTTGCAGACTTGTTGAATAGATTCATTTTTCTTGTCTTGTTAGTTTTTAATGAAATCATGTTTCAGTAGGCTATCTTATAAAGAATGACACACACAGGAGTTGCTCAGTGCAGCCAAGTATAATCAAAGTGTCGTGACATGTTCCTGAGCGCGGGTCATGTGTATCTAAGGTAAACTAGTGGATAGCCGATGGCATCGTTCTATCTAGACCCGTAACAAAATTGTGCTTTTCTTGTCAACAAAAGGCGTTTAACGCGATAAAAAAGGTTTAGTGCGTTATGAATACCGGCTAGGTTACCAAAAGTAAAAATGTGAACTAAATAGGGCCGGGAGTCGTTTTTATTGTTTAAAACACGATTTCTCGACCAGAATATGCTTTTTTTTTTTTTTTTTTTAAAAACCATATTCCTATGTCGAGAGACTCATTTTCTGTGAGAAAATGCATTTAAAAGGAAGGATTTCATCAGAACGCTAAAAATACATATTGTACTTGTCTGAAAACCCACAGAACCTTGAAATAGAAGGTTTCTCACCAAAAAGCACATTGGTGAAAACCCTATTTTAAGGCTCTGAGTGTTTGCAAACACGTACAACAGGCATGTTTAAACTATAACGTTTTTAGTGAAATCATGTTTCTCTCGAGGAGAAAACGCGTATAAAGCCATAAAAAGGATTCACTTGTGTTTGGCATTGGACCAAGCTACCAACAACCTAAACAATGATCAGAACTGGAGAAATTACACATTGACATTGGGGGAAATCATGTAACTCTTAAGGATGTGTTGCAGACTTGTTGAATAGATTCATTTTTCTTGTTTTGTTTGTTTTTGATGAAATTGTGCTTTTCTCGTCGAGAAAAGGCGTTTCACACGATAAAAAGGTTTAGTGCGTTATGAATACGGGCTAGGTTAGCAAGAGTAAAAATGTGAACTAAATAAGGCCAGGAGTCGTTTTTATTGTTTAAAACACGATTTCTCGACCAGAATATGCTTTTTCAAAAAGCCATTTTCCCATGGCGAGAGACTCATTTTCTGTGAGAAAATGTATTAAAAGAAGGGATTTCCTCAGAAACACTAAAAATACATATTGCACTTGTCTGAAAACCCACAGAACCTTGAAATAGAAGGTTTCTCACCAAAAAGCACATTGGTGAAAACGCTATTTTAAGGCTCTGAGTGTTTGCACACACGTACAACAGGGATGTTTAAACTATAACGTTTTTAGTGAAATCATGTTTCTCTCGAGGAGAAAACACGTTTAAAGCCATAAAAAGATTTCACTGTGTTTTGGCATTGGACCAAGCTACCAACAACCTAAACAATGATCAGAACTGGAGAAATTACACATTGACATTGGGTGAAATCATGTAACTCTTAAGGATGTGTTGCAGACTTGTTGAATAGATTCATTTTTCTTGTTTTGTTTGTTTTTGATGAAATTGTGCTTTTCTCGTCGAGAAAAGGCGTTTCACGCGATAAAAAGGTTTAGTGCGTTATGAATACGGGCTAGCTTACCAAAAGTAAAAATGTGAACTAAATAAGGCCGGGAGTCGTTTTTATTGTTTAAAACACGATTTCTCGACCAGAATATGCTTTTTCAAAAAAGCCATGTTCCCATGGCGAGAGACTCGTTTTCTGTGAGAAAATGCATTAAAAGGAGGGATTTCATCAGAAACACTTAAAATACATATTGTACTTGTCTGAAAACGCACAGAACCTTGAAATAGAAGGTTTCTCACCAAAAAGCACATTGGTGAAAACCCTATTTTAAGGCTCTGAGTGTTTGCACACACGTACAACAGGCATGTTTAAACTATAACGTTTTTAGTGAAATCATGTTTCTCTCGAGAAGAAAACGCGTATAAAGCCATAAAAAGGATTCACTTGTGTTTGGCATTGGACCAAGCTACCAACAACCTAAACAATGATCAGAACTGGAGAAATTACACATTGACATTGGGTGAAATCATGTAACTCTTAAGGATGTGTTGCAGACTTGTTGAATAGATTCATTTTTCTTGTCTTGTTAGTTTTTAATGAAATCATGTTTCAGTAGGCTATCTTATAAAGAATGACACACACAGGAGTTGCTCAGTGCAGCCAAGTATAATCAAAGTGTCGTGACATGTTCCTGAGCGCGGGTCATGTGTATCTAAGGTAAACTAGTGGATAGCCGATGGCATCGTTCTATCTAGACCCGTAACAAAATTGTGCTTTTCTTGTCAAGAAAAGGCGTTTAACGCGATAAAAAAGGTTTAGTGCGTTATGAATACCGGCTAGGTTACCAAAAGTAAAAATGTGAACTAAATAGGGCCGGGAGTCGTTTTTATTGTTTAAAACACGATTTCTCGACCAGAATAAGCTTTTTTTTTTTTTTTTTTAAAAAGCCATATTCCTATGTCGAGAGACTCATTTTCTGTGAGAAAATGCATTTAAAAGGAAGGATTTCATCAGAACGCTAAAAATACATATTGTACTTGTCTGAAAACCCACAGAACCTTGAAATAGAAGGTTTCTCACCAAAAAGCACATTGGTGAAAACCCTATTTTAAGGCTCTGAGTGTTTGCAAACACGTACAACAGGCATGTTTAAACTATAACGTTTTTAGTGAAATCATGTTTCTCTCGAGGAGAAAACGCGTATAAAGCCATAAAAAGGATTCACTTGTGTTTGGCATTGGACCAAGCTACCAACAACCTAAACAATGATCAGAACTGGAGAAATTACACATTGACATTGGGGGAAATCATGTAACTCTTAAGGATGTGTTGCAGACTTGTTGAATAGATTCATTTTTCTTGTTTTGTTTGTTTTTGATGAAATTGTGCTTTTCTAGTCGAGAAAAGGCGTTTCACGCGATAAAAAGGTTTAGTGCGTTATGAATACGGGCTAGCTTACCAAAAGTAAAAATGTGAACTAAATAAGGCCGAGAGTCGTTTTTATTGTTTAAAACACGATTTGTCGACCAGAATATGCTTTTTCAAAAAAGCCATTTTCCCATGGCGAGAGACTCATATTCTGTGAGAAAATGCATTAAAAGGAGGGATTTCATCAGAAACACTTAAAATACATATTGTACTTGTCTGAAAACGCACAAAACCTTGAAATAGATGGTTTCTCACCAAAAAGCACATTGGTGAAAACCCTATTTTAAGGCTCTGAGCGTTTGCAAACACGTACAACAGGCATGTTTAAACTATAACGTTTTTAGTGAAATCATGTTTCTCTCGAGGCGAAAACGCGTATAAAGCCATAAAAAGGATTCACTTGTGTTTGGCATTGGACCAAGCTACCAACAACCTAAACAATGATCAGAACTGGAGAAATTACACATTGACATTGGGGAAAATCATGTAACTCTTAAGGATGTGTTGCAGACTTGTTGAATAGATTCATTTTTCTTGTTTTGTTTGTTTTTGATGAAATTGTGCTTTTCTCGTCGAGAAAAGGCGTTTCACACGATAAAAAGGTTTAGTGCGTTATGAATACGGGCTAGGTTAGCAAGAGTAAAAATGTGAACTAAATAAGGCCAGGAGTCGTTTTTATTGTTTAAAACACGATTTCTCGACCAGAATATGCTTTTTCAAAAAGCCATTTTCCCATGGTGAGAGACTCATTTTCTGTGAGAAAATGTATTAAAAGAAGGGATTTCCTCAGAAACACTAAAAATACATATTGCACTTGTCTGAAAACGCACAGAACCTTGAAATAGAAGGTTTCTCACCAAAAAGCACATTGGTGAAAACGCTATTTTAAGGCTCTGAGTGTTTGCACACACGTACAACAGGGATGTTTAAACTATAACGTTTTTAGTGAAATCATGTTTCTCTCGAGGAGAAAACACGTTTAAAGCCATAAAAAGATTTCACTGTGTTTTGGCATTGGACCAAGCTACCAACAACCTAAACAATGATCAGAACTGGAGAAATTACACATTGACATTGGGTGAAATCATGTAACTCTTAAGGATGTGTTGCAGACTTGTTGAATAGATTCATTTTTCTTGTTTTGTTTGTTTTTGATGAAATTGTGCTTTTCTCGTCGAGAAAAGGCGTTTCACGCGATAAAAAGGTTTAGTGCGTTATGAATACGGGCTAGCTTACCAAAAGTAAAAATGTGAACTAAATAAGGCCGGGAGTCGTTTTTATTGTTTAAAACACGATTTCTCGACCAGAATAGGCTTTTTCAAAAAAGCCATTTTCCCATGGCAAGAGACTCATTTTCTGTGAGAAAATGCATTAAAAGGAGGGATTTCATCAGAAACACTTAAAATACATATTGTACTTGTCTGAAAACGCACAGAACCTTGAAATAGAAGGTTTCTCACCAAAAAGCACATTGGTGAAAATCCTATTTTAAGGCTCTGAGTGTTTGCACACACGTACAACAGGGATGTTTAAACTATAACGTTTTTAGTGAAATCATGTTTCTCTCGAGGAGAAAACACGTTTAAAGCCATAAAAAGATTTCACTGTGTTTTGGCATTGGACCAAGCTACCAACAACCTAAACAATGATCAGAACTGGAGAAATTACACATTGACATTGCGTGAAATCATGTAACTCTTAAGGATGTGTTGCAGACTTGTTGAATAGATTCATTTTTCTTGTTTTGTTTGTTTTTGATGAAATTGTGCTTTTCTCGTCGAGAAAAGGCGTTTCACGCGATAAAAAGGTTTAGTGCGTTATGAATACGGGCTAGGTTACCAAAAGTAAAAATGTGAACTATATAAGGCCGGGAGTCGTTTTTATTGTTTAAAACACGATTTCTCGACCAGAATATGCTTTTTCAAAAAAGCCAATTTCCCATGGCGAGAGACTCGTTTTCTGTGAGAAAATGCATTAAAAGGAGGGATTTCATCAGAAACACTTAAAATACATATTGTACTTGTCTGAAAACGCACAGAACCTTGAAATAGAAGGTTTCTCACCAAAAAGCACATTGGTGAAAACCCTATTTTAAGGCTCTGAGTGTTTGCAAACACGTACAACAGGCATGTTTAAACTATAACGTTTTTAGTGAAATCATGTTTCTCTCGAGAAGAAAACGCGTATAAAGCCATAAAAAGGATTCACTTGTGTTTGGCATTGGACCAAGCTACCAACAACCTAAACAATGATCAGAACTGGAGAAATTACACATTGACATTGGGTGAAATCATGTAACTCTTAAGGATGTGTTGCAGACTTGTTGAATAGATTCATTTTTCTTGTCTTGTTAGTTTTTAATGAAATCATGTTTCAGTAGGCTATCTTATAAAGAATGACACACACAGGAGTTGCTCAGTGCAGCCAAGTATAATCAAAGTGTCGTGACATGTTCCTGAGCGCGGGTCATGTGTATCTAAGGTAAACTAGTGGATAGCCGATGGCATCGTTCTATCTAGACCCGTAACAAAATTGTGCTTTTCTTGTCAAGAAAAGGCGTTTAACGCGATAAAAAAGGTTTAGTGCGTTATGAATACCGGCTAGGTTACCAAAAGTAAAAATGTGAACTAAATAAGGCCGGGAGTCGTTTTTATTGTTTAAAACACTATTTCTCGACCAGAATATGCTTTTTTTTTTAAAAAAAAAAAGCCATTTTCCTATGTCGAGAGACTCATTTTCTGTGAGAAAATGCATTTAAAAGGAAGGATTTCATCAGAACGCTAAAAATACATATTGTACTTGTCTGAAAACCCACAGAACCTTGAAATAGAAGGTTTCTCACCAAAAAGCACATTGGTGAAAACCCCATTTTAAGGCTCTGAGTGTTTGCAGACATGTACAACAGGCATGTTTAAACTATAACGTTTTCAATGAAATCATGTTTCTCTCGAGGAGAAAATGCGTTTAAAGCAATAAAAAGGATTCACTGTGTCTGGCATTGGACCAAGCTACCAACAACCTAAACAATGATCAGAACTGGTGAAATTACACATTGACAATGGGCGAAAACACGTAACTCTTAAGGATGTGTTGCAGACTTGTTGAATAGATTCATTTTTCTTGTTTTGTTTGTTTTTGATGAAATTGAGCTTTTCTAGTCGAGAAAAGCACGCGATAAAAAGGTTTAGTGCGTTATGAATACGGGCTAGGTTACCAAAAGTAAAAATGTGAACTAAATAAGGCCGGGAGTCGTTTTTATTGTGTAAAACACGATTTCTCGACCAGAATATGCTTTTTAAAAAAAGCCATTTTCCTATGTCGAGAGACTCATTTTCTGTGAGAAAATGCATTTAAAAGGAGGGATTTCATCAGAAACGCCAAAAATACATATTGTACGTATCTGAAAACGCACAGAACCTCGGAATAGAAGGTTTCTCACCAAAAAACCCATGGGTGATGTAGTGATATAATGCTATGTATATCCACTGGAACTACACTCGGTGTTATGTACTATCCGGACTGTTATTAATGTTACACCACTACCATGTACGCTTATTATGTCTGACAACTGAGCCACGATTAAACCTGAGTTCTGTAACCCGGTGTGGTCATTGATCCTCTGCCAATACTACGCCAAGTATTACTTCATGGTGGCAGCGGTAAAGTACTCTCTATGAAGAATGAAGATAGACTGTTAAAATTGTCCGTGGATAATTTCTGTCATCATTCAAGCAAGAGTGCGCGGGAGCTGAGCTGGCCGCAAAGCTAACTAGCTAGCTAGCAACAGGAGACGTCATGGCATCGCATCTACCGACGATGAATTGGTCGGACCCGGACCTGGGTGAGGCAATTTCACTGTATAAACAGAAAATGACTCTGTATTTAGAAGATGAAGAAATAAATGGCGCAGCTAAACAACCTAGGAAAATATGTCGTGGAATCGGAGATGAAGGATTAAAAAGGCTGAACGCCAGTGGTCTCACCGATGATGAAAATAAAAAGCCTGCCAAACTAAGGGACTTCTTTGAAAAACAGCTAACGTTGAACGTAAATTTCAGAATCCATAGACTGCAATTGATGCAACACAGACAGAAACCAGATGAGAATATTGATGATTTTGTGACCAGAGCCAGAACACTAGCACAGTAATGTCAGTTTTCAGACGAAGAGCTTAACGAGCGTATGATTGAGCTTATTATTGTGAGCACTCCCCATGATGCTATGAGGAATGATCTATACGGCAAACCAAAAGGATACTTCTTAGCAGAGGTTCTCGCCGAGGGACGAATATATATGAAGCCCTGACAACAGGCAATGAACAGTTAGACAAACTTAGCCTGTCACACAATGAGAGAATCCAGGCTGTGGACAGGGACCGCATATGTCGTAACTGTGGGAGACAAACAGCACAAGCGCAAAACCGATAGACAAAAAGCAACAGAGCAGGGCTCGCATACATGCTGTAGAGAGTAGCAGTGAAACAGACAGTGAGAACGAAAGTACCTACCAGAAACAGTTCCACTCCATAACTATCAGTGAAAAGTGCATGCAAGCATAGACAGCAAGCCAGCCAGAGAGGATGCGTACACAGTCCTGAAGGTGACACCACCTGACCTACCTGGTCGTGGATACACACTACGTCTGAAGATAGACACAGGTGCGTCAGGCAACACACTCCCATTGCGTACCTTCAAGCAGATGTACGGTGAAAATGCATGCACCCAGAAACGACTGAAAAACACCAACAGGAGGCTATCTGCATACAGTGGTCACACCATCCCCTGCCTAGGCACCATTGACATTCCATGCCAGTACAAAGAATCCAAATGGATCAATGCAACGTTCTACGTTGTAGACGTACTAGGGCCAGCCATAGTTGGGCTGCCAACATGTGAACTGTTAAACCTAGTGACTGTCAATGTAGATGCAGGGACCGAGAAAGGAAATGCAAACCAGGGAAAAGTCAAGACAAGACAGACAAAACCCAAAATGACCATATCTAACAGTGCAGACCTAAAGAGAGCATACCCAGACCAGTTTGACAAAATTGGCAACTTCAGTGGAAAGGCCAAGCTCTTCCTGAAAAAGGATGCTGAACCATTCATAGACCCACCACGTAAGTGCACCATTCACATCAAAGACAAACTGAAAGATGAACTGAATAACCTAGTCGAACAAGATGTGTTAAGAAAAGTAGAACAGCACACAGACTGGTGCTCGAGTCTGGCATACAGCACAAAGAAAGACGGTTCCCTTTGTATATGCTTAGACCCCCAAAAGGTTAATGCCAGCCTTGGGAGATGCCCACACAAGATTCCTACTGTGGAGGAACTGAACCTGAAGTTTGCAAATGCAAAAATATTCAGCAAACTTGACGCAAAAGCTGGATATTGGTCAATACACCTAGAGGAAGAGTCACAACTGCTAACCACATTCCGAACTCCATTTCGTAGATACTGCTGGAGACGTTTGCCATTTGGTCTCAGTGTCTCTCAAGATCTCTTCCAGGTAAAGATGGACCAAATCCGGGAGGGGCTCGATGGTGTCGTCAGCATAGCCGATGATATCGCAGTCTACGGGGCGAGCGAAGAGGAGCATGACAGGAACCTGACCAACCTGATGGAGAGAGCAGCCAAGACAGGTATTGTGTTCAACAGTGACAAGTGCACAATCAAACAGACAAGCATCTCATTCTTTGGCAACCTGTACATAGACAAGGGTATCAAACCTGACCCAGCCAAAATCAGGGACATCCAGAAAATGCCGACACCCCAGAACAAAGATGAACTGAGCAGATTCTTGGGGATGCTGACCTACCTGTCGCCCTACATCCCAAAGTTTGCAGACAAAGCACACACAATGAGGGTGCTGCTGAAAAGTGACGTGCTTTGGACATGGGACACTGACCACCAAAAGAGCTTTGAGGACCTGAAATCAGTTATCACCGAACATGACTGCCTGAAAGTACTATGATCCAAGCACACCTCTGACACAGAAAGGACTGGGCGTGGCATTAGTGCAGAACAACAGAACCATAGCTTTTGGCTCAAAGACACTGGACGACTGCCAATCCAGGTACAGCAACATAGAGCGAGAAATGCTGGCCATAGTCTATAGAATGCAGCGATACCATACCTACCCGTATGGGAAGTCATTCATTGTAGTTACAGACCACAAACCCCTCGATAACATATGCACAAAGCCACTGCATGCCGCCCCGCCACGGCTTCAGCGAATGCTGATAAAAACACAAGGATACAACTACGAGGTCACGTAACGACCAGGAAACCAGATAGTCCTGGCAGACACACTCAGCCGACTACCCAATCCCGAGAACAACAGCAACATCGAGCTGGACGAGCACACTGATGGAATAGAGGCAGAAGTCGAGGATCCAGAGATGCTCACTGTTGCAATGATAAACTTCTCTCCCGAGAAACAGGACGCACTCCACACGGAAACCACCAGCGACCCCAGACTCAATGCACTGAAAGAGCTGATCCACCAGGGATGGCCAGACAACATCAAATATCTACCAAGACAACTACGTGAATACTGGTCATTCAGAGATGAGCTCGCAGTTGAAGCAGGAGTCATATTCAAAGGCAGACAGGTGGTCATCCCAGACTCCATGAATGATTCTATACTCGAACAGCTGCATGTAGGACACCAGGGCATCGAAAAGACATGGCGACTGGCGAGAGAATGTGTGTACTGGATCAGAATGAACGATGACATCGAAAGAGTCTGCAGGTTATGTAGCGTATGCGTGGAACATCAGGATGCAAATCCAAAGCAACCTCTCAACCCACACAACACACCGTCAAAACCATGGCAATCCCCAGCTTCTGATCTATTCGAGATCGATGGACATCAGTATTTACTGATTGTGGACAGATATTCTAAGTTCCCTCTAGTTGATGAAATGCCCATGCCTGTGTCCAGCCGGGCAGTTGCACAAAAAATGGAAATGTACATGTCTCTTTTTGGAAGGCCTGACGAGATACTTACAGATAATGGACCCCAGTACACAGGGCACGCGTTTCAGAAATTCACGGCTGACTGGGGAATCAGGTAAGTGACAAGCTCACCCCACTATCCAAAAAGCAATGGATTCATTGAGAGGCATGTGCGACACATCAAATCCATTGTGAAGAAAACCATGAGACAAGGAGGTAACATACAAGTGGCCTTACTACAGGTCAGAGCAACACCCATCGACAGTAAACTACCATCACCAGCAGAACTGATCTTCGGAAGGCCAGTCACCACCCTGCTGCCGAGTCGAGGGGACCCAGGCAAGGAGGAAAACCGACTCCACCTGGAGCAGAGAACAGCAGACATGAAGGAACATCATGACCGCAGCAGCGGCAGAGAACTACCTCCACTCGGTCCCGGACAGCACGTATCTGTCCTAAACAAGGAAAAAGGGACTTGGTATCCAGCCACCGTCATACAAAAGTGCGATGAGCCAAGGAGCTACATTGTGCAAACATCAAATGGGAACAAACTCAGACGTGGCAGGAGCCACCTGCGGGAAATTCACCACCCCCATGCACTGAGGAGCGCAAGAACCCGCTTCACAGAACCTCAACGGGACACTCATGCAGCTGGAACTTCTTCCAGCCAAACCTGTGAAACACATAAGACAGTACGCACAAGATATGGAAGAGCTGTTTCCAAACCAGCTCACTACAAGGACTATGAGTAGAGACAATCACACACAAAAGGAGGACTCTGAATATGTTTATTGTTTTGTGAGATGGACAATTCTGAGCTGTGTTGTCTAAAAAAAAAATAATAATAAAAAAAGAGAAGTCAACCTCTGTGTAATGACTGTACAATGCTGATCAATGATTGTACCACATTGGAATTGCGTGATATGTTCGTTTATATAACCGAATGTTCTGGAGTATTTTGATACTGAAAAAATTGAAAACTAAATAGGGGGATGTAGTGATATAATGCTATGTATATCCACTGGAACTACACTAGGTGTTATGTACTACCCGGACTGTTATTATGGTTACACCACTACCATGTATGATTATTACGTCTGCCTACTGAGCCACGATTAAACCTGAGTTCTACAACCCGGTGTGGTCATTGATCCTCTACCAATACTACCCCAAATATTACTTCACTATTTATCATACTTATATATAATTATTATAATTTTTTTCGTATTTCTATTTCTTATTTCATCTTTATTTTATTTGTTTCTGTTTCTATTTTCTTATGTTGTATCTAGTTAGTTTTTAGTTATTAGTGCATGAGTGTCTGTAATAGAACCCAATTTTCCCACGGGGATGAATAAAGTATTCTGACTCTGATTCTGAATTACTCTATTGTTCCATAAATTTTAACCATGGGGAGAGAAATTGACTAAATATCATTTTCCAAATCTGAAGAATTTGTCTATGGAAATTTGATAACTTGAGAGGAATATTGCCTACCTCAAAATCATATTTTAAAACAAAATCAAGGCCACCACGTTTTTTTAAGCAAGACCTTGGTATGTGAAACCACATAGAAGTTGGCTGTGTCACGTATGCTTTTACTCATTTAATCTTAAGAATTCTAACCACTGATTCAAATTCTAAAGCTTTAATACCACCTTATCATACTCTTTAACTAGCTGTGATCTTTTTATATAATGAGTTTTATTTTTCCATATGAATTGGAATATAACTGAGTTGGCTTTTTTAACATCATTGGAAGAAACATATAGGGAGTGACACGGATAAATTAATTTGGAGATACCTTCTGCTTTAGATAAGATGACTCTACCAAAAATAATAAGATCTCTGGTCAGCAAGTGACCGAAAGATTGCTTCATATCACCTATTGATTAGAAATATTAATGGCTTCTCCTCTAATGACATTTTTAGACATTGTCATTCCTAGATATTTAACTTCAGACTCAACTCTAATTGAAGCAATTTGAGAATCTGTGCATCAATGAATGGGAAGTAATTCACATTTTTTAATGTTAATATTAAGGGATAATCCTGATGCCTTAGAAAATAATGAAATTGTATTAAGGGCTTTCTTTATTATAGAATCGTTTGTTAAGAAATGAATGAATGCCTTTGTCATTGCACAGCTGTACAACGAAATTAAGTGCAACTTCCCAGTGGTACAAAATTAAAAAAAAAACTATATACACACACACACAAATAGTCAAAATACAAATAGACACACATTTGCAGCACAAGCAACATATAGATAACGCATGCATAAGCGTAAAAATAAGTGTAATATCTGTTACACTAGATAAATAGTCTGTGTATCGCACTAACCCAAGTCAGCATATTTTACTGCACATGCAAAATGTACAGGTGTTATTGTACAGTTTCAGGATATTATTGCAACTTTTGAGCTGGTTAACAGAGTTCACTTCTTTAATGACACTTGGGTAGAAACTGTTCAAAAGTCTGGAAGTATGGGTCTTGAAATACCCATAGCGCCTCCCAGAGGGCAGCAGCGTGAAAAGGTGGTTGCCTGGGTGAGATGAGTCTTTGATTTATGTTTGTGGTCTGACGTAGGCAGCGGGATCTGTATATGTCCTCAAGTGAAGGTAGCTGTGTGCCAATGGTTTCTGTGCTGACTTCATCACTCTCTGCAGAGCTTTCTTATCAGCCACAGTGCAGCTGGCACACCACACTAAGATGCCATAAGTGAGGATGCTCTCTATGGAGCAGTAATGGAAGGACACCAGCAGCAGCTGGGACAAATTAGCTCTCCCAGTGTCCTTAGAAAGTAAAACCGCTTCTTCACAAGGGAAGTTGTATTAACAGTCCATGTGAGGTCCTGGGAGATGTGTGTGCCAAGAAATTTTAAGCTGGTCACCTTCTCCACCATGTCTCCGCCGACGTATAAGGGAGCAGGTTCCTCTTCCTGTTTCCTAAAGTTGATTATGATTTCCTTCGTTTTGGAGGTGTTGAGTGCCAAGTTGTTACTGGAGCACCATACTGACAGTTTGTGGACCTCATCCCTGTAGGCAGATTCATTGCCATTCTGTATATGTCCCACCCAACCCAGTTGCACGGACTTTCGTGATGGCATCACGTTAATTAATCTATCATGATACCATCACGAATATGACCTGATTTACGTGATGTGGTCACGATATGATAGAACCCTAACCCTAACCCTAACCTTCGTGACCACATCACATAAATCAGGTCATAACTGTGATGGTATCACAATCGAAAGTCCATGCGACTGGGTAGTCCCACCACAGTGATGTCATCTGCAAATTTTACTATGGTATTTGTACTGTGGGTTGGTGTGCAGTCATGTGTGTAAAGTGAATGGAGATGGAGACTCAGCACGCAGCCCTGTGGAGCTCCAGTGCTGAGTGTCAAGGTCGATGAGTGCTGTGTCCCCAGCCTGACAGTCTGTGGACTATTTGTCAAAACGTATTTTATCCATCTGCATGTGGACTGGCAGACACCTAGCTGTCAATCAGTGCGTAAGCTTCCTTCAGGAAAGCTCTCTTTCTCTTTCTCCTAACATCCTGAACCAACGGCCACAGTTTGGTATGAGCCTCCCGATCTCCTTTGGAGAAATCTTCTTTGAAGCATATGTGCATCTCGCTGCAAACCCTCGCATCTGTTGTTGTCATGTGTAGAATCTCTATGTATCTATAGTAGTCTGAGATAACGAAATAGTTCTGTTTGTTGTACTCACGCAGGTCCAGAGCTCTATGGCCTGTCAGGTAGCAGAGTAGAGATCAATGGCTTCTTTTGCTGTGCTCTTCTTGACTCACAGCAAAACTGACATGACAAGACCTTGTTTTTTATCTGTGAGGAAATGCCCAGCCACCAGACAGAGGCGTTTGCCATCTCCCAACATTTTGTGAGGCCCTGATGTCCATCATGAATCCTATCAAGAAGGTCTGTCCTCAATGTCTCAGGTATCACTACTCGGCATCCCCTAGTAACCATCCCCTTATACTCTGAAAGTTCACATTTCATTGGAAAATACTCTTATGTTACCTGGGACTTTACTCACGTGTTCAGACCACCCTGACCTGATGTGTCTGATCACCGTCTGTAGCATCTTATCCGCTGCTGTGGCTGCTCTGATGCTGGCCAGCTTCTGTGGAGTAGCAGGCATGTTCTCAATGACAGCTGCGATGTAGCACTCAACATCTGAGTGTGTGTCCCTCTCATACTCTGTGTGGCGCACAGAGCTCCTTGACAGTGTGTGTGCCACAACGAGAGTCTTTCCAGGTGCATACTCAGCTATGGGTTTAAACCTCATGAGCCGCATAAGAAGTCTCTGGCGCCGTAGTGGAACATTGTCTAACTCTTTGCTGTTCATTAGTGGGATCAAGGGCTTGTGGTCTGTCACTAGTTTGAAACTCTTGAGGTCATAGAGGTATTTTTCAAACCGCTCGCAGGCCCAGACACACGCCAAACACTCTTTCTCGATCTGCACGTATCTGGTTTCCACGTCAGTCAATCTCCTGGAGCAGTATGCCACTGGCTTCCAGTCTTCCCTATGGAGCTGCAGTAGCATGTCACTGATCCCATAGCTGCTTGCATCAGCTGAGACTGCGGTGGGTTTGTTGACATCGTAGAATGTCAACAGGAGCCCTTTAAGCCTCTCAAACGCTGTCTGTTGTGCTGGCCCCCAGGGCCATGCTGTCTTGGACCTTAGCAGCTCATACAGTGGCTGGCCCACTGTGGATAGGTTTGGCATGTATTTACCGAGGTAGCTCACCATGGCAAGGACTCGTTTCAGGTCCTGCATATTCCCTGGTGTGATAAGCTCTTGAATAGCCTCCACTTTGGCTGGATCTGATCGCACGCCAGCGGCATCGATCACATGTCCCAGGAAGTGAAGCTGTTTCTGCCTCAGCACACACTTTTCCTTGTTGAGTTTAAGTCCAGCAGACTCGACTCTCTCCAGCACTTTCTGAAGACGAAGGTTGATGTTCTTCCAATGTTCCTTCTGTACACGACTATGTCGTCCATGTACACAGCTGGCCCCTATAGGTCATGCAGTGTCTCTTGTCATTTTTCTTTGAAATAGCTCCGGTGCGCTCGTTATTCCAAACGGTAAGCATCGGAAACAGTACCTGGCGAATGGAGTGATGAACGTCGTCAGCATGGCACTGTCGCTGTGCAAAGGAATCTGGAAAAATCCTGAGGCTGCGTTGAGGCTGGAGAACACCATTGCTCTGCTCAGCTTGGCTATGATCTCCTCCGGTGTAGGTAAGATGAATATCTGTCTCTCTCTTAACCTATTCATTAAGTTTCTTTTGATCCACACATAGTTGCACTTTTCCAGACCTTTTCAGGACGGGCACCATAGGGGCTCACCAATCTGTCGGCTCTGTTACCTCCTCTACGTATAATGCTGTTCTCCTCCATCCAACGCAGCTCCTCTCTAACCTTGTGCATTAGGGGTATTGGGACCCTGCGCGCTGTGTGCACTGCATATGGTGTGGCATTGTTCTTTAACGGTATCTTTACAGGCTCTGTCTTGAGAGTGCCATGCTCTCCAAATGCATTATGGACCTCCTCGACTCACTTCACAAGGCCCATCTCTGCTGAAGTTGAATGGCTGAGTAAGTTATTGACACTCTGCCCTCTGATAACATACACTGGGAACGAGTATGACTTCCCCTTGTACATGGTGCATGCTTGAAACTGCCGTTGACAATTCAATTGACCCCCCTGTACTGTATAGTGAAATGCTGGTCTGCTTTAGTTCTCTCTCTGGAATTAGCATATTGAAAGTCTCTTCACACATTACACTTTTTGGGATCAATCTCCTCAGTATCAATCTTAAACGCCACTGGTGCTGCACCAATGACAAGCTGCACTGTCCAGTTTTCATCACTCAAGTTTGCATTCGCTGATCCCAAAAAGTATGCATTCTGTTTATCAGTCTTTGTAACTTCACTCACTGATTTGCTCTTACACATTCTCTCCCAATGTCAATTTTTGTTGCACTTGTTGCATGCTGATTTGAATGCTGGGCATCTTTTCTGGTTTTTGTGTTGCATTTTCCACATCTGCCGCACTTTCCTCCGTGCTCCGTGTTTCTGGACTATTTGCCTCCTTTCTGTTTAGCATTACGTTGCCATTTCGGGTTTTTCTTCCACGCGTGCACCTCTTGCACAGCTGCTGCATCGCTTGTAGCTTCCTCTTGCTTGCTAATTTGCATGCTAACGGTCCCTGACTGACGCATTGACTGTATTGTTTATGCTAGCGTGAGCTCATTCATGAGTTGCAACTTACGAGACTGCTTTTTATCTAGAATCCCACCACGATCCGGTCACGAATATTCTCATCCCTGTTTATCCCGAACTCGCAGTGCTCTGATAGCTAATAAAGGGCTCTGATAAATGTCTCTGCTTTCTCACCTGGCTATTACACCCGCTGATGGAAAATGGCTCGCTCGTGGATAACATTCTGTTTAGGGAAAAAGTACTCATTGTATTTATCCATGACTATATTGTAATCCTTCTCGTGTGCTGCGTCAGCAAAGGTGAGACTTGAAAATATTCTCTGCTTCACCCCCCATCGCATATATTAGAGAATTAACTTGTACTTCACCATCTTCTTCCTTGTGGAGCTTGACACGTGAATCTCTCGAAGCCTCTTTTCTAATCAGTCCATTCCGTCGGTTTATCAAAGCAAATGTCTTCTGGTGGGCTAAACTTCTCCATAATTCACTATCTTTGTGAGTATATCCCACTTCTGACACCATGTAATGAATCACGGAATGTCCAGTCAAACGGAGCAGGTTACGTATCTACTTTATTACACTAATAGGTCAGCTCACATGTATGCAACACGACTTTCACGCATCCAGTGCACTGTCGTAAAAAACACTGTCATGTACAGCCACATCTCACAGTTTCCGTCACTGTCGTGCACATTACCATATTAACTGTAATACTATGACATATGGATTATTCTTTCAATGTATTGTAGCGAATTCGGGGGGCAGCTCGGCCGGACCGTCACAGCCAGGACACGAACTCGGATTTCCCGCAGCGCGGGCGACAACGTTAACCGGTCGACTAAAGGGCCCGACTATTGTATTTTTAAATCACTTCAGGACACAGCGCTGTCGCGCGACACAACCTCTCCGTGGCATTCTTTATTTAGACTGACACAGCATCAAAGGCAGACCTGATCAAACAACCCAGAGCCCGCAGGCATCACCAATCGATCCCAGCACAATAGAACAGCACCAAATCAAATGCAGCACTGTCGATGTGTTCAGACATAACATTCCCCCCCCCCCCGGCAGGATTTCAAACATGAAAGGTTGACACAAAGTCCTCTAGGTGGCCAGGGCGTAAACGTGTGCGAACAGGTCGCGGGGTGGCCTGAGGCTGGGCAGGCCGAGGTGGGGAGGGAGAAGGCAGGGTAAGCTGAGGCCCAGGAATGTCTGGGGCCCGTGTAGGAGCTGCATGAAGCCCCGGGGCGTCTCGCCATGCTGAGGGAATGGCTATGGTTGTGTCACCAGCTGTGTGTAGCGGAGCTGACACCTTCCGTAGACGACTGGAGTGCCACCGAGTGCCATCGCTGAGGAGGTAAGTGGCTGGGCCCAGCTGACGGGTGACTTGGAGAGGAGAGGACCAGTATGAAGCCATTCTATTGTCCCTGTGGGGCCTGTGGACCCTGACCCAGTCTGACACATTGATGTCTGGCACCCTGGTTCGTTTTGACTGGTCAAACCATTGCTTCATCCGCGTCTGCTGACGAGTGACTGAGGCTCTGACCCCAGAGGGAGGTGCCTGAGGTGTGGAGGAGCGGAGCCTGTCAAGGGGCATGCACAGTTCCCGGCCTAGCATGAGAGAGGCTGGGGAGACGCCTGTGGTCGAGTGCTGTGTGGCCCGATAGTGCAGCAGAGTGTGACGGATGGCCTGCGTGAAAGAGCACCCTTGGGCCATGTGTGCTCTGAGGCCGTTCTTCAGTGACTGGTGAAAACGTTCAACGCCGCCATTGGCCTGGGGGTGGTAGTACGCAGTGCGTATATGACGGATGCCCTTGCTTTCGAGATAAGCAGTGAACTCAGCAGAGACCAGCTGAGGGCTGTTGTCAGTGGTGATGGTCTTTGGGAGGCCCCAGCGAGAGAAAAGAGAGTCCAGGAAGTCGATGATGATCTGTGAGGTCACAGTGCCGGAAGTGGTGAGTTCAGGCCATTTTGACTGTAGATCGTAGGCGACCACCATGAAGCGTTGGTGGTGGGGAACTCCATGGATCTCACCACAAATGTCCAACTGCAGGTGTTCCCAGGGCTGAGAGGGCCAGGCGAGAGGTTGCAGGGGTGGGGGAGCCTGGTGACCAGTCTTGCCACTCACAAGGCAAGCAGAACAGTCCTTCACCAGAGCCTCAATATCTCTGTCTATCCCCGGCCACCACACCAGGTCTCGGCAGCGCTGTTTCAGTTTCACAATGCCCAGGTGGCCTTCATGCGCTGTATTCAAAACACGTGCACGGAGAGCAGCTGGGACCACTGTGCAAAACCCACGTGCCACGCAGGTGTCGTTCCAGCAGGAGAGCTCCTGTCTGACTCGGGCGAACGCAGCCAGCTCCTCTGGGACCTTGTGAGGTCAGCCGTTCTGGATGTAGGTGCGGAGCTGGGAGAGGACAGGGTCCTGTTCGGAGGCTGCCCTCAGCTCCTGCAGAGAGACAGTGGCCTGGAGGGGTGTGTGTAGCATTTGGACAATGTCCTTTTCCACACAGTCAGTGTCCGTCTGTGGAGCTGGGGTGGAGACAGAGCGAGAGAGCAGGTCGGCGACAACATTGTCTCTGCCTGGGGTGAACTGCAGGCTGAAGTTGTACTGGCGGAGGCGGTCAGACCAGCGGTGCAGCCTCAGGGGTTTGTGGCCTGTCCCAGATGTGGACAGCAGCGCTGTCAGGGCCTGGTGATCTGTCCTGAGGGTGAAGGAGCGGCCATAGAGGTAGAGGTGCCACCTTTCACAAGCCCAGATACAGGCTAACGCCTCACGCTCACCCACGGAGTACCGCTGCTCGGTCAGGTTGAGGGCACGGGAGGCGAAGGCAATGGGCTTCTCCACACCGTTCTGGGTTTGAGACAGCACAGCCCCTATCGCTGTGGCTGATGCGTCACAGGTCACAAAGGTGGAGCTGGAGATGTCGAAGTGAGCCAACACTGGTGGTGAAGTCAGTTGAGTCTTGAGATCATGCACAGCGTCACTGCATGCCTTTGACCACACCCATGGCTCGTCCTTACGCAGCAGCTGGCGCAGGGGGGCTGTGGTCGCAGAGTACTGGAGAAGAAACCTCAGGTAGTAACTTGTCATACCCAGGAAGGAGGCGACCTGGGCGGCCGAGCTGGGCTCAGGGATGGCCTGAATGGCGTCCATGTTGGATTGTAGTGGAGTTACACCGCTCGCTGACAGCCAGAACCCCACGAAGTCAATGGCTGGCACAGAGAGGACACATTTCTCAGCATTGAGAGTTAGCTTGTGCTTGGACAGGGCTGCGAAGACCATGTTGAGGCGCTTGTCGCGGATTTCACTGGTGGGCCCGTGTACCACTATATCGTCCAGATAAATGGCCATGCCCAGTATGCCAGCCAGCACAGAGACCATGATTTTCTGGAAGCAGCTAGGGGCGGAGCTGAGACCGAAAGGCATCCTGGTGTAGCGAAACACTCCTGCATGTGTCACAAAGGCTGTGAGGTTTCGGCTGCTGGGGTGGAGGGGCACCTGTAAGTACCCCTGTCTGAGGTCAAGCTTGGAGAACACCTCAGAGCCATAGAACTGAGCAGTGAGTTCTTCTGAGGTGGGCAGTGGATACTTATCAGGGACCACTGCCTTATTTACTGCACGTAGATCGACGCAGACACGCAGGCCCCCCGACTTCTTCTTAGCCACCACGAGGTTTGAGACCCAAGGTGATGCGTCCACCGGTTCAATGATGCCAGCTTCCAGCAGTTGTTGCAGCTCGGCGGAGACCCCATCACGGAGAGCCAACGGGATGCGGCGCAGTGGTTGGATGACAGATTTCACAGCAGGGTTGAGGAGAGGTTGATGGGCGAAGGCGGAGAGGCAGCCCAGCCCCATAAACAGCGATGGCCACTTCTGCTGCCAAGGTGTGGCAACAGTCAGGATTGCTGCCCCCCTTGTGTCTAAGAGGGAGAACCCCAGAGCGGAGAACAGGTCCAGGCCCATCAGGTTGGCCCCACGGCGTGCCACATGAAAAACTGCATTGGGCACCAGCTTGTTTCCATAGCGGACAGTCACTTGGAGAGAGCCAACCAGATCGATTTTGGAGTCACCATACCCACAGAGGACAGCTGAGGGTGTGGACAGTGGCAGTGAACCGAAAAATTGACTGTAGGTATCAACATTCAGGAGAGACACACTTGCACCGGTGTCCAACAGCAGGGGGATGCACACATCATTAATGTTGACTGTGCATGATTTGAATGACACTGGCCCAGAGCTCACCTTGTGAATGACGGCGGTTGAAGACTGGGGGGTATGGCCCTCTGACCCAGCCGGGGAAGATCGACAGACGTTGGCAAAGTGATTGTGCTTACCGTAGCTACGGCATGTCTGGCCACAGGCAGGGCAGTTCTGAGCCCTTGAAACATGAGACCGAGACCCACAGTTACCACAGGACTGTTGAGGGCGGGGCCGAGAACGCCGTCGTTGCAGTTGCAAGACGTCCCCAGTGGAGTCCGCGCCCGCCTCGCTCTGGCTGGGTTGCGTCCCGAGGGGCAGCCATGAGTAGAGGGAGGAGTCGTTGGCAGCTTGACTGGAGGTGGCCACTTGCTGTGTATTTAGCATAGCAGCACACTCAGCTGCTCCCTCAACCTGTAGTGCGATGGTAATTGCTCTGGACAGCAGCAGATCGTCTTTTTCCAGCAGCAGAGTCTCACGCACCTTTGCGTTGTTGGTGTGTTCGATTAGCTGGTCACGAACCATCTCGTCCTGAAGCGCGCCAAACTTGCATGAGCAAGCTAGCCCTCGCAAATTAGCGACGTACTGCCGCACAGACTCACCAGGCAGCCAGCGAGTCCATGGTACCGGAGGCTCGCCAGGTAATGCCAGGAAGGGGGCAGGTGGTGGGAGAGAGATATCAGCCATCCTCGTCGCCAATATTGTATTTTTAAATCACTTCAGGACACAGCGCTGTCGCTCGACACAACCTCTCCGTGGCATTCTTTATTTAGACTGACACAGCATCAAAGGCAGACCCGATCAAACAACCCAGAGCCCGCAGGCATCACCAATCGATCCCAGCACAATAGAACAGCACCAAATCAAATGCAGCACTGTCGATGTGTGCAGACATAACACCGACCCGTTAGCCAAGGGCTACCGAGCCTATTCATCCGTGATCGTTACATTGCCCCCTTCCTTCAGGATTCACAGCCAGGACGCGAACCTGGGGCTTCCGCACCGCAAGCGACAACGTTAACCACTCGACTAAAGGGTCCGACCCGTTAGCCAAGGGCTAAGCGAGCCTACTTATTCGCTGTGTCTGTGAATGTTCCCATTCATCCAGGTCATGGTTATCCAAAGGAGTTGAATCAAGTGCAACTGGACTTGGTCTATATCCGTGAAGACGTTCCCCCTCTCATCCAAGAGGCTTCCTCAGTTCGTGCCTCCTGACTAGACCATGCTAGTCTGACTGGCTGGTGATGAGACTCAGAATTTATCCTCTAGCAGTCGTTGTCAAGGCTTTTGATATGCATGACTCTTTGTGATCCGATGTTTACCAACGCCCGTCGCACAGTCATCCCGTATGTTTCTGGGGTCTCCGAGAAACTCAGGAGAATTTTCAACAAACACCGCATCCTTGTATACTTCAAACACAGTAACACACTCCGACAAAGACTGGTTCATCCCAAAGACCGTGTACCACACACCCGGAAAAGCAATCTGGTGTATGCTGTACAATACAATGAGGATTGCACTGACCTATACATAGGAGAAACCAAACAACCACTAAACAAACGGATGGCCCAACACAGAAGGCTAAACTCCTCAGGACAAGACTCAGCAGTCTATCTACACCTAAAGGAGAAGACACACTCCTTCAAGGACAGCAACGTACACATTTTGGACAGAGAAGATAGATGGTTTGAAAGAGGGGTGAAGGAAGCCATCTATGCAAAACTGGAAAAACCATCCCTGGACAGAGGAGGAGGTCGGCGACACGACCTGTCTCCCACTTACAATGCCGTCCTTTCATCTCTACCCAAGAGACTCAAGAAGCCTAGCCTCCAAGAACAACAGTCGGTACTAACGACTCCAACGACTCTCATTGTTAAGAGACATGTTAATGTGTCCTCAGTTGAAATACAAGTAGGCTAATACTGTACTACTGTTTCATATGTTAAGTGAATATGTGCAGTATTATAATTGTGCCACTATGAGGGGCTAAGGCGCTGGGTATAGAGGACGCATGCTTGCGTCATTACGTTCTTTATATAGGAGGCGCGCCATGTGATGAATCAGTTCAGATGTCGTTGAGAGATAGCTGTCACCGTGAGACTGATGTGTGTACAGCTCGCTAATAAATACGCCAGGCTTGACTAAATGTTTCCTCATCTCCACCGTTCATCGTTTCTCCGAATGCAACGTTAGCTGCAACAGTATTATAACGTAACACTCATGACCACTGAATAATGAAGTCGAAACTAACGCGCCCAACGACCGTCGCTGCTAAACAAATGCAAATCAATAGCTCCGATGGCGATGGACGCGGCTGGACATCGGAGCACAGGAGAGCCACTCATATCTATGGCTCTGTTAGCGACGGGCGTTGGTAAACATCGGATCACAAAGAGCCATGGACATCTATAGCTCTGACAACGATTCCTAGAGGATAAATTCTGATGTGTGTACAGCTCGCTAATAAATACGCCAGGCTTGACTAAATGTTTCCTCATCTCCACCGTCCATCGTTTCTCCGAATGCAACGTTCGCTGCAACAGTATTATAACGTAACAGGTTATGGGCCCAGGAGTCATTCCGAAGAAACGTTTGTTGTTTTCCACCGTTTAGAAAGTCGCAACGAACCGCGTGCTAACGGGTTGCTAGCTAGCAAGAAGAGCAAGCTAGCATCATGGACCAACGAGGAACAAGCAGGTTACTTCGACTGACGTTCGACGGAGATGAGACTGTGGTGTATTGGATCGAGCACTCGGTGCTCGATTGTGTTGGACTGTCACCACTACTGAGTTCTGTAATACACTGGTTGAGCCTAGTAGTGTGTGATATCTCCGTCAGTAAAGATCAGACTTGTGCCGCATCCTCGTCTCCGTGTACTTATATATATATATTAGTGATTAAGTTAGTAACCCACGAATAGTAACACTACAATAGTGTGCATAAGAGAAGTCACAACATGGTGTCAGAAGACGGAGTTACGATATAATTCGAGGGCGGTACTTCAACGAGTTCGCTGGTAGCTGAGGCAGCTAGCTAACACGTGCTAGCCAGAGCACACATATGGAACAGTTCAAGCCGCCACCACCGCTGATACTTACCGGGAATGTCGCAGAAAACTGGAGAAGATGGGAGCAGCGTTTCCAGCTGTACATGACCGCTTCAGGTGCGTTGGATAAGGAAGAGACGGTTAAAATAGCCATTCTGCTTCACACCATCGGCGAGGAGGCGCTGGAAGTGTATAACACACTCACCATCATCCCAGAAGGAGACGACGAATCGATGGAGGACGTTCTGAAAGCCTTCAAGGACTACTGCAGCCCTCGGAAGAACGTCGTGTTCGAACGCCATCAATTCTGGTCGCACACGATGTCAGCAGGAATATCGGTGGACAGATTCATCACAGAGCTGCGCCAGAAGAGCAAAGACTGTGAGTTTGGCAGACATGAAGATGACATGATAAGGGATAAATTAGTGTTCAGCATAAATGATGCCCGTTTGAAAGAAAGACTGTTACGTGATAATGAGCTTACTTTGCGCAGGGCCGTAGAGATATGTAGATCAGCCGAGCTCGCTAAGTCACAAATACAAGCGATGCAGACGTCACATGTTGTCCAAGACGCCTCAGTGGATGCACTGAAGAAAGCAACAGGGCAAACGCGCACGGGCAGCTGGAACAAGAACAAAACGAGCAGCAAGAGGCATGTAACAACAACTCTCTGCCACAAGTGTGGTAATAAACATGAGCCCCGTCAATGCCCAGCTTATGGTGCAGTGTGCCACAAATGTGGTAAGAACAATCATTTTTCCAAGGTGTGTAAATCAAGCACTGAAAAAAGCGGCAATTACAAGACAAAGACAGTGCATAATCTAGAAAGTGAAATTGATTCCTTATATATAGGCATGATTAGAAAATACAAAAACAAAGCAGCCCACCAAGCTAAAGGCACTGTATGGCGTGAAACAGCCACGGTCAGTGGCGTAGCAATTAACTTCAAGTTGGACACAGGCGCCGATGCAAATGTGCTTCCTATGCGCGTATTCCGGCAGCTACCAGGTCCCGTTCAGTTACGGCCCACAAAGACTGTGCTGATTACTTTTGGTGGTGCACAACTACCTTCAGATGGTGTTGCATCTCTAGATTGCCGCACATCTAAGCATACGGCTATATTGGACTTCCATGTGTCTAGCCGAGCTGACAAGCCAATCCTGGGTGAAGATGCGTGTGAAGAGCTGCAGCTGGTGAGAAGAGTCGAGGCGCTTGCAGTGGAGTCCCCACAACCAGCAAAACCTCCGGCCACCAAAGAGGAGCTGCTGCAGAGGTATGTGGAGGTCTTCACAGGATTAGGCGAATTTCCTGGAGTTCATCACATACACATTGACCCCAGCGTCACGCCTGTGATTCACGCGTGCAGGAACGTACCACTCTCCATCATGGACTTACTAAGAGAGACACTCACAGACTTGCAGAACAGGAAAGTCATAACTCCTGTCAATGAACCTACAGAATGGATGAACAGTCTTGTTGCCACAAAGAAAAAAAATGGTGCGCTAAGGGTATGTTTGGATCCTTGCAACCTGAATGAGGCAGTCAAGCGTCAACACTACTCCATTCCTACACCGGAAGACGTGCGCAGCAGGCTAACAGGAAAATCCATCTTCTCCATCCTAGATGAAAAGGATGGATACTGGCAGATCAAGCTAGATGAGCCGTCGTCTAAGCTATGCACCTTCAACACGCCGTGGGGCCGGTTCCGCTTCCTCAGACTCCCATTCGGGATCAAATCGGCCAGCGAAGTGTTTCAACAAAAGAACTGTGAGACCTTCGCGATATCCCAGGTGTGTACATCATAGCAGACGACATGATCATCGCAGCGTCATCAGAGCGGGAACACGATGAAATCCTGCAGAAAGTAATGGAGAGAGCCAAGACCGCACATGTGAAATTTAAAGTTGATACTCTAAAGTACATGGGACACGTCATCACGGCAGCAGGACAGAGAGCTGACGACACAAAGATCAAAGCGATTGTCGACATGCCAACCCCGGAAGACAAACAAAGTCTCCAACGTCTGCTGGGAATGACAAAATTCCTAGCGCAATACATACCAAACGAAGCCTCACTCAAGGCACCCCTCAGACAGCTGCTCAAGAAGGATGTAGCGTGGCAGTGGTGCCCGCACCACAGCTCAGCACTAAAGGCACTAAAGACCACCCTCACACAAGCCCCTGTGCTGAGATACTATGATCACAAGCAGCCTCTCACTCTACAAGCAGACTCCTCAAAGGATGGACTGGGAGCCTGTCTGATGCAGGACGACCGCCCAGTGTGCTATGCCTCACGAGCACTCACCGACACAGAAAAGAGGTACGCACAGATAGAGAAAGAGTTGCTCGCTATAGTGTTTGCTGCTAAGAGATTCCACCAGTATGTCTACGGCAGACCAGTAACTGTCCAGTCCGATCATAAGCCTCTGGAGGTCATCATGCGCAAGCCGCTGAGCAAAGCACCTGCGCGGCTGCAAGGTATGCTTTTACAACTGCAGAGGTATGATCTGAGTGTAACATACACACCAGGCAAGCACATGTACATTGCCGACATACTCTCACGCACTACAGCTAGCAGAGAAGGTGACCATATTGATGAAAACCCTTGTGATGAGAGAGTTGTGTATGCCTTGGATGCCACAGATGCCTTGAGCGAGGAAACACTCAGCCAGTTAAAGAAAGCAACGGCAGCAGATAGCGTGCTGCAAGCTGTGTGTGAGAAACACAAGAAAGGCTGGCCCATGAAAAAGAAAAGTTTGGACAGAAAACTACACGCCTACTGGGCAGTAAAGTACATTATAAGCATGGAAGATGACATTGTCTTGGTCCGAGACAAAATCATCAGAGCACCCCAGAGCTTCAGGAGCACGATTTTGGAGAAGCTGCATCTTGCACACCAAGGAGTGCAGTACACAAAGGCCAGAGCAAGAAAGCCTCTCTACTGGCCTGGCATGGCACGAGATATAGAGGCAATGGTGGAAAAGTGCGTGCAATGCAGCAGCTACAGCCCAAACAGCAGGCTGAGCCACTTATGCCGCATCAGGTCCCAGAACTGCCATGGATGAAAGTCGGAGCTGACATCTTCGAGCTACACGGTCAGTCATACCTGTTGTTAGTTGATTACCTAACCAAATATCCTGAAGTGCTCAACATATCTGACAAAACAGCATACACAGTAATCCAGAAGATGAAGTCTGTGTTTGCCAGACACGGGATTCCTAGGGAGATAGTGAGTGACCATGTCCCATTTGCCAGCTATGAGATGAAGTCATTTGCAGCTTCATGGGAGTTCAAGCTCACACACTCCAGCCCAGGTTTTCCCTCTTCAAATGGCATGGCTGAGAGAGCCATAAAGACAGTGAAACATGCGCTGAAGAAGGCAATGCAGACCGGCACTGACCCACATCTGGTGCTGCTGTCACTGAGGAACACACCGGTGACAGGACTGGACGTATCACCTGCACAAATGTTGATGGGGAGAGTTCTACGAAGCACACTACCGTGCTCCAGTGCTGTGCTGACACAATCAGTCCCACAGCACATTCACAGCAAGATCCAGAACCTGCAGTTCCGCCAAAAACAACGTTACGACCAGTGTGCAAAGCCCCTGCCAGTGTTGACCCCAGGAGACACCGTACACATGCAAACGCGGCGCGGCTGGGAGCCTGCCGTTGTCATCCGACAGCGAGATGAACCACGGTCCTACACTGTGCAGACACCGGCTGGGAGGATGCAAAGAAGGAACAGGCGACATCTGAGGAAGATACATCTGAGCCTATTCAGAGACACGGACAGTGAGGAACATTTTGACCCAGAGGTACAACCCTCACCCTCACAAGCGCCTGTGCCAGTCGACTCACCACCACACGACCCTCCTCCGGTGACTACAGGCAGTACACCCACATGCTACACAAAGTGCCGCAGAGCAGTTAGGCGCCCTGCCAGATACAATGACTAACCTCAGGGTTCTTTTGTGTGATCATTCAAGTGTTTATTAAAAAAAAAAAGAAAAAAAGAAGGTGAAACAAAGAGTACAAGGTGTGTTTAACCTGAAATGTTGCAAGATTGCTGAATGTTCAAAATGTTTACATGCTAACCACCAGAATGTGAAAAGGAAATGGTTTATGTTGTTTAAGGAGAGTCATCTGTCATTTAAAAAACATGCTTTATTAATCATTTAAGTATGCAAGTAGAAAATACTTGTTCAGTGTTGATGCCATAGTGTTAATGGTTCGGTAAAGGGTCTACTGTTGAAGCAACTGATGAGTAGGCCACATCTCAGTTGGAAAAGAGGGGTGTGGTGTATTGGATCGAGCACTCGGTGCTCGATTGTGTTGGACTGTCACCACTACTGAGTTCTGTAATACACTGGTCGAGCCTAGTAGTGTGTGATGTCTCCGTCAGTAAAGTTCAGACTTGTGCCGCATCCTCGTCTCCGTGTACTTATATATATATATATTAGTGATTAAGTTAGTAACCCACGAATAGTAACACTACAATAGTGTACATAAGAGAAGTCACAACAGAGACTAAGTATGAGCTTTGGGAAACCACAATGATGGGACATTTCATTTATTAGGGCTAAAGGACACGGTCCTGGGAGAACCGAGAACTGAGGCCGAGATAGCGGCAGACGCAAAGAAAAATGCTGACGCATATGCCGAGTTGATTTTACTGTTAGATAACAAAAACCTCTCATTAATTATGAGGGATGCAGCCAACAATGGAAGAAGAGCCCTGAAAATATTGAGAGAGTATTATGCCGGGAAGGGAAAACCCTGGATAATCAACTTGTACACCATGCTAACATCGCTTCAGAAGGCGAACGACGAAAGTGTAATGGACTACATCATCAGAGCAGAAACCGCCATCACAGCACTGCGGAACGCGGGCGAGACGTTAGGAGATGGCCTACTAGCAGCTATGGTCTTAAAGGGACTGCCTGAGGGGTTTAAGCCATTCGCAATACACGTGGCACCTATGGATGATAACATCACGTTTGCAGATTCAAGACTAAACTACGAAGTTTTGAAGAAATGGAGAAGATAAATGCAGCTGAGTCGAGCGACAGTGTGATGAAGACTCAAGGTAAAACCGGACGGCGGCCCTCCAAGACAAACGCACGTGACTGGAACAAAGAAGACACAGAGATGGTGTGCTTCAAGTGTGGCACCAAAGGCCACCGAGCAAAAAGATGTCGACAGAAGATGTGGTATAGTAATTGCAGGAGTGACACACACAAAGACGCCACCTGTAGGCGCAAGGATAGTAAGGACAAATAGGATGGCGCGAGTAAAGTCTCAGAAGACGGCGACGCTGACTTTGCCTTCAAGATGAGAGAGCAGTACCCAGCGGCAGCCGGCGCACAGCATCCAGGAGAGGGGCCTGATGGTGGACACGGGGGCCACCTTCCATATCATCACGGACATCACCAAGTTCAAGAACTTAGACAGCGCGTTCAGGCCAAAAAAGCACAGTGTGGAGTTGGCAGACGGCAGCCGGTGCAACGGGGTCGCCCAGCGAAGGGGAAATGCAGAGGTTTCCATGATCGACAGCAGAGGATAGCGACACAAAGCGACGCTGAGAGACACTTTATTCATACCGTCATACCCCCAGAACATTTTCTCAGTGAAGGAAGCGACTACCAGTGGGGCCACGGTCGTCTTCAAAGAGGGGAAAGACGGCATGATAACCAGAGACAGTACCAGATTTGACATTCATGTATATGGCAAGCTGTATTATTTGCATACTGAAGGTGAGTCTAATGACAAGTGTAACGCATGTCACGACATACAGATGTGGCATGAGATATTAGGCCACTGTAACTATGATGATCTAAAGTTGCAGAATGTGGTTGAGGGTATGCAGATCAAGGGCAAGACAGGTAGGCCCGAACAAGAGTGTGAGGTATGTATACAGGGAACGTTTGCCCAAACCAGAAGTAGAGACCCTGATACAAGAGCAAAGGCTCCCTTACAGATGGTACACACAGACCTTGCAGGTCCTGTAGCCACAGAGTCAATAGATGGTTACAAATATGTGCAGTCGTTCACTGATGAATACTCGAGAGCGGTGTTCATATATTTTCTGAAGAAGAAAAGTGACACAGTACAGGCTACGGAAAAGTTCCTAGCAGATATAGCCCCTTACGAGAAAGTGAGGTGCATCAGATCCGACAACGGAACAGAGTTTACGTGCAGTGATTTCCAAACACTGTTGAGGAAAAATAAGATCAGACATGAAATGTACAGAGAATGCTCAAGAGCCAAGTGTACGGAGTCGAAGTACACATAGTGATAGTCCAGGTGCAGTGACAAGGTCTAATGACAGAAACCAAACACAAGAGAGTGTGACAGGTGGTGAACTCGAGAGTAGGAGGTATCCAACTAGAGACAGGAGGAAACTGAGTCGCTTAGAGGACTTCGTAACTGAAGAAAGTGATAGTGATAGGGTTCATACCACGGTAGACTACTGCTACAGAGCGGTATGTGGCGTTCCACAGACGTTTGGGGAGGCTATGGGGTCAACTAACTCAAAAGTGTGGGTAAAAGCCATGGATGAGGAGATCCAGTCGTTAAACGAGAACAGAATGTTTACCCTGACAACCCTGCCAAAAGGCAAGAAAACAGTGGGGGTAGATGGGTTTACTCTACCAAGAGTGATGTAGATGGAAGAGACAAGTACAAAGCATGATTTGTGGCCAAGTGTTACAGCCAGAGAATGGGGATACACTATGGGGAAACTTTTTCACCCACGGTAAACCTGACGAGTGCATGCTCCGATAGATTATGAGATCTACATCAATCCACCAGAGGGTTATGAAGAGAAGGGTGATGGTCTAGTGTGTAAGCTAGAGAAATCGCTTTATGGTCTAAAACAATCCGGGCGAAATTGGAATAGGATTTTGCACGATTGTCTAACTGAGAATGGGTTCACACAAAACCCATCCGACCACTGTGTTTATGCCAAAGAGACAAAAGACGGAAAGGTGATAATAATCATATGGGTCGATGACTTGATCATTGCAGCCAGCAATGAGGAGAGACTGAAAGAGGTGAAAGGGATGCTCGCAGAAAAGTTTAAAATGAAAAATCTAGGTAGATTCAAACATTTTCTGGGTATCGATTTCAGTCAATCTGATGGATGTGTAAAGATGTCACAGGAAAAGTACACTAATAGGATACTAGAGCGTTTTAATATGCAAAACTGTAGAACCAGAGAAACGCCCTGTGATCTGAAGCTAGAATATACTGAAAATGCAGTGAAGATGGATGATGTCAGGCTGTACAGGGAGGCTGTAGGAAGCCTTATATACCTGACTACTTGTACCAGACCAGATTTAAGTTTTGTGGTAAGCAGGTTATCACAGTACTTTGCTGAGCCTACAGAGGAGCAGTGGGTCACTGTGAAACACGTACTAAGGTACCTCAAAGGCACTGCAGAGAAAGGGTTATGTTTCAGAAGAAACTGTTAGTTTCAAATACACTGCTCAAAAAAATAAAGGGAACACATAAGCAATGCAATGTAGCTCCAAGTCAATCATACTTTTGAGATATCAACCTGTCCAGTTGGGGAGCAACACTGATTTGTGAATCAATTTCACCTTTTGGTAAATTGTCTAATTTCCACCAGGTGGAAATTAGACAATTTGCAAGACAACCACTATAACAGGAATGGATTTGCAGGTGGTGGCCACAGACCATTTGCCTGTCCTCATCTTTTCTGGCCGATCTTTGGTTAGTTTTTCGTTTTGCTAGTGCCCACACCACTAGAGGTGGCATGAGGCGGTATCTGCAACCTACAGAAGTTGCTCAGGTAGTGCAGCTCATCCAGGATGGCACATCAATGCGTGCTGTGGCAAGAAGATTTGATGTGTCTCCCAGCACAGTGTCCAGAGCATGGAGGAGGTACCAGGAGACAGGCCAGTACACCAGGAGACGTGGAGGGGGCCGCAGGAGGACAACAACCCCGCAGCAGGACCGCTATCTGGTCCTTTGTGCAAGGAGGAACAGGAGGAGCACTGCCGGAGCCCTACAAAACGACCTTCAACAGGCCACTAATGTGCAGGTTTCTGCTCAAACAGTGAGAAACAGAATGCATGAGGATGGTATGAGGGCCCGACGTCCACAATTGGGGCCTGTGCTCACAGCCCAACACCGTGCAGCCCGATTGACCTTTGCCAGAGAACATCTTGGTTGGCAGATTCGCCATTGGCGCCCTGTGCTCTTCACAGATGAGAGCAGGTTCACACTGAACACATGTGACAGACGTGAGAGAGTCTGGAGACGCTGTGGAGAACGTTCTGCTGCCTGCAACATCCTCCAGCATGACCGGTTTGGCGGTGGGTCAGTGATGGTCTGGGGAGGCATATCCTTGGAGGGCCGCACAGACCTCTACGTGCTAGCCAGAGGTACCATGACTGACATTAGGTACCGGGATGAGATCCTCAGACCCCTTGTCAGACCATATGCTGGTGCAGTGGGCCCTGGGTTCCTGCTCATGCATGACAATGCTCGTCCTCATGTGGCCAGAGTGTGTCAGCAGTTCCTTTGTGTCGAGGGCATTGATGCTATGGACTGGCCTGCACGTTCCCCAGACCTGAATCCAATCGTGCACCTCTGGGACATCATGTCTCGTACCATCCGCCAACGCGATGTCGCACCACAGACTGTCCAGGAGTTGACCGATGCCCTGATCTAGGTCTGGGAGGAGATCCCTCAGGAGACCATCCGTCGTCTCATCAGGAGCATGCCCAGACGTTGTAGGGAGTGCATACAGGCACGTGGAGGCCACACACACTACTGAGCCTCATTTTGAATCGTCTTGAAGAATTTCCACAGAAGTTGGATCAGCCTATGTTCTCATTTTCCACTTTGATTTTGAGTATGATTCTGAATCCAGACCTTAATGGGCTAATGATTTTGATTTCCATTGATCATTCTTAGGTTATTTTGCTCTAAACACATTCTTCTGTCTAATAAAATATACAAATAAAAATATACAAATAATAAAATAGCTGAAATATTTCATTCATCGAGGTCTATATTGTGTTTTTAGGTGTTCCCTTTATTTTTTTGAGCAGTATAATACAACTGTACTTATTTAACTGAGTTTTATTTGCGCTCTAAACAGCAAGTGGCCACAGCCTACCGAACATTTCAACAAGTGCCTTTCACTAGCAGCGCGCCTTACAGGAGGGTTACCGTAAAGACTGCAGTAGAAGTGACTGATAAAACAGGCTACCGTATTAACTGTATTATATGCACCAACAAAAGTTAACTTAACAAACTTAACAATCGCCCCTCTTTTTAAAAAACAAAAACTGCAAGGATAATATTTCAGAAAAACAAAACAAATGCTCAGTTATCAACAGTCAGACTCAGTCATCTAGCTTCCATTGTCCATTATTCAGTGCCTTAAGTAATACCAGCGAAGTGGCTCCCTTTTTGGTCAGACAGTCTGCCAGCTGTTCCTTTGTAGCTGACCACAGAATACGATGAATCCTTTTGTTCCGGATAAGTTATTTGATGCCACTTATTCTAACATAGAGGTGACATGAGTAGTCTGAGGGACTCTGATGAGCATGTAGGCGAGTCCTTCTGTAGATCTTTAGTGTGTGTGTGTGTACATACACACAGGGTGTTGTGATGCGTCTAGTGCAGCAGTGTGTAGTTGGAGGGAAGGTGCATGTGTTCTTCCAACCCGCTTGTGTCCCTCCTGCCCTTAGCTTGCTGCCGCTGGCTAGCCTTTGTGGCGAATAGGGAAGCATCCTAGCGTGTAAGCCTTCCCTTGCCAGTACATAGCCTCTCCTTCACCAAGACTCCTGCCAGGCCTCCCCGTGGCCACACATGGTAACTGGGGTCTTGCGGCCCCAGGCTAACCTGGCAGGGGATCTCGGAGCAGCAGTGGGCCCCAGAGATATGGTGTGCAGGCCCACCCTGGTGGACACGCCCTGGCACCTATCAACCACTGCCCCGCTGCCTTGTGGGTGAGTCTGGAAGACATAAGGCTAAGGGAGCTTACCCCAACAGAAAAGGAAGCTGTGGCGGCACGCTTCGAGGCGGTTTCCGAAAAACTGGATTTCCGGCAGCCCCCTGCAGTTGTGTGGAGGTGCCGGTCGTCTAGGGATCCCCCTTGCCATCGGAACCATCTCCTCTACAATCAAGTGATGTGGCGTTGGGAGAAGCGCACCCCCCATGCCACTTTAAAAACCATCTCTTCGCTGGTATCTTCTGCTATCTGAGTCCCCGACCTCACAAAGTCTGGCGGCGATGGAGTATCCAATGACGGGAGCAGGTCTGAATGAGCTGGGAGCTCTTAGTTGGAACTCTGCACGCCAGCGGCACCGGGCAACGGTTGTTAGCTGGGATTGAGTGGCAGCTGTTTCCGGCAGACCCCTGTGCATCTGAGCAGCCCTATTTAGGGACCGCACTGCTCACCCCTTTCGGGGAATGGCCTAGAAAAGGTGGCCCAAAAATTGCCCAACCCAACACTGCGCCTGGGCAGGAAACCGCACCTGCTGGGCCATTCCACTATGCGGTCGAAAAACAAACATTATACCACTAAGATTTGCAGCATGGAACATAAGAACACTCCTGGACGTCAGCCATGGTACGGACAGACCTCAACGCAGAACAGCACTTATTGCCAGCGAGCTGAAGCGCTATTGTGTGGATGTGTCGGCACTCAGTGAGACCAGGCTCCTTGAAGAGGGCTCGCTCAACGAAGTCGGAGAGGGCTATACCTTCTTTTGGAAAGGATACCCCCTAGGAGGTCAACACATCCATGGAGTTGGTTTTGCAATCAAGAACAGTCTCTTACCCAAACTCGAAGAAACACCAGTGGGCATTAATGAGCGGCTTATGACTCTCCGTATACCCCTTGCAAAATGTCGATACATCACCTTGATAAGTGCCTATGCTCCAACTTTACCATCTCATGATGAAGAGAAAGATCGCTTCTACCAGGCACTCGATGATATACTCATCAACATCCCAAGGAGCGACAAGGCATTTTGCGTGGTGATTTTAATGCCCAAGTTGGGAAGAATATGCAAAATTGGAATGGAGCGATTGGCGCCCACGGCATTGGAAAAGTCAACCCCAATGGCATAAGACTTCTTAGTCTGTGCTCGGAACATGACCTCACCATCACAAACACCATTTTCCAACAAAAGAATAAATACAAGGCATCCTGGATGCATCCCAGATCCAAACACTGGCACCTGCTTGATTATGCTATCATGAGGCGGGTTGATCTTAAAGACGTGCTCCTTACATGCGAGGAGCAGACTGCTGGACAGACCACCGTATGATCCTGACAAAAGTCAGAGTACATGTCCGACCCTTGAGACGCCAATCTGGGCCAAAAAAGAAACCACTCCACTGCGCCAGACTATCCAACAGCGACACCCGAAACACCTTCCGTCGTTCTCTAGCCGACAACTTAGTTGACATTGAACAGCTGATCAACTCAGAGTCTGGGATGGATGAAAAGTGGACCTCTCTGAGCACCACCCTCTTTGACAATGCAGCCCAATCCATTGGCTTCAAAACCAAGAAACATCAGGACTGGTTTGATGACAATGCCGGAACGATCTCCATCCTCCTGGACAACATGCATAAGGCACACAGAGCTGCCCTCAGCAACCCACTATCCCAACCTCTCAAGAAAAAATGTCAAGACCTCCGCTCTGAGGTCCAAGCAACTCTGCGGAAACTGCAAAATGAGTGGATTTTGAAAGCCAACGAAATCCAGGCTCATGCAGACAGGAACGACATGCATGGTTTCTATGATGCAGTTAAGGCCATCTATGGCCCCAGAAACTGCTCCCTGACACCCGTTAGGTCTGCTGATGGAACAACTCTCATCAAGGATCAGGCCCTGTTAGTGGAGCGGTGGGCCGAGCATTTTAACACCCTGCTCAACCAGCCCACCCCAGTGGACTCAACTGTACTGGCAGAACTCCCTGAACAGCCTACCTTGCAAGACCTAGACCTCCCATCATCTTTTAAAGAAATCCTACATGCAGTCAAGACCCTGAAAAACAACAAAACCCCTGGACCTGATAATATTCCAGCTGAAATCCTCAAGGAAGGAGGCTACCTCTGTACGAGGACACTGTATCTCTATATCCTTGAGGTGTGGAGTCACGAGTGTGTCCCCCAACAGTGGAAAGATGCCAACATTGTGGCCATTTATAAAAACAAAGGAGACAAATCCATCTGCTCCAACAGTAGGGGTATTTCACTGCTGGCCATTGCAGGAAAGGTTCTAGCCAAGATCATGCTCCGCAGACTAACACTCGCAGTAGCCGAACAGGTCATACCAGAGTCACAACGCGGCTTCCGAAAGGATAGAGGGACCGTTGACATGATCTTTGTGACACGCCAGCTCCAGGAGAAATGTAGAGAACAGCACAAGGATCTATACATAGCATTCATAGACCTCTCAAAGGCATTTGATACAGTTAACCGGGCCCTGCTGTGGCAAGTCCTGAAGAAATTTGGATGTCCACCCAAGTTTCTTACCATTCTTGGACAGTTTCACTCAGGAATGATGGCCCGAGTGGTAGTGGGGAACCGTAGTTCTGAGCCCTTTGGTGTGCAGACTGGAGTCAGACAAGGCTGTGTGCTAGCCCCAGTCCTGTTCAATATCTTCTTAGTCTCTGTTACAACACTGTTACGAAGGAGGCTGGAGAAGCAGGCTGGAGTGACCATTGACTTCAGGCTCGATGGAAACCTATTCAACATCAGGAGGTTTCAGGCAACCACCAAGTTGACCTCTGAGACCATTATTGAGCTACAGTATGCCGATGATTGTGCCCTGGTAGCTCACACACCAGAAGCTCTACAAAACACTCTGTCGGCAGTTGTAACTACATACAGGAGAATGGGACTGATTATTAACACTCAAAAGACAGAGGTAATCTGTCAGTTGACTGCCGGCCTCCCAAACCACCCAACAACTTTCACAGCAGAAGGGCAACAACTGGCTACTGTTCCTGCCTTCAAATATCTGGGAAGTATGCTATCCGACACCTGCAAAATAGACGATGAGATTCAGCACCGCCTCAAACAAGCCTCAACATCTTTTGGCCGTCTAAGGAGAAGGGTTTTCCAAAACAGCAACCTCAATCTCCACACTAAAGTGCTTGTTTACGGAGCAGTGTGCATCTCCATACTACTCTATGGATGTGAGGCATGGACCATCTACAGCCACCATCTCAGAAGCCAGGAGGCCTTCCATGTAAAATGTCTCCAGAGGATCCTCGGCATTACTTGGGAGGACAGAGTGCCACACACAGAGGTGTTGGAGCGGGCAGGCAGCTGCAGCGTGGAGTCTATCCTAAAACACCATCAACTCAGGTGGCTTGGGCATGTTATCCGCATGCCCAGCGAACGACTCCCACGAAAAGTCCTCTACAGCCAACTACGCCTTGGCCAACGCACTGCTGGTGGGCAGAAGAAGTGGTTCAAAGACCAAATGAAGACCACACTAAAAAGATGTCAGATCAACCCCTCTTCTTTGGAGGAACTTGCTTTCTGCCGCACAACCTGGCGCTCTCACATCTCAGAGGGAGTAAAGTACATGGAAAACCAGCGCACACAACACCGTGTAGCAAAGCATGCGAAGAGGCATGCTCACAAAGCTACCCCTACCCCCTCCAGCACCACTTTTACATTCCCGGTCTGCAACCGCAACTGTGCATCCAGGATCGGACTATTCAGCCACCAAAGGACCCACAAATAGAAGAAGATGGTCATCATCAGGCACGATGGACAACCAGCAAGCAAGCAAGATCTTTAGTGTTGAATTCTTCAAAACCCCTAGCCACAAGACGCGCTTTGGGTATTATACCATCAGGGGTTTCTTTCACAAGACACACTTTGGGTATTATACCATCAGGGGTTTCTTTCAGTGTACACACCCATCTAGTGGACACATACCTTTGACCCATATCTTTTACCTCCTCAAACACCCCATTATTTTTCCAGCTACTGATTTCATCTAGTTTAGCCTTATCAAATGAAACACCATCTGTGACTAATACATAATTTTCCTGCATATCAGAGCATACTTCTACACTACCCAGTGGATTAACCTGAAGATTGTCTACCTTAGTAAGATCAGCTGACCCCATAGTACCAGCGATGTCAGATGGTTCTAAGTACTGTAGGTTGTACCAGTTTCTGTTATTTCCTGTAGCCTTTCCTGTTCGTCCCATCACTTTAGCTCTGTGAGACGCACCTGTTACATTAGCCACAAAGCTGATTGTTTGACCTGTTTTCAGTCCTAGGGAGGCTCCTACCCTTATGCCTGTCTGTTGATTATCCTTATGATTGTTACCTTCAGTGACATCTGTATCATTGTCTGTAACACCCCCAGCCTCACCATCATTGTTCATATCAACACCTATGTCACAATCAGTACCAGGTATGTTCCCACTGTCATTGTTAACAACATCCACATCACTATCAGTAACAGGTACATTCATATTGCCCTCAGTAACATTCTCCCCAGGGTGCTCTAGACCCCCACTAGCACCTACTTCACTCTTATCAACCTTCTGCAGCCTAGAATGATGAACCCTGACATAGGTCCCACCATTGCGTACAAAGATCACCACCCCATCTTGTCCTATCACGACTCCAGGACCTTTCCACTCAACACAGTCTGTCCTTTTGTAGAACACCTTGTCCGCAGTTTCATACTTCTCATCTGTTGGACGAAGTTGCTTTCATAGAGCTCTTCTGATTTTCTCTGAGCACTCTGCCTCTGGGAAAGCTTTCCTTGCTGCATGTAATGCTGTTATGTGCTGTCCCACCCATGCACCCATAGTAGTTCCCTCCAAAGCAGGTGGCTGATCCACTAACAAAGAGGAAAGGTTCGGATTCCGTCCAAACACCAGCTGATGTGGGCTGAAGCCATGTACGTTCTGCATTGTGTTCTTTTCCATGAGTGCCCAATCCAGTGCAATTTTCCAGTCAACTCTGTTGTCAAGTTTTACCTTCAGCATTATCTCTGTGAGCGTTTGGTTATGGCGTTCCAGCAAGCCATTGCTCCATGGACTATAGCCAGCAGTCGTCTTTATCTCGATTTTGAAGTTCTCTGCCATGTCTCTTATTTCCTCATTATTGAACTCGCCGCCATTGTCGCTGAAGAGATGCTCCGGTGGACCATGGACACTGATCCAGGAATGTCCAAAGCATTTCACTATCACACTTGGTTTCTTTGAGGTCACAATGCCACCTGCACTGAAGCGTGTGAAGTGATCAATAATGTGCAGGTACCACACATTCGGTTCTAGCTCATGTTAATCTACTGCCACAGTCTCATTGTATTGGGAGGCCATGGGCAGACCAACAGCAGGCTTGGGCTTAGGCTTGCTGTACTTAAGACATATCTCACATTTCCCTACTATCTCTTCTATAATAGCAGTGCTCTCATCATCAGTGTTTCCAGCATTTATCAGCAGCTTCTTCAGTTTGTCAACTGATGCATGTCCGAATTGCTTGTGAAGTTTCAGGAAAGCTTTGTGTTTTTGTTCCTTAGTCATATTCTCTGTGATGGCCAGGATCACATTCTCATATGTATCACATGGGGACTCATTATCCATTATGTTCAGACAGTAGTGTCCTGAGGAGGTCATCTCCAGAGCTATCGGTTGCTGAAACATTATTGCTGTATCGTTCTCCAAGTTCAGCACAGGCTCCTGCTGTCTTTAGCGACGTTTTACTCAGCAGTAAAGGGATGTCAGATGGGACCACTTCTGTTTCTATACAGCATTTTGTTTCTCCTATCTTGGCTGGTATCTTGACCTTTTTTGTCGAATGTACAACTCGCCCATCCCCAAACTTGAAAGGCTTGCTACTCTCTGTGTTAAGTATTTTCTGTACTTCTTTCTCATTTAGTCCCCCTACATAGTTATTCAGCCATTTTTCACCACAGACAGTCCTTGTGCACGCCGTGTCAATGACAGCTGATCCCAGAGCCTCAACCATGAATATTTCCGAATCCGATTCCTTAGAAAACAGCATTACATTACACTCATCAGGTTCTTCTGTGCATTTATTTTCTTCTGTCTTCATGTTCGTTCTTAATGTGGGCAATCTTTCACCCAGTGGAATGTGCTTTGACAAATCCCACACTTTGTTCGTCTTCCGTACTTATCAAGTGGATTTGTGCCTGCGAGTGGTCCACTAGCGGAGCGGCTCGGAGATCGTCGCAAACTGAGGTATAAACCTACTGCTGTAGCTCACTAAGCCTAGAAAACTACGCACCTCAGACACCGTCTCGGGCTCCCTGGCCTCTACTACAGCCCTGACTCTTTCAGCTGTTGGACCAATGCCCCTCTGGGGCAGCAGAATCCTCATGAATACCAGCTGGTCCATGTTAAACTGGCACTTCTCTGCGTTGAGAGTAAGACCACACCCCTGTAGCCTTTGGTGGACAGCATGCAGTCTCTCGTCATGAATCTCCTGGTTTGGGCCATGCACAATGATATCATCCGAGATATTCTCGACCCCCTCAATGCCTGACAAGGCTGTCGCAATCTCATGTTGATATTGCTCACTAGCGGAGGATACTCCGAAGATCAGTCTCTTGTACTGTAGGGGCCATTGTGGATAGCGAACGTGGTAATGTCTGTTGACTTCTGATCTAACTCCAGTTGGTGGTACCCCCATTTGAGGTCCAGTTTACTGTAGACCAGTGGCGGATCTAGAGATTTTTTCCTGGGGTGGCAAAGGGGTGGCATGAGGTTCAAGGAGGGGGGCAATGGACATTATTCTAAAAGTATTATTATTAAAACTCGGATTTCATCGAATGTATTTTGTTCTCTACATTACACGGCGTGGGAGGCAAGTCAGAGATGTAGCTGGCTTTTTGGATGGTATGGGTCTTAATTTGTGAATTGTGGACCCTTTCTCTGTGTAATCACTATCTAAAGTATGTGTAGTCTATACTTAAATTGCTTAAAAAGCAATTCTAGGGGGGGTTGGGTGTATGCTCCCCCAGAGAAAATTTTGAAAAAATTACCCCTCAGATGATGTCTTCTGGTGAGTTTTGAGGGAATATTTATAAATTTAGTCATACAAAATATGCCATCAATAGATTTAGGTTATCTGGATTGAAACAAGATTCTAATGCAGGATTGTTGCAATGATGACCATGACTGTGACTGTCAAAACATTTCCCTCTGATTCAATAAAGACTCAGTCAAGCACCTTCTTAGTCAAAACATTCTTTTTTGGATAATATTTATTGCAATACAACATTCAATTTAGCAACTCATCAAAAATTAAATTTTCTGAGGCAAGACCTCAAAATCCACAGGAACTATGGAATCCATATTAACGGTTGTATCAGCGAGCCTGGCGGATATTGCATGTGTTTTTGTTTGTGTTTATGTTCAAATTTCTTTGCAGACGTTTTTGCCCGATATAACTAATTTTATATTTTGTCTGAGGACCCAACAAGACACACACAAGAGATAACTCACCCTTACATTCAGTGTTCTTTTTTTTTTTAAATCCACGCAATGCTTTGTTATTATTGGTGGTGCTACCAACCCCAGAATGTTTGTCCGGTTTGTGGTGCCTGGGCTGCGTAAAAAGACCAGATTTTTTTTACCGCGCTTATAATGGCACGAGAGCTAGCCAACCATGAGGAAATATTAGCTGAAGATTATAAAAAGTGTTTTGTCGCTAAGCATCGCTGATACAACCTTTAACTATAGATAGTTCATCTTGGGCTGAAATGCCCATTTATGGATGCCAGGCATTTGTGAGGCTCCATACTGTACTGGTATGCAGAAAACATGAAAAACAACATTGGTTTAGTGAGATAAATTCAGGCTAGCCTTGTGCAATGTCTTCATTTTGAACAGTAAATCTTGATTTAGAAACGTACTGACACTGCTATTTCTCTGATAACACTAACTTCATAAAACTATATGAATGGTTTGATTGCATGGCAACATGGCTTGGTTTGATTGCATGGCAACATGGCTTCCAATTCTATCCAATAACTCTTTTGAGAGCTCTTCTTTTAATGGAATTCTCTTATTTGCAAGATGCTGCTATTTTATTGCACATGACTATACATTAAACTACAGTTAAATCAATTTCAGACCGTGGTTGCCATGACTTCTAGCAAAGTGTTGAATAAATTCATTCAAATCAACTGCGTTCGCACGGTCACTCTCAATACTGAGCACAGCTAAATGGCACAACCTCTCAGTTAACATAAAACAGCTGCAATCTTGCATAAACGATGCATCTCACACAACACCTCTTTAAAAGGGTCCAAATAACCTAGCAGTTCAATTAAAGATGAAGGACAATCTTTTCCATCTCTTTTACTCCTTCCAAGAAGCCTCTTAACCTGATTGAGTTCAGTTTTCAGATCCTCAATATATGAGCCATATGCCTCAGCAAACAACAAGACAACACCCTCTTTTAGGAAGTGATTGCTAACTGGGTTTAGCCCCTGTAAGCCTTTCATTATATTGCAACTGGACGTAGAAAAACGCTTCTGCATTTCCCCAATAAGGGAGTCCATTATGGGCAGGAATATGCACCTTCTAAAGGTATCCTTCCCATCAACTTGGCCTCCGTGACCAAGTGTGGATGTGACATAACTATAATTTAGTGCTTTGGGTGTGTGTCTGGCTAGTTTTAGTCTAACAGTGATGGGAATGTTGCAGATTTCACATGTGTGGATCACTGTGTTCCACAGCTCATTAAAGTCCTCATCATCATTGCGATGCTCTTCAAAGGTCTCCCTGAGGGTCTCAATTAAGTCTACAGCTCTGAGGAGATCCAAGTCTGGTGACTGTAGCAGCTCAGACAAAAATTTTGCGTCACCAAGCACCTGTCTAAATACGGCAAGTAGCCCAATGAAATTAAGGTCAATTTGACAGAGTAGCCCTCGGGCCTTCATAGATCTTTCAGGATCAACCTCATATGATATGTCATCTAACGCTTTGAGTACTGCAGGCAATCTATCAAAAAGGTTCCTACAGGCAATGCTGTGACAGGCCCATCTTGTGTCGCTGAGGATTTGAAGTTCTCTAGGGGGGGGCATTAAACATCTCCGCTTGTACTTCAATCCACTTTTGATGAACATAAGAGCCGGAAAGAAACACATACAATTGCTGGAGCAAAGAAAAAAACTCCCCAGCCTCAGGGACCTTTTTGACGCAATCAACAATGACCAAATTTAAGCAATGAGCATTGCAGTGGACGTAGAAAGCATATTTTGCCACCTGTTTAACTCTTGTCTGCACCCCTGAGCACCTGCTACTCATTACGGCAGCGCCGTCGTACCCTTGGCCCACTAAATTCTCCTTGTATTCAAGGCCATACTGCTCCAAACAAGAGATGATTTTGTTAGCTAAGGAGCAGGCATCCAAATCTTCCGCTTCCCAAAAGCCTAAGAAGCCCTCCCTTACGGCTCCATCATAGTAATACCTCAAGACTATGGACAATTGCTCCCTTTTGCTGAGATCTTTTGTTTCGTCATATGTAACAGAGAAGTACTGACTAGATTTCAATTCTTTTAGTATGTCCTCCTGGACCATCCCTGCCAGCGTTTGCAAAATTTCGTTTTGGATATTTTTGGAAGTATACATCGCATTGCGGGGACCTTCTGACAGTCTTTTTTGAATAAAAGAATCATGACCTCCTACTACGTGCAAAATCTCAAGAAAATTGCCTCTGTTCCTAGGCTCATCATTTTCATTATGTCCACGCTTAGCTATATTTTGTGTTGCAGTAAGACGCAATACTTCCCCTATAGTCTTTATGTAATGTTGATTTTCTCTTATCTGTTTGCGATTCTCGTCATTCATCATGCCTAATACAGACATGTTGCGTTTCATCCTCTTTTGATGCTCTTGCCCATGCGGTCATTGCATTCAAATGCGCCTCAGATTTGGAATGTACTCTAAAGCCACCTTCTTTGAAAGTGGCCTTGCGCCAGTTTTTGTATCCCTCAAAAGAGGTATAAACAGTTTTGCTAGATGAAAAATGGCGGCATGCAAAGCAATACGCAGCGTCCATGGTCACTGAATATTCCAACCAAGGATATTCCTCATACCACTGTCCGTGAAAGCTCCTCTTTGCCTCTCCCTGCATGGTTTTGGGAAATACCTTTAACACAGGTTGTGTCAGATCATCTGCCTTCAGCTTTGATATATCTGAGAAGAGAAAACAAAAAAAAACACAATCACAGCACTGACAACATGTTACAATTTTTGTTGACTTTATATAAACAAGTTGTTTTAATTTTGCAGCCTAGAGTTGGAAAATGTCTTTATTACAGCAGTGATTCAGCGTAACATGAGGGCCAGCTTGACATTCGCTGCTCCTAGCTATCTCTCCAGCTTCACTTTCACACTCTTCACTGATTTGCCCTCTCTCTCGTCCTACATTTACCTCTTCTTCAGTGGGCTGCTCCAGCCCCGCGTGCTGCTCATGACCCTCGTATTGATCCTGCCCCTCATGCTGCTCATGACCCTCGGTCTGCTCCAGTCTCTCATGCCGCTCCTGCCCCTTGCACTGCTTCCTGCCCTTGGTCTGCTCCAGTCTCTCATGCCACTTCTGCCCCTCGCACAACTTCTGGCCCTCGATCTGCTCCAGTCTCTCATGCCGCTCCTGCCCCTCGGTTTGCTCCAGTCTCTCATGCCGCTCCTCCCCATCGGTTTGCTCCAGTCTCTCATGCCGCTCCTCCCCCTCGGTTTGCTCCAGTCTCTCATGCCGCTCCTGCCCCTCGGTTTGCTCCAGTCTCTCATGCCGCTCCTCCCCCTCTGTTTGCTCCAGTCTCTCATGCCGCTCCTGCCCCTCGGTTTGCTCCAGTCTCTCATGCCGCTCCTGCCCCTCGGTTTGCTCCAGTCTCTCATGCCGCTCCTGCCCCTTGGTTTGCTCCAGTCTCTCATGCCGCTCCTGCCCCTCGCACTGCTTCTCGCCCTCGGTCTGCTCCAGTCTCTTGTGCTGCTCCTGAACCTTGTGCCGCTTCTGGCCCTCGGTCTGCTTCTGGCCCTCGGTCTGCTCTAGTCTCTTGTGCTGCTCATCTTTGTCTAACTTGCCTGTCCTTTTCTCCTTCTGTTTCTCTAGCTTCTCTCCAGTCTCCTGGTTTCTCTCCCTGTCTTCTCCACCTGTGTCCAGTTCCCCCCTTTTTTTCTTTGGTTGGAAAAACTTAGCTATGCCAAACCTTTTCATTTCTCATCCTAATCTGACCTGCAGTTTGTCAAACATAAAAATAGCATGTTGGTTAAAATCATGTCATACAATTTTAATTCATCTATCGATGTCAATTGAATCTTAATCCTCAGTAAAATGTAAATACTTTGACTAGATAGATAGACTACCTATTGTGTATTCCCATGAGATGTTTTTTTAAACTAACAATGCTGCAGAGCCATGAACAGCTGTTATCAACAATGTTACTGTTTATGTTCTCTAGTTGATCATGACACATTAGATTGTGTGACACTCACAATTGTGTTGTCACAATTTAAGTTATTGCATTTGATATATTGTTAGTAGGAGCCAGATTTATTTCATTGTTATGTAGACTAAGTATTTCTAATGTATTGCAGCTGCAATATGTCTCCACGCCACAGGGGGCGCGCTGGTCTGGCAGAGTATTGCGTTTCTATGGGTGTGTTGCAGTGGGGTCGTGCCTTCAGACGTCACCAGCCTGCTCAACAAGTCAACCACGTCTGCTGTTTTATACTTTCTTTCTGTTTAAAACAGTTATGTACTGTCACCAAGCATGATTGAATGATATAGGAACCAAATGTATACATGTTTGACTTACAAACTACGAAGTTCTGGGTCTTTATGTCCAGTAAAAAGTTTATTTTGTCGACCTAGAAAAGTTCGCTAGCTACTTAGTTAGCCAGTTAGCTGCGTGCCGGTTTGTGTTGAGGAATAAGATGGGGATTCTTGGCATTATTGAGTGTTGTTTTGTTTAGTTTTTGGCTCCTGGGCTCATTTGGTTTCTTTTGTGGTTTAACTGAATGTAGAAACATGTAAAAACGTTATATTGTCTTTAATGAACGGTTTTATGAGCTACGGTGAAAACAAGCGTAGCCAGTTACCATGGTAACATGTGGTCAGTTCATGAGCCAGTTAAGGTGGCTTCTGTGTAATGTTAGTTGTACACAGGTTATTCTAAGTCTTATTTGTGTTTTTTATATAAAGATGTAATTTGTTTGTTGACATATAGGCTGATCTATCTTTTTGGAATATATGTAGAATACAGATAATCTGTAAAGCAGCAATGAAACTATTGAACTGTATCAGAAACAGTATTATTGTAACATCTAGTGTTACTAGGGGACCTATAGCATACTGTAGCTATTGTAGCTTCTATTGGTCAATTCAGTTAGTTGATTTATTGCATTAGTGCAAGTAGAATGTTTGTGTCACAATGTGTGTATATGTCAGATAATTGAGATATTGATGTAAGAGATTATTGTTGATATAAAAAAGAAAATAAATAAGATGAGATGAATAAAGAAAAGATTAGTTTATGATTTTATGAGTAAATAAAGACGTCACCAGCCTGCTCAACAAGTCAACCACGTCTCCTGTTTTATACTTTCTTTCTATTTAAAACAGACCCACTTCCCTGTTACTGGCCCCGCCCCCTTACCTGGGACCTGTAACAGTTACAGGTTAGCATCTCTATTGGCTATCTGTTGCATCTGTAGTTCATTCTTTTTCTCATTCTCTTATCCTATATTTAAATTCTCAACTTTCCTCATCATTGCCTGATCCTCCTCTATTGTCTTTCTTGCTCCAACACATTATAATGATGCAGCCTTTTACCGCTATACTATCTTTGCTCCGATGCAGTCATGTAAATTTACCGCTCTAAAAATAGACCCTCAAGGCCCAAACATACTCGGGCGGAACGTAAGTGGACTAAAACCGGACGTCCGCAAGCCCTGTGCGCGCAAAACTCAGATTTTACGACCGCGTGCGCGGCGCGGACTCATCGCGGTCGTAAAATCTGAGTTTTGCGCGCACAGGGCTTGCGGACGTCCGGTTTTAGTCCGGCGGAGTCCGCTCCGCGTACGTTCCGCCCGAGTATGTTTGGGCCTTTGGTCACGTCGCGACCGTGTTTACTGTCGGTTTAACGAATCAGATGGAGCTGCTGTGTCTCGTGAAACCACGTTGAAGCCATGATAATTAGGTCGGCTTTATGTCTTTGTTTGTATGCCTTTAAGTCTACATTTTCACTTGCTGACACTGAAGGGGAAAAAATGAAATGAAACTTGAGGAAAAAATACCGAGGACATGTCCTAATCAACGTTATGCTACGCACAAGCATGGTCCTTATCTGACCTGACCATCATCGAAAAATTCGATGAGACCAAGTTTTGCGGATGTAAATAACGTAACAATGAGGTCGTTGAAGGGTTAACTGTCTGATTATGGACTTTTTCGACGTGGTGGTCAAACTTACCTCCAAACTGCTCAGGAAAATCAGCCTCTCTTCTCCGAACCACTTTATTGTTGCATGCATAGTGCAGCCTGCTGCCAATGGTGAAATTTCGCGGGGTCGCTGCGCTGATGGTGATGGGTGAAACCATTGCGAGACGGAGGGGGATACTAAATTGGCAACTTCTGTTTGAGATGAGTTTGGTGCGGGTCTCATTGACCTTCACCATGCATGTACATAAAATATACTTTAAAAATATATTATCTGATTTATAAATGGGGTGGCAACAGGGGTGGCAAGACTGTGTCCCAGAGGTGGCAGCTGCCACCCGTTGCCACCCCGTAGATGCGCCCTTGCTGTAGACCACTGACCGGTTTAGTCCTTGCAGTAGCTCGTCGACTGTGGGGATTGTGTACCTACCCCGTATTATTACGGTGTTCGCTTGTCTCATGTCCAGGCAGAGCCTGATGTCGTTGTTCGCTTTTGGTACTATGACTACTGGGTTGACCCATGGTGTGGCACCGTCCACCCTCTCTATAATGTCCATGTCTAGAAGCTCCTTAATTTTCGCTTCCACTGGTGCTCTCAGATTGAACGGCACCCGTCTGAGGGGTTGGGCAATGGGCTTGACTGTCTCATCTACATATAAACTAACCTGCTTGGTATTTAGTTTACCTACTCCTTCAAACAGCCCTTTGTATTGCTGTTTCAGCATAACCTGCGTGTTCCTCACTGCTGCTATGTTTGCTCCTATTTTCAACACCCTTAGCTTCATTGCTGTCTCTTTCCCCAACAGCGGCTCACCTTGGCCCTTTATCACTATAAACTCAGCCTGCGTAGTACGCTCATCTATCCCCACCTAGCATGTAAAAATGCCCTTCACAGGTAATGGCTCACTGGATGAATAGGCATACAGTTTCCGTTCCGTCTGTGGTATTCTGGACTCACAGACTATCTTATTTGCCTTTAGCATTTCCCATGTTTTCTCATCTACAATGTTGCTAGATGCTCCTGAGTCTAAAAGCATGTTCAGATTTACATTACCTACAGAGAATGTAATTCTCTCTGTGCAACTGTCATTTCTTACTGTGAAAGCATAACCTTGCTGCTCTTCTACACAATTCACTGTCTTCTTTTGGTTACCCCCCTTGCTTTTACACATTTTAGTGTAATGATCTTTCCCTTCACATTTTCTACAGGTCTGACCTCGGGCCGGACAATTAGAATCTTTAGCAAAATGGTCACCATGTCCACATCTGTAACACACTTTGTCTGATTTGCCTTCTTTATCATCATTTCTGCTCTTCCGGCCCTGTTTTCTCCCTTTTTCTGAAACACGATGCACAATCCCCGCCTCCTTGTTGTCTGGCGCACTTGTTGCATTCATGGCGGACATTTGCAGCTCTATCCGTTCACATTTACTTGCTATTTCTTGCGGCTTCTGCAATGTGAGCACTTCACCCTCCTCTAGGAGTTTTCTTCGTACGTAATCGGACGTAAATTTACTGAGAATGACGTCTCTTATCTGATTGTCTTTGTCGTTGGCGAACGCACAGTCCTTACCCGCATGCCTCAATTTCGTGGCAAATTGCTGCGCTGTCTCGCCGGTGTTCTGCGTCAGCTTGTAGAATGTCTGCCTCGCAAATGCTGTGTTGACTTGTGGGACGAAGTAATCGTTAAGCACTTTCACCGCTGTGGCGTAGTCGGTAGCATCTCCCGTGTCGTTGAGCGTGCAGAAAATATCCTGGACATCTGTACCAGCGTGATGAAGTAGCATCGCTCTTCTCCGTTGTTTGTTGAAGTCTGTCGTATCTTCGTCTATAATCAAACCTTTCCCGTCCGCGAATAACTCGAACGCGGTCAGCCATCTTGACCATCGTGGACCTAGCGTCCCAGGGTCACTGTAGCAGTCAAACTTGGGAACCGAGGAATGGAAATTGTTCTCCATATCTCCGCGAATTCTCTAACTCACTCACAGATTTAACTAATTACTGTTGTCCTCGTCGCCATTGTTGAGTCTAAGGCTAATCATAAACATGTATTAGCACCTGAATTAAATCAGACTCCGAATTGAATCAATGATGAACTTTACTTGTCACCTTGCAGTTCCATACATGACAGGTTCTTCTACCCATAACTCCCGGTACATTCCAGTCTAGACAATTACGTCACAGCTCTTAAGGGAACAGTACATAAATCAAATACATAACAAAGTGGGGGTGTTAAGAGACATGTTAATGTGTCTTCAGTTGATATACAAGTAGGCTAATACTGTTTTATATGTTAAGTGAATATGTGCAGTATTATAATTGTGCCACTGTGAGGCGATAAGGCGCTGGGTATAGAGGACGCATGCTTGCGTCATTACGTTCCTTATATAGGAGGCGCGCCATGTGATGAATCAGTTCAGATGTCGTTGAGAGATAGCTGTCACCGCGAGACTGATGTGTGTACAGCTCGCTAATAAATACGCCAGGCTTGACAAAATGTTTCCTCATCTCCACCGTTCATCGTTTCTCCGAATGCAACGTTAGCTGCAACAGTATTATTGTAGTGGTTATGGGGCTACATAATTCCCCTTATTGAGCTAGTAGGAACGTTAGTTTACAGCTGCTGTTTCCTCAGTTCGGGTTTACAGTGACACACTTCCGCTGCGCGGGTTTTTTGTTGTTGTTGTAATGGTGGAAGGAATAAATGGTGCACGTCGTGTAGCCGAAAGAGAAAGTTGTCACGACTCCTGCTTGAGCTCCTCTACACTGGTGATCCCGACGTTTGTCTCTTGGTAGTTATCAGAGACAATCTTTCGAATGAACATGGTTGACGAAATCAACGCGGTTTCTCTCAAATTGCCAGAGTTCTGGGAGTCATCGGCAACGACATGGTTCGCCCAGGCGGAAGCGCAGTATGCTATCCGCAAAATAACGGATGATGCTACTAAATATTACTACGTGGTATTGGCGCTCGGATGTTCGACTGCAACTAGAGTGGTGAGTCTCCTTACAAATCCTCCGGCGGCAGACAAATACAAGGGGCTCAAAGACCACCTCATGAAGATTTTTGAACTTTCCGACGCCGAGAGGGCCCACCGTCTCTTTTCTCTGCAAGGCTTGGGTGACAGCAAGCCATCCGAGCTCATGGACAAAATGCTGAATCTGCTGGGACCGGCGCACACACCTGATTTCCTCTTTGTACAACTGTTTCTGCGACAACTGCCTGCTCAGGTGCGGACCGCTTTGGCTAACACCAACATTACCGATTGCCGCAAGCTAGCTGAAGAAGCTGACAAGTTCTTCTTGGCCAGCCAACAGCAGCACTGCGCGTCCGCGCTCACCCCTGCCCAGCCCCACACGCCACCACCTGGTGACTCCATGGTGGTCGCCGCGGCAACCCCCGGTCGGCGACACGAGCCCGGCATGTGCTTTTACCATGCAAAGTTCGGGGCCAAGGCGAAAAAGTGCACCTCCCTGTAATATTTGCTAGTAACATTTGATTTGCTAATGTCCCTTACGGCTTTCCGTAGCGCCACAACAAAGTCACGTGATGTACGTAACAACGTCAGTCGGAATCCGGTCGGTCAATAAACACCCAGCACGAGAGAAGTCGTCCTTGCTTCATTAATGTTATAAGTTAACATAGCCAGAGGGCACAGATCATTACATGGTGTCAGAGTAGCGGAGTTTAAATACCCAATATGGATTCGTACGGCGTTCCAGCTCCACGGATGGACTGGGAATCGGCGAACTTACCTGAAGCATGGAGACGATTTCGACAAACAACGGAGCTAATGTTCACGGGCCCCCTGCGCGGGAAGAATGAAGAGGAGAAATGCAGCTACCTCCTGCTCTGGATAGGGGAAAAAGGGCGCGATGTGCACAACACTTGGACACTCAGCGGAGAACAAGCCAAGAAGCTAGAAACGTACTACGATAAGTACACTGAGTACATCACCCCCAAAGCAAACCCGATTTATGCCAGATATAAATTTCATGAAAAGATGCAGGGAGAGAGTGAATCCTTCGAACGATTTGTAACTGAGCTAAAGCTCCTAGTCAAAGACTGTGGCTACCCAAATGCCGACGAGATGGTCAGGGACCGCATCGTGTTTGCCACCAACTCACCCAGAGTGAGAGAAAAGCTACTTAGCCAGGGAGCTGAGCTAACGCTAGAAAAGGCCATAGATGTAGCCCGCTCACACGAGCTAGCAAAGCAACAGCTAAAGTCTATGGGCCAGGGCAGCACACATGAAACGGTGCACGCAATAGGCAGAAAGACTTACAAACCGAACGCACCCAAAGCAGCTAACGCTAACTTCAGACAAAGGGAGGGTAACGTTAGCACCGCCGCTAGGGCGTGTAGCTATTGTGGAGGGCTACACGGCGCTAAAGCCACTTGCCCAGCTAAGGGTAAACAATGCATTAAATGCAAGAAGCTCAATCATTTTGCTAAAGTATGCAAGTCTAGCTCCCAGGGACAGACAAAGTACTACCGCGGCACAGTACATGCCGTCGGAGAGAACCCAGAAGAGTACACCACTGACAGAGCAGGAAGAACTGTACTTCGACAACATTACAGTGGAGAGCACCACTGTGGGAGAACAGACAGAGCTGTACATAGACCGCATCTCAATAGAGAACAACGGAAAAAGCAACGAGCAGGCTTACGTAGAGGTTGGAATTGGCACACCTCCACAGAAGGTAAAGTTTAAACTAGACACTGGGGCACAGGCCAATACTATTCCCACCAACCTGTTCCAGGCGCTGTTCAAAAATGTGACACTGAAACCAGCAATACACAGACTCACTGAATATGGAGGAGGCGCGCTGAGCGTGAAAGGCACATGCAAACTCAAATGTAAGTACAGAGACAATGCAATTATGCTGGACTTTTACGTCATTGACACAAACGCCCCACCAGTCATGGCAATGAAAACATGCCGTGACCTAAACTTGGTAAAAATAGTGATGGCTGTGAGCGAGGAAAACAATGTCACATCACAGAGCATAATGGATGAGTATGCAGATGTTTTCCAAGGAATAGGAGAGTTCCCAGGCGAGTGCACCTTCCGCGTCACACCAGATGCAACGCCGGTCGTCTGCCCGCCACGCAGAATCCCCATCGCCCTACGCAGCAAACTGAGGGACGAGCTTGACAGCATGGAGAAAGGCGGCATAATCTGTAAGGTAACAGAACCCACAGAATGGGTGAACGCACTCGTCATTGTTGAGAAGCCAAAGACAGGCAAACTTAGAGTGTGTTTAGACCCCAGAGCTCTTAACAAAGTGATACAACGACCTCACTACCCCCTCCCCACGCTGGAGGACGCCACCACAAAGCTTGCTGGAGCTGAGTACTTTAGCGTGTTAGACGCGCGGTCAGGCTATTGGGCCATCAAACTGAGCACTGAATCCTCAATGTTGACGACATTTAACACAGTGTTTGGCAGGTATCGTTTCCTCAGACTGCCATTCGGAATCGTGTCCGCTCAAGACGAGTTCCAGAGACGCGTGGATGAAACATATGAAGGATTGGACGGTGTGACGGCCATAGTGGACGATATACTAGTGTTCGGCAAGACTAAAGAGGAACATGACCAGCGTCTCAGAGCGATGCTGAAGCGCACAAGGGAGCGAGGGGTGAGGCTCAACCCCGACAAGTGTCACATATGCGTGTCCGAGGTAAGCTACTTCGGCCACACGCTCTCACACGAAGGCATCAAACCAGACCCACACAAGGTGAAGGCGGTCAAGGACATGCAACCCCCACAGAACAAAGCAGAGCTGGAGACAGTCCTCGGCATGATCAACTACCTCGCCAGATTTGCTCCACACCTCTCACAGATAAACTCACCCCTCAGACAGCTTCTGAAACAGGACAGTGAGTTTGTGTGGGATGCAGTCCACGACAAGGCGTTCCAAGAGATGAAGAATCTCATTACACAGCACCCAGGTCCAGTACTCTCATATTTCGACCCGCAGAAAGAGCTGCGACTCCAAGTGGATGCATCCAAAAGTGGCCTTGGGGCTGTCATGCTCCAAGATGGCAAACCAATTGCCTATGCGTCCAAGTCACTCAACAGCACTGAAGAAAACTACGCACAGATAGAGAAGGAGCTCTACGCTGTGGTCTTCGGCTGCAAGAGGTTCCACGAGTACATGTATGGACGAAAAGTGATTGTGGAGTCAGACCACAAGCCTCTGGAGGCAATACTAAAAAAGCCACTGGCAGCAGCACCACCCCGGCTGCAACGGATGATCCTGGCGCTCCAAAAATACGACATCCAAATCATCCACCGCCCCGGTAAGGACATACCGGTGGCCGACACACTGTCACGCAAGTCAATAGAACACCACGACAGTGACCTACAGGAAGGGATGGAGGCCCAAGTGCACACAGTCCTCAGCAACATCCCTGTGAGCGACACAAGACTCACAGAAATCAAGCAGGAAACAGCGCAAGATCCACAGCTCACCGCACTCAGACGAGCCACACTCACTGGCTGGCCAGACACAAAGAAAAAGTGCCCGCCCAGCATCCAGGAATACTGGAACCACAGAGCAGAAATCTCAGAAATGGACGGTATCCTGTTCAAAGGTGAGAGAATCATTGTCCCCCAAAAGCTTCGCAAGGACATGATACAGCGCATCCATGCCAGCCACCTTGGCGTGGAAAAAAGCAAATGCCGAGCAAGAGACTTACTGTTCTGGCCTGGCATGGGGAAACAGATCGAGGATGCGGTAGCAGACTGCAGCATATGCCAAGAACGGCGCAGCGCAAATGCAAAGGAACCAATGATGTCACACGCCATACCCGAGCGGCCGTGGCAAGTGATAGGCACAGACCTATTCACATGGAACTCACAGGACTTCATAGTCACTGTGGACTACTACTCCAGATTCTTCGAGCTAGAAAGACTTTACAGCTGCACCTCATCTGCCGTCATCATGAAGCTGAAAGCAGCAATGGCTCGACACGGAATCCCCGAGACTATCATCAGCGACAACGGTCCGTGCTACAGCTCTGGTGAGTTCCGCAACTTCTCACAGACATGGGGTTTCTCACACACCACCACAAGCCCCCACTACCCACAGAGCAACGGCCTCTCCGAGAAGACTGTCCAGACGGCCAAACGCATCCTGGACAAAGCCAAAGCTGAGAACAAAGACCCCTACATGAGCTTGCTGGAGTATCGCAACACACCGGTGGACAACCTGAAATCACCGGCACAGCTACTGATGAGTCGGAGGCTGCGGTCCATTCTCCCATCAACAGCAAAACACCTGCAGCCACAGATGGCCAGTCAGGAGGATGTTCACAAAAGGAGAGAGGTATGTCAACAGCGCCAGCAGGCATACTACAACCGAACAGCCAAACCTCTGCCCCACCTGCCCGCAGGCACACCAATCCGCTTCCGGCAGGAGGATGGATCCTGGAGACCTGCAACTGTGGAAAGACCAGCGAACACAGACAGGAGCTACCACATCCAAACCAAAGAAGGTCAGATCTACCAACGCAACCGTCAACACCTGCGACAAAGCAGAGTGAACACTCACACTACGCACACACACACTTCACAGCAGACTGTTACCAGCGCTAACAACAACACACAAGCCCATCAGCAAGAGCATGCTGAACCTCCAGACACGAACAATCAGCGACAACCAGACACACAGCCTGGTTACACCACGAGGTCAGGTCGCACGATCAAACCAAGACAAATCCTTGACTTATGAATGTTAAAAAAAAGAGAATTTTACACCAACCTGTACTATACCTGCTATGTTTTGAAAAGAAATATTTACAGCGTTCACTTACCTTGTGTACCTACCTGCTGTTTGCAGTTACCAGTAATGAAATGAAAAAAAAAAAAGATGAAATGTTATTACGGTGTCACATTTAGACAGTGAGGGAAATGTTTTACACTACTTTGTTGCAGTCCAGTTATATAAGAGTTCCACTTTCATATTCTTTCTTATTAAGATTGTATTCGCTTATAAACGTGCTCAACGTGGTCTGTATCTCTGCAGAGAAAGCAGCACTTTTCAGAAAAAGGGAGATGTAATATTTGCTAGTAACATTTGATTTGCTAATGTCCCTTACGGCTTTCCGTAGCGCCACAACAAAGTCACGTGATGTACGTAACAACGTCAGTCGGAATCCGGTCGGTCAATAAACACCCAGCACGAGAGAAGTCGTCCTTGCTTCATTAATGTTATAAGTTAACATAGCCAGAGGGCACAGATCATTACACTCCCCGTGCAATTTCAGCTCGTCGGGAAACGCCAAGGCCGGCGCTCACTAGTGGCTATGGGCGTCGGCGTGGAGGACAACAGGCTACTTTTCCTGCGAGACTCCATCTCGGGGCGGCGTTTCCTATGCGACACTGGGGTGCAGAGGAGTGTCGTACCTGCATCGAGTGTGGACGCCCTGTCGGGCGCTCACGGCCCTCCCATGGAAGCTGCTAACGGCAGCTCTATCCGTACGTACGGCACGAGGCACATTGACATGAGTTTTAACGGACAGCGGTTCAGCTGGGATTTTGTCACCGCCGACGTGGCATTTCCCCTCCTCGGTGCAGATTTTCTTTGTGCTCATGGGCTGCTGGTGGACGTCAGGAATCGACGCCTGATTGGCGCCGTCACCTTCGCTTCACACGCGTGTGCACTCAGCGATACAGGCTCCGTCAGGCTGTCCAGCATGCTCTCCAACGAGGACGTGTTTCTCCATCTTCTCTCCGAGTTTCCTGACCTCACTCAGCCCACATTCTGGTCATCTACGACCAAACATGGGGTTGAGCACCACATCGTCACCACCGGCCCGCCGGTGCACGCCCGAGCTCGGCGCCTCGACCCGACCAAGCTCTCTGTCGCCAAGGCGGAGTTTGAGAACATGGAGCGCCTCGGCATCATCCGTCGCTCCAGCAGCCCGTGGGCTTCACCCCTCCACATAGTGCCTAAGCCTGGCGGTGGGTGGCGTCCATGTGGTGACTACCGTCGGCTCAATGACGCAACAACACCGGACCGCTACCCGGTCCCTCACATCCAAGATTTCTCCGCCCACCTGGCTGGGAAAGTGATCTTTTCCAAGGTGGACCTCGTCCGTGGATACCACCAGGTGCCGTCCATCCCGCTGATGTCCCCAAAACGGCTGTGGCAACTCCGTTCGGACTGTTCGAGTTCCTGCGCATGCCATCTGGGCTTAAGAACGCCGCGCAGTCCTTCCAACGCCTCATGGACTCAGTGTTGCGGGACCTGCCTTTCCTCTTTGTGTACCTGGATGACATCCTGGTCGCTAGCACCTCCGTGTCCGAGCACTCGTCCCACCTCAGAGCCCTTTTCGAGAGACTCAGTCTGCACGGGTTGATAGTTAACCCGGCCAAATGCCAGTTTGGTCTGAGCACCATCGACTTCCTGGGCCACCGGTGTAACAATAGGAACTATTGTTAGGAACCATTGTTTAGTTCCTTGTTTACACAGGGGTCGTTTAGGTTGTTGCACCTGGAATAACAGACCGAGCATGATGCATAACCTTACGTGCCGAAGTTATTATTAAAGTTTATAGCCCAGTGGGGTTGAAACGAGTTGTAACGTCTCATTTGTAGAAAGAAACAACACACTTTAACATGGTGGCAGCGGCGGACGACTCGGTTTGAAGTTTGGTGCGGAAAAGTTTCTAGGAGCGGGAGAGCGGTTAGTGTTCCTAAGCAACGTTCAGTATATGTTAGCATTAGCTGCTAGCGTGAGACTGCCGTGTGACATGGATGGGCTAAAACCACCGCAAACGTTATGTCTGGACTCAAGCAACCTTTCGAAGACATGGAAGGCCTGGAGGGACGAGTTTGCTCTGTATGTGGATTTAGCCATGGCTGACGCCGATGACAAACAGAGGGTGAAACTGTTCAGCTATCTTGTCGGGGAGAGCGGTAGGGAACTTATGGACACGTTGCTGGGCGACACACCGAAGGATGCATGGAAGTTAGATGACGTTATCAAGAAGTTTGATGATCACTGCAACCCCAGCATTAACGAGACTGTGGAACGTTATCGTTTTTTTACAAGAAACCAGGGCACCAGTGAAAATATAGACCATTATGTCATGGAACTGAGAGTGTTGGCAAGAACATGCAACTTTGGGACAGTGAGAGACTCGCTCATTCGGGATCGGATTGTGTGTGGAGGTAACAACACAATCGTAAGAGAAAGACTGCTCCGAGAGAAAAACTTGACACTGGACACATGTTTGCAGCTGTGCAGAGCCGCTGAGCTCTCAAAGGACAATGTGAAAACCATCTCGGGATCGATGGTGGAAGAGGTACATGCAGTGCAAGGAGCACAGTATCGGAAACAGACGAGCAACACTGTGGAGTGCAGATATTGTGGAAAAACGCATGAGAAAAGTAAACAAAAGTGCCCAGCGTTTGGGAAGAAGTGCACAAAGTGTGGAAGAGAGAACCACTTTGCAGCAAAATGCAGAGTAAAACCGGAACTAAGGAAAAAGGAATGTGTGAGAGTTCAGCCTCTCGCACCCCACACTGGCTGGAGAGTGGGCAAGGTGCTGAGGCCGGTCGATAGGAGATCCTATGAGGTCCAGCTGCACACGGGTGGTGTCATCAGGAGAAATCGCAGACACCTCAGGCATGCACAAGGGGCAATCTTCACTGACACTATGGACATGGAGATCAGCAGCCCCAGTCAGCCAGAGAGTGTTGAACCCGGACATTCAGAGAGTGTTCCTTCTCGCAGTGTCTTAGCAGGAAACAAAACCAAGGACACTGGTGACAGGGCCAACCCTGTTACCACCAGATCAGGCCGCTCTGTTGTGCATCCGCAGCGATACAAAGACTTTGTGACCTCACACAGATGAATGGATCTGTAGCACTAATGGACTTTGGGGGGGTATGAATGAAAAAAAAAATGAAAAAAAAGTGAATCACAAATGTTTTGCAAATGTATTAAAGATTCTAAAAAAAAGAAGAAACTGAAAAGAGAAAGGATGTAACAATAGGAACTATTGTTAGGAACCATTGTTTAGTTCCTTGTTTACACAGGGGTCGTTTAGGTTGTTGCACCTGGAATAACAGACCGAGCATGATGCATAACCTTACGTGCCGAAGTTATTATTAAAGTTTATAGCCCAGTGGGGTTGAAACGAGTTGTAACGTCTCATTTGTAGAAGGAAACAACACACTTTAACAACCGGGTCACCAAGGACGGGGCGGCCCCCCTTCCATCTAAGGTGGAGGCCGTCGCAGACTTTCCACGCCTACACACGGCCCAGTCCCTCCGGGAGTTCATTGGCATGGTGTCTTTCTACCACCGGTTTATCCCCCGGGCTGCCGATCTCCTCCGCCCCCTATATGAGGCTCTGAAGGGCACAGCCCCCAAACACGCTGTGGACTGGTCTGCAGAGAGGGACACGGCTTTTAAGGATGTGAAGGCCGCCCTGGCTGACGCGGCGATGCTGGCACACCCTGTGTCTGGAGCGCCCATTACCATCACGACGGATGCTTCGGACTACGCTGTCGGCGCGGTTTACGAGCAGTGGGTGAGCGGTGCGTGGCAGCCGCTTGCCTTCTTCAGCCGGCAGTTGAACCTGAGGGAGCGCAAATACAGCACCTTTGATCGTGAGCTGCTTGGCCTTTTCCTCGCTGTTAGGCACTTTCGTTTCCTACTGGAGGGCCGTCAGTTCACGGCTTTCGTCGATCACAAACCGCTGGTGTTCGCGATGGCCAAGGTGGCAGAGCCGTGGTCAGCCCGCCAGCAGCGACAATTGGCCTACATCTCAGAGTTTACCACCAACGTGAGGCATGTCGCTGGAAAGTCCAACCCGGTCGCTGACTGTCTCTCCCGGGCCATCGCTGGTGCCGCCCATTTGGGACTCGACTACAGCCAGATGGCGGCTGACCAGGCCGCCGACCCAGGAGTGCAGGCATGCAGGACCGCCGACACAGGGCTGCAGTTGGAGGATGTGGCTTTCGACGACGCCGGCGCCATGCGCCTGTGCGTCGTCTCTACGGGTCAGCCCCGACCAGTCATTCCGACTGCTTGGAGGCGACGGGTCTTCGACGCAGTCCATGGGCTGTCTCACCCTGGCAGAAAGCTTTCACAGAGGTTGGTGGCGGCAAAGTTTGTCTGGCATGGACTCAAAAAGGATGTGAGGGACTGGGCTGACACCTGTGTGGAGTGCCAGCACTCCAAAGTGCTCCGGCACGTCAAAGCGCCCATGATCTTTCACGGTACCTGAGAGGAGGTTCGACCACGTGAATGTGGACCTGGTAGGCCCCCTACCCCGCTCCCGTGGTTTCACATACCTGCTCACCATGGTCGACAGGACCACGCGATGGTCAGAGGCCGTCCCGCTTTTGCCCACGACAGCGCCTGAGGTTGCCCGAGCGTTCATCGGAACCTGGGTCGCCCGCTTTGGCACCCCATCTGACCTCTCCTCGGACAGAGGACCGCAATTCACGTCAGCGCTCTGGGAGGAGAACGCCGCGGGTTTAGGGGTGAGGCTCCATCGCACCACAGCATATCACCCTCAGGCGAATGGATTGGTCGAGAGGTTCCATCGCTCGATGAAGGCCGGATTGCGGGCTACCCTCAAGGACGACCGCTGGGTCGACAAACTGCCTTGGGTTATGCTTGGGCTCAGGACGGCTCCCAAGGAGGACCTCCAGTCCTCATCCGCCGAACTGGTCTACGGACAGCCACTTCGGGTCCCGGGGGATTTCCTTCCCACCGCCACAGCTCCCTGGTCCGCCAGATGCTAACGGACTGCGCTGCAGGAGGAAGCCAGGGCTTTTGCACCAGTCCCCACTTCTCAGCATGGCGGCTCTCAGTCCTATGTCCCCACGGAGCTGCGGTCGGCGGAGTATGTTTTCATCCGTCACGACGCGCACCGCGGTCCCCTGCAGCCACCCTACGACGGCCCATTTCGGGTACGGGACACTGGAGATAAGCACTTTGTGGTGGAGGTTGGCAGCAGGCTTGAGCGGGTTTCTGTGGACCGCCTCAAGCCTGCTCACCTGGACTTAGATCGCCCTGTTGGTCTTGCCCTGCCCCCACGGCGGGGGCGCCCCCCGGCTCTGCCCCCCTCCCCCGGCGAGCCGCCCCCTGCTTCCCCAGCCCCTCCCTTTCCCCGGTCCAGCTGTGAGGACTCTGCTGCTTTGCCTGCGGTTAACCAGCCCCCAGCTCCTGTTCAGCGGAGCCGTTGGGGCAGAGAGATCCGCCCCCCTCGCCACACTGACTTTTCGTATTAAGGCGAATTCTGGGGGGACGTGTGTAGTGGTTATGGGGCTACATAATTCCCCTTATTGAGCTAGTAGGAACGTTAGTTTACAGCTGCTGTTTCCTCGGTTCGGGTTTACAGTGACACACTTCCGCTGCGCGGGTTTTTTGTTGTTGTAATGGTGGAAGGAATAAATGGTGCACGTTGTGTAGCCGAAAGAGAAAAGTTGTCACGACTCCTGCTTGAGCTCCTCTACATTATAACGTAACACTCATGACCACTGAATAATGAAGTCGAAACTAACGCGCCCAACGACCGTCGCTGCTAAACAAATGCAAATCAATAGCTCCGATGGCGATGGACGCGGCTGGACATCGGAGCACAGGAGAGCCACTCATATCTATGGCTCTGTTAGCGACGGGCGTTGGTAAACATCGGATCACAAAGAGCCATGGACATCTATAGCTCTGACAACGATTCCAAGAGGATAAATTCGGAGTCTCATCACCAGCCAGTCAGACTAGCTTGGTCTAGCCAGAAAGGCACGAACTGAGGAAACCTCTTGGATGAGAGGCGAAACGTCTCCACGGATATATACCAAGTCCAGTTGCACTTGATTCAACTCCTTTGGATACTTATTCGTGGTCGTTACACTACTCCCCTCCTTCGGGAAGCGCATCCGATCGAGGGGATCGCCACTTCCGCAGCTCGGCCTGACGTCACAGCCAGGACGCAAACTCGGATTTCCCGCACCGCGGGCGACAGCGTTAACCAGTCGACTAAAGGGTCCGACCCGTTAGCCAAGGGCTGCTGAACCTATTCATCCGTGATCGTTACAGTATTCTGATACTAAGTTGTCTGGTTAAACAATATTAGGTTATGGTTTACATTTCAAGGACTCTGACAAAACTTTAACCGGAGCCTGCAAGGGCACTGCTACTCGCTCCGCCATCTCGAATCCTCCCGTGGACTAGTTATGCACAGAGCCTGGAGGAAAAAAAAAATGGGGGGGGGGGACTTCCCCTTTTCGGGTCTAGCGTCACAATATTGGTCACAGGGGTTTACCCAAATTGAGACAGTGCCATCTGCTGGCGTTAACAATTAGTCATTCTCCCACCCGGCTATGTCACACTGTTTTTGACAGGAGTGTCACAAATAGATACAATTGAACAATCTTTGACAGATAGGAGTTCACATTTATTAATATTAAAGTTAAGTCCTGAAGCTTTGGGGAAGGACTGAATTAGGTCAAGGGCATAAGATATTTGACTGCTGTCTGTCAGAAAAAATAGTAGCGTCATCTGGTATCTGGCTAATTAGGATCTCACTTTCTGCAGCAGAGATTCCTTTTAAATTATTCACAGTGATGTGATCAGCAAGGACCTGAATAGTTAAAAGAAACAAAATAAGGCGAGATCGGACAACCTTGTTGCACATACAACTACGGCTGTCATCACAAGCTGATGTTGGTGACGCAGTTTGATGACGTTTAAAGCCCTTCGCCCCAGCAGTTCGCCAATGATTTCCTCTCCCGTCCATTGTTTGAGATTTTCAAGAAGAGATTTCCCAGCGTCCGCATGTACCATCACTGTTGTGCATTGCGTCAAGGGATATAAGAAAAGGGTAAGCTTCGCGATACCTATAACTATTTTCAGCCTATAACGCACTGGACGTGTGGATAGAAGTCACAGACGACGTTTTAACCTAGGTAAACCAAGTGCTAGCCACTTTTGAGCTAACGAAGTTAGCCTTTCCTGTTAGCCGAGCGACAATCATCTTCTGGCGTGTCACTCGAGGTGGAAAACATGTGTACTTTGCAGTACTATTTCCAAGATTTATTTCAACTAAGCTTGTCTGAGGGACATAATTTGTCTTACCGGCCTGGATTTACTTTGTTTCTCCGTAACGTCGAGCTGGAAGTTGCTGTTGTTTCTATCACGTTATGTTAGCTGTCGTTTTTTTCGGGTCAATCACAAGTTCGAAAATGTGGGTATTACCTTTATTTCTAGCTTGAAATTACGACCAGCGTTCATATGATTATACAAGAAATATTATATGATTTGGGGATGCTGTTGTTAATGTAGCAGCTTGACAACGCACCGACTGCTTAAAGTAATTTGGTGTGATTGTGAGGATGTTCATGGATAAGCAGTCTCCAGCATGTTTTCCTTGGCAGTAATCAATTCGTTTCTGGAATATGCACTAATGATCCCGTTTGAGACTGATGCTGGAGTCAGTCCTGCATGCGAGGTCTGGTGTGACGTGTTGCTTCCTTCCCTTTTTGACGTGCTGATCAGAGATATCCTGGCGAGAAGACTGACACAGATATGAGAAAGACTGTCTCTTATTTCATATTCCCAAGTGTTTTTTTTAACTTCTGATGATACCATAACATATACTTGCCCACTTGATTTAAGTTGCAGAATGGGGAAATGGCAATCATTTCAGTTCAATTCCACCTCAGTCCAGCCTGTATTCAACCCAATGGGGTTTAGTGATAAGCTCATGGAGTGTCCCTCCATCTAATTCACTCCCTATTTGGTTTGTCACTGGGGCCTGTATTCCGTTCTCTATTTTGGAATTGACTATAAATAGACTCTTAATTGGCTCTTCTCCTAAAACATCTAAGTTAACCCACTTCTACAGTGGACAGGGGGACACTTGCTAGAATGGGTGACGAAAAGCCCTGGTATGCCCCACAAATGGCCACGAATAAAACAAAAGGCTGAAAATTAAAATGCCAATTTAAAAGAAGAAGATAAATAAATAAATGGAGAGGTCTAAAAAAGTAGGCCTAACGCTAAAAGGACAAGAAAACCTACTTCCCGATGGCTGCCAATCTTCTCAACAGGTAAGCAAAGTTTACTCTATGGGGTCATGTTAGTGTTGTACTTTATAAGTCATGTTAGTGTTGTACTTTATAAGTCATGTTAGTTTTGTACTTTATAGGCCATGTTAGTGTTGTACTTTATAAGTCATGTTAGTGTTGTACTTTATAGCTCATGTTAGTGTTGTACTTTATAGGTCATGTTAGTGTTGTACTTTATAGGTCATGTTAGTGTTGTACTTTATAAGTCATGTTAGTGTACTTTATAGGTAATGTTAGTGTTGTACTTTATAGGTTATGTTAGTGTTGTACTTTATAAGTCATGTCAGTGTTGTACTTTACAGGTCGTGTTAGTGTTGTACTTTACAGGTCATGTTAGTGTTGTACTTTATAAGTCATGTTAGTGTTGTACTTTATAGGTTATGTTAGTGTTGTACTTTATAAGTCATGTTAGTGTTGTACTTCACAGGTCGTGTTAGTGTTGTACTTTATAGGTCCTGTTAGTGTTGTACTTTATAGGTCATGTTAGTGTTGTACTTTATAAGTCATGTTAGTGTTGTACTTTATAGGTCGTGTTAGTGTTGTACTTTATAAGTCGTGTTAGTGTTGTACTTTATAGGTCGTGTTAGTGTTGTACTTAATAGGTCATGTTAGTGTAGTTTATAGGTCATGTTAGTGTTGTACTTTATAAGTCATGTTAGTGTTGTACTTTATAGGTAATGTTAGTGTTTTACTTTATAGGTCATGTTAGTGTTGTACTTTATAGGTCATGTTAGTGTTGTACTTTATATGTCATGTTAGTGTTGTACGTTATAGGTCATGTTAGTTTTGTACTTTATAAGTTATGTTAGTGTTGTACTTTATAGGTCGTTTTAGTGTTGTACTTTATAAGTCATGTTAGTGTTGTACTTTATATGTCATGTTAGTGTTGTACTTAATAGGTCATGTTAGTGTTATACTTTATAAGTCATGCTAGTGTTGTACTTTATAGGTCGTTTTACTGTTGTACTTTATAAGTCATGTTAGTGTTGAACTTTATAAGTCGTGTTAGTGTTGTACTTTATATGTCGTGTTAGTGTTGTACTTTATAAGTCGTGTTAGTGTTGTACTTTATAGGTCGTGTTAGTGTTGTACTTAATAGGTCATGTTAGTGTACTTTATAGGTCATGTTAGTGTTGTACTTAATAAGTCATGTTAGTGTTGTACTTTATAGGTAATGTTAGTATTGTACTTTATAGGTCATGTTAGTGTTGTACTTTATAAGTCATGTTAGTGTTATACTTTATAGGTCATGTTAGTATTGTACTTTATAGGTCATGTTAGTGTTGTACTTTATAAGTCATGTTGTACTTTATAGGTTGTGTTAGTGTTATTGAGACTGTCTTGCAACAAAGTCAACCCAGAAGGATTTTTTTTTATTTTTGACATAATTTATCCATTTACTCTAAACCAAGCGGTACATGAATAAATCTGGGAAGTGCTAATGTATTTATGATTAGCTACCAATATCTTTATGGTAGCTATTTTAGCTCAAATGCCTTAACACAGTTCATTGTAGTAACTTTGAAGAGTTGATCCAAAAAAGTATTGCTATTTATTCGTCTTTTGCCATTTTTTTCAAATGGTCTGTATGGTTTATAGATATAGATTTGCCTATTTTGACCTAGCCGTTCGAGCATATAGTTTATAAGCTGTATAGCATGATTAGCTCTGCCGTTACCTTTTCCTCCACTTTAGCTGTGTTGAACATTGCTCCCGGTGATATAGAACTTATGTCACTCGGCAATAATTGACACGTCTTATCAATATCACAGACATCTAATTTAATTTTGTTATAAGAAGAAATCACTTTTCTTGTTGGACTGAATAAACTTATGTCAAGATATAAAAGGCATATTTGGATGTAACAGATTTGCAATTTATCACCTTACTTGAACATTCTATTTTAAAGCTATGAAAAGGATCCGGTGTTCTTGACACTATGCAAGTCCCCCACTTGAAGCTATCTGGATCCGCACTTTCCAGCGCTGCAGTGCTGGAGCTACGGGAGAGGTAATACAATGCCTACTCAATACATTGTTTTGGTGCACAAAATGTTATTATGAAAGGCCATGTCCTCTTCATCCATGGCATACTCGTATGCAGGGGGAAATGGCTTATAATGACCTGGAGATGACCAAAGTCCTGACAGTGTTCAAGCTCGCACCCTGTGCATATTTGCTAGATTTCTACATGATACTTGTAAACAAGATTGACATTTCAATTAGAATTTTTTTGTTTTACATAACCAGGTGGCAAAATCACAAGCAAAGTACTACTACCGTGAGTGAGGAAAAGTATGTTAATGACCTACAGATTGGTACTGAAGCATGGAGCATTACTTTTAATGCTCTGCGCAGTTGCTTGAATTATTCTTATATAACTTTATTTCCCAGTAGCACTAGTGGTGCCTTGGCATTAGTGCCAAACGTGGAGAGGTTGCCCACTATTGGTGTGAAATTGCACAGTGTGTCATGGGATGGCGCTCTGTAGCCCCTTTTGAAATGTGGAATGTGAGCGGAGCATTTCATGTTTGTTGTTAATACATTGTCAGGGAACAATTAAACCAAACAGGCTCGCTCTCGATTTTTAATGAACACAGAGTTGTCTGTCCAGAAACTTTCTTTGGTATTGGCATGGCAACCCCTACTGTTGAGACTATAAAACAATTTTGAATGGAAAAGAGGGCTGAGTTTACTGACATAGGGGAAATATATTTTGTTAATGGATTTTACAGTATTTTCTCACAATTTGGTTTGTGAAACAATAGAGTCCAAAAAACAAATCATATACACCGAAGGATGGCGCCTGTTCAGGGGGAGGGGAAACTGGGGGGAATAGCGTGATCCTCCCATGCACTACGTCCCTCTGGTGAAACTCCTCACTGTCAGGTGAAAAGAAGTGGCTGGTGACTCCACATGTATGGGAGGAGACATGTGGTAGTCTGCAGCCATCCCCAGATCGGCAGAGGGGATGGAGCAGAGACCGGGATGGCTCGGAAGAGTGGGGTAATTGGCTGGGTACAATTGGGGAGAAAAGGGGGGGAGAAAAATGCTCCTTCACCTGTTATGCTTATGATGCCCACGCCACCTTTGTTTCTAGGGGTCGACAGTTCACCAGACGCAGTAAAAGTCGCCGATTCTGGTGCAGAGTCACAGGCACAGCCAGCAGAGCTGTCAGCAAAGGAAACCGAGCTTCTACTTCCAACAAAAAAGCCCAAGAAGAGTTACACCTTTTGCTCCGAGTGGCTGAAAGAATTTTGCCTGGCAGGGTTTATTACGTATTTGTAAACACTGCAGACCAGTTGTTACAGGCACCTCAAAACTTGGATCTGTAGTTCCAAAGTTAAAGCATGGGACCCTGTAAGTTCATGGAAAAAGCCACGAGTTCATGTAATGCCGCGAGCTGCCAGCAGTGTTTCAACGCCAAGAAGTGGCCAACACATTTCATGACGAGGCAGAGATGATGATTAAGGTTAGCATGGTGTGCAATATCACCGAAGAAGAAATGCCATACACAAAACTGGAAACACATACACTACTAGAGAACATTGGGTCGACTGTAAATCCAACCTACAGTGACGATATGGCATGTGCACAATTCATTGGGGTGACTGGGGGGAAAAGTTAGAAATGCAAGCTCAGAGGTGCTTTCACTCAGTATTGACAACTTTTTTTTAAAATTCCCCACCCCCTTTTCTCCCAGTTGTATCCGGCCAATTACCCCTCTCTTCCGAGCCATCCCGGTCGCTGCTCCACCCCCTCTGCCGATCCGGGGAGAGCTGCAGACTACCACATGCCTCCTCCGATCAGAGGTGGACAACCTGGCTTCAGAAAGTAAAAGTCCTGCCACATATTTGTTCCATCCATACATGGTAGGACTTCTATGTTCTGAAGCCGGGGTGTCCACCTCTGCCTCCGATACACATGGAGTCACCAGCCGCTTCTTTTCACCAGGGGGGTGTAGCACGTGGGAGGACCATGCTATGATCCTCCCCCGTGTCTGTGGGTGGGAAGACCACCCACCCACAGACACGGCCAATTGTGTCTGTAGGGGCGCACGACCAAGCCGGAGGCAACACGGGGATTCAAACTGGCAATCCCGGTGTTGGTGGGCAACGGAATAGACCGCCATGCCACCTGGTCAAGTATTGACAAATTCTGGCTGTGACCAGATTCTTTGCTAATGCCACCAACTGAAAGACTCGGTGGCACCGCTGCCACCATTGTGAAACATTAGTTCAGAACCCTGATCCTTCTGTACTGGCTCAACGACTCTGCAAACTGCTTTTTATGGTGTTGCAAGAAGACACACAGTTACGAAACACTTCATATCTGTAATTTAAGTGAAGTTATCTTATATGAACTGTGTGTCTTGTTTTGTAAAAAAGTTAACTGTGCTTTTCTTTCATATGAAGGCATCATGGATGGGCATCCTTCATCACTGTGATAAGCACAGCTAAAGTGGTTTTGGTGAGTAAATAAACTTTTTTATATCTCATACGTCCGTGTGATGGGTAAAACGTTAGTTTTCAACATGGCCGACCAACTAGCCAAGCGGCTGCATACCTTTCTGAGTAGCTGAGTTCCTTTTTAGAAACTTGTCAGAGACTTGGTAAGAAATGGTGCCGTGAGGTTTTTGGTGAGCTGTGGAAGGTTAGATGATACAGAAGGCAGAAGAGAACATCATGGGTGTTCAGGTGGCGTGGCGGTCTATTCTGTTCCCTACCAACACGGGGATCACCGGAGCGGGTCGCGGTGTTACCTCCGGCTTGGTTGGGCATCCCTACAGACACAATTGACCGTGTCTGTGGGTGGGAAGCCGGATGTGGGTATGTGTCCTGGTCGCTGCACTAGCACCTCCTTTGGTCGGTTGGGGTGCCTGTTCAGGGGGGAGGGGGAACTGGGGGGAGTAGCTTGATCCTCCCATGCACAACATCTCCCTGGTGAAACTCCTCACTGTCAGGTGAAAAGAAGCGGCTGGCGACTCCACATGTATGGGAGGAGGCATGTGGTAGTCTGCAGCCCTCCCCGGATCAGCAGAGGGGGTGGAGCAGAGACCGGGACGGCTCGGAAGAGTGGGGTGATTGGCCAAGTACAACTGGAGAAAAAAAAGGGGGGGGATGATATCATCATACTGTGTGTGAAGTGTGGTATTTATACATCCCACATCATCAGCCAGTGTGGTATGACAGCTGCCCCAGCTGAAGTGACTGTTACAGAGAAAGGGAACGTTTTCCCTTTCTCTGTAATAACTGACACTGGCAGTTTCCAACTTGTGTTATAACAATGCAGTCTTTGTTTTATAACAATGCATTCTTTGCCTGTTTTTCCACTTGTAATGTAGCGCCAGTGTATTTTAAAAGAAGTGATCTGCTGTGCTTTTCCAGCTGCTGTCCTCCAAGAAGCGTGGTCCGCGGTTGACCTGGCAAGCACAGCCGAATGACCACCTGTTCAACAGCGACGCATTTCCCATGTTGCATTTCTTGCTTTTTGCTGTGAATAAAGTTCCACTTGTTTTATATCTACATTCAAGTGTCTCATGTTGTGTACTTTCCCAGTTCCTCATACTGTTCTGATCCTGTGTCTAACACGCTGCAGGACATGCTGTATACCTGTATGTCCACCTAACACGATGACCAAGAAAGTTTAATAACTTTGTGTAAAAAAAGACACAGACCTGCCGCTCCCTGAGTTTTTCTATAACTGCATGTATTTGCATTAAAATTAGATTTAGATCAATTGCACAAAAAAGTTATGATCAGGTCTACCTGAAACCACCATGAGCCGTCAACATGACCGCTCGTAATTTGCGTGTGATGGTGTGCGTCATGTCAGTACTTATGAGGTGTGTTGGTCGCGTCATTTCCTTAGTGAAGTTCGTTGCTGTGTCCTAGAAACACACTAGCGCCCTCCAGTGCAGACAAATAGTCTAAACTTGATGTTTGATTATGTCCAACATGTCTGGTTACAGACGCCGTTACAGACGCACCATGACTACCACCGAGGCCTTGCAGTATTTAAAGGCGTTTGACAGCGGCCATTTTAACTTGTTTAAAAATAGTATTAAAGTTGTTAAATGTTAATGTTGGTGTCAGTTAGTTTAATAACAGACACACTGACATATGTAATGCATTAATATCTCAACTGGGTATTTATCTTGACACAATCTAGAGTTTAAACACGTTCTCGTAGTTTTTAAGTTCTGGTCGTTGTTTGGGACTGTTTCAATATTTATTTTCAGTTCTTTTTTTACATTTCACGTTTTGTAGGCCTTGTTACGTTTGTTAGATTAGCAATGTGTGTTTTCTGTTTTGTTTTTCAGGTAATATTTTCGCTTTTTCTATCATGCTGTTAAAGTGCGACCATGGGGTGGCACAGTGGTGCAGTCGTTACCGGGGTCGCCTTACAGCAAGAAGGTCCTGGTTTTGAGCCCTGGGGTAGTCCAACCTCGGGGGTCGTCCCGGGTCGTCCTCTGTGTGGAGTTTGCATGTTCTCCCCATGTCTGCGTGGGTTTCCTCCGGGGGCTCCGGTTTCCTCCCACAGTACAAAGACATGTAGGTCAGGTGACTCACATGTAGGTCAGGTGACTCACTCCCTAGGGGTGTGTGTGTGTGTGTGTGTGTGTGTGTGTGTATGTGTGTGTGTGCATGCATGCGTGCGTGCGTGCGTGCGTGTGGGCCCTGTGATGGCCTGGTAGCCTGTCCAGGGTGTCTCCCCGCCTGCTGACCAATGACTGCTGGGATGGGCTCCGGCATCCCCGCGACCCTGAGACCAGGATAAGCGGTTCGGATGATGGATGGGTGGATGGATGGATGAATATAGTTTAAAAACCGTGGTCATGTGATGGCTCATGGTCATTTTAGGTGGGAGTGAAATCCCGGTCGTTCCAGTGTTAAATTAGATTCCTGTCTAGCAAAAGTCGAAGGTCTATAAAAACAAGAACCTCGTGCCACAAGAACTGTTTCTTCCCTATAGCAGTAGGTTTCTCCAACAAGCCCCCAGATACCCACAGATACTGACACTGCCCCCCACCCCCATTGCCCCATCACCACGACATGACATACACCTACATACATGCACATACACTCGCATGCACTAACACAGTGCAATATATCTGTCTGCCCTACTGTGCCCAGTGTACATGGACACTTTACAGTACCGCAGTACCCTGCAAGTAAACACTTACTCTACAAATAACTTCTTATTTAAAATTCTCATTTAACATTTTGGAAATGGAGTACTTGTCATATTCCCAGCATTTCCCTATATTGTGTCTATTTTTATTTTATTTTATATTGTATAGATGTTATTATTAACTTTTATCTTTGATATTTACTGTTAATTTTTCTCTCTTGCACGAACATACCAAGACAAATTCCTTGGACGTTCTTGAAATAATTGGCAAAAATAAATATGATTCTGATTATTCTAGTGCTTGTAAATAAAATATGAGAAATTCAACAGAATCAGAACCATCTTTGTTGGGCTTGACTCTGGTTTTGTGGCTCTTGGTGTATTTTACATAAAATAGAAAAACTAAAACACAACAATCTTCAGCTATATACACAATATTTACACAAGCTATATATACACTCACCGGCCACTTTATTAGGCACACCTGTCCAACTGCTCGTTAACGCAAATTTCTAATCAGCCAATCACATGGCAGCAACTCAATGCATTTAGGCATGTAGACATGGTCAAGACGATCTGCTGCAGTTCAAACCGAGCATCAGAATGGGGAAGAAAGGTGATTTAAGTGACTTTGAACGTGGCATGGTTGTTGGTGCCAGACGGGCTGGTCTGAGCATTTCAGAAACTGCTGATCTACTGGGATTTTCACACACAACCATCTCTAGGGTTTACAGAGAATGGTCTGAAAAAGAGAAAATATCCAGTGAGCGGCAGTTCTGTGGGCGAAAATGCCTTGTTGATGCCAGAGGTCAGAGGAGAATGGCCAGACTGATTCGAGCTGATAGAAAGGCAACAGTAACTCAAATAACCACTCATTACAACCGAGGTATGCAGAAGAGCATCTCTGAACGCACAACACGTCGAACCTTGAGGCAGATGGGCTACAGCAGCAGAAGACCACACCGGGTGCCACTCCTGTCAGCTAAGAACAGGAAACTGAGGCTACAATTCGCACAGGCTCACCAAAATTGGACAATAGAAGATTGGAAAAACGTTGCCTGGTCTGATGAGTCTCGATTTCTGCTGCGACATTCGGATGGTAGGGTCAGAATTTGGCGTCAACAACATGAAAGCATGGATCCATCCTGCCTTGTATCAACGGTTCAGGCTGGTGGTGGTGGTGTAATGGTGTGGGGGATATTTACTTGGCACACTTTGGGCCCCTTAGTACCAATTGAGCATCGTGTCAAAGCCACAGCCTACCTGAGTATTGTTGCTGACCATGTCCATCCCTTTATGACCACAGTGTTCCCATCTTCTGATGGCTACTTCCAGCAGGATAACGCGCCATGTCATAAATCTCGAATCATCTCAGACTGGTTTCTTGAACATGACAATGAGTTCACTGTACTCAAATGGCCTCCACAGTCACCAGATCTCAATCCAATAGAGCACCTTTGGGATGTGGTGGACCGGGAGATTCACATCATGGATGTGCAGCCGACAAACCTGCAGCAACTGCGTGATGCTATCATGTCAATATGGACCAAACTCTCTGAGGAATGTTTCCAGTACCTTGTTGAATCTATGCCACGAAGGATTAAGGCAGTTCTGAAGGCAAAAGGGGGTCCAACCCGGTACTAGCAAGGTGTACCTAATAAAGTGGCCAGTGAGTGTAGGTCATTCAATCATGATAAAGATATACTATATACATAGGTACTTAGTCATATTTGATTTTATTTAGCACCTTTGTGCAAATTTACCTTGTTTTTCCTCTTAAAAAAATCCTGGTTTTGTCCTGGCTGGTCGGAGTCCTTCTGTTGGGAATTACCCCGTTCTGTGTTATGTTCACTGTCCTCCATGTTTGTTTGTATTGCCTTCATGCAAATTTCCTGCGTATGTGCATGCTGTGCAGAGCAGAAAGGGTCGTCCAAATGACGTAAAACATTGTCGTAAAGAGTGATTTGTGGCACAATGAAATAATGATAGAGCTTGATATGAAACGATAGACATTTTCTATCATCACATATGTATCGTTATATCGCACAGCCCTACTTTTGAACACACAGTGCATCACACGTGCCTATACTGGGTTTAACAGCAGATGACCGCACAGCGTTATCCATAGTGAACCGCCATCCCTGGTGTGTGTATGTTTAATCACATGCATGGACACACTATGGCACCTTTGATTCTGTCTGTGGTCACTTGTTCTTTGTTTCAACATAGTGTGTAATGCAGTGCAGTTATTGTCGGTGACATACAGTGCATCTGGAAAGTATTCACACCCCTTCACTTTCCCCACATTTTGTTATGTTACAGCATTATTCCAAAATGGATTAAATCCCTTTTTTCCCCCTCACCAATCTACATACAATACCCCATAATGATAAAGTGAAAAAGGTTTTTTAGAAATTTTTGCGAATCTATTAAAAATAAAAAACTGAAATATTGCATGTACATAAGTATTCACACCCTTTACTCAGTACTTGGTTGAGGGACCCGTGGCAGTGATTACAGCCTCAAGTCTTCTTGGGTATGAAGCTACAAGCTTGGCACACCTATATTTGGGGTATTTCTCCCATTCTTCTCTGCAGATCCTCTCGAGCTCTGTAAGGTTAGATGGGGAGCGTTGCTGCACAGCTGGGCCACTCAAGGACATTCACAGACTTGTCCCGAAGCCACTCCTTCATTGTCTTGGCTGTGTGCTGAGGGTCGTTGTTGTGTTGAAAGGTAAACGTTCACCCCAGTCTGAGGTCCTGAGTGCTCTGGAGCAGGTTTTCATCAAGGATCTCTCTGTACTTTGCTCCATTCATCTTTCCCTCGATCCTGACTAGTCTCCCAGTTCCTGCCGCTGAAGAACATCCCCACAGCATGATGCTGTCACCACCGTGCTTCACTGTAGGGATGGTATTAGCAAGGTGATGAGAGGTGCCTGGTTTCCTCCAGACGTGCCGTTTGGCATTCAGGCCAAAGAGTTCAACCTTGGTTTCATCAGACCAGAGAATCTTGTTTCTCATGGTCTGAGAGTCCTTTATTTTCTTTCTGGCAAACTCCAAGTGGGCTGTCATGTGCCTTTTACTGAGCAGAGGCTTCCGTCTGGCCACTCTACCATAAAGGCCTGATTGGTGGAGTGCTGCAGAGATGGTTGTCCTTCTGGAATGTTCTCCCATCTCCACAGAGGAATGCTGGAGCTCTGTCAGAGTGACCATCGGGTTCTTGGTAACCTCCCTGATCAAGGCCCTTCTCCTCCGATTCCTCAGTTTGGCTGGGCGGCCAGCTATAGGAAGAGTCCTGGTGGATCCAAACTTCTTCCATTTATGAATGATGGAGACCACTGTGCTCTTCGGGACCTTCAAAGCTGTAGAATTTTTTTTGTACCCTTCCCCAGATCTGTCTCAGAGGTCCACAGACAATTCCTTTGACTTCATGGCTTGGTTTCTGCTCTGACATGCACTGTCAACAGTGGGACCTTATATAGACAGGTGCGTGCCTTTCCAAACCATGTCCAATCAATTGAATTTACTACAGGTGGACTCCAATCAAGATGTAGAAACATCTCAAGGATGATCAGTGGAAACGGGATGAACCTGAGCTCAATTTTGAGTGTCATAGCAAAGGGTGTGAATACTTATGTACATGCAATATTTCAGTTTTTTATTTTTAATAAATTTCCCAAAATTCCTACAAAACCCTTTTCACTTTGTCATTATGGGGTATTGTATGTAGATTGATGAGAAAAAAAAGGAATTTAATCCATTTTGGAATAAGGCTGTAACATAACAAAATGTGGGGAAAGTGAAGAGGTGTGAGTACATTCCAGATGCACTGTAACTTTGTGTCTGTTGTTAGATGACTGCATGGCTGTAAAACGGTCACAGTGATGACGCCCTGAAATACCGTTAGCCTCACTTAGTCAGTTACACTTTTATAGTCATGTACTGTCTGACAACAGAACAATAAAGATATGTCTGGCAGAATCTGTATTGTGTTGTGTTATGTTGAAACACAACGTAAGGTATCGCAGGTGACAGGAAGTTGGCTCTTTAACATCGCGGGTAAAGGGAGAATCGATCCCTGCTAAGACGACACACATGTACATGAGCTGTGTCTATGATTAAGCCTCATTATCTAAGTTGCCTTGAGTTTAATAACACCTCACCTCACGTATGTCGTCCGTCAGGATTCCCCCTATAGGGTTTTGGTTGCACATGTTTGTTTAAAGCATGGGGGCGCTACTCCACATGCAGTTTTGTGGTTCTCCGCTAACTGGAGATTTTGTGCCTTTCCATTGTCAAGACACGTTGATCTTCTGCAAAGCCACGATGTCCCCCAGTCCATAACACCAGTCTATGGATGAATGCACCCAGGATTACTGCTACCCACAGGAGTAGCAGGATTTATTATGGAGGTTTACTCCTCTAGATCCGCCGTGTTCTGCTCTGTTGTCTCCTGACAACTTTAATAGGAGTACCATCAGGAGGGTGTGCCTCTTCACCACGCCTGCATGGTCATTCATCATGGAGAGGCGATATGTTGCACTTCACATGATGCTGGGGTGTATGCAGACACGTCTAGGAAAGGTACTACTCCTGTACTTAACCCCTTAACCCCATCACTGTTTAATAACAGTGGTTACTTTAGTTCAGTTAACATCAACTCACACAAGTACGTGTCATCATGTGTCAGCCCATGTGTCGTCAAAATAGTAATTAACTAATTTCATCAGGGGTTTACTGATACCAGTATCATATATGGGTTTGACAGCGGGCTAAGACAGATTATTAGTATTTGAGATATTACCTGAGGTTAAAATATGATACCAAAAGCTGTAAGTACATGGCATGAATAAAAGCAAAATGGCATCATTTACTGCATTCGTGGCACATGGAAGCCTTGGGGTCTGTTATTTTGCACACTGACCCCAAACTAATGGTCTAAGACCGCACTGTTCCTGGAAATGAATGAATATCTGTATTTGCTATTGCACAGCTACTACTACTACTACTACTTTCGGCTGCTCCCGTTAGGGGTCGCCACAGCAGATCATCCGTTTCCATTTCTTCCTGTCTTCTGCATCTTCCTCTGTCACACCAGCCACCTGCATGTCCTCCCTCACCACATCCATAAACCTCCTCTTTGGCCTTCCTCTTCTCCTCTTCCCTGGCAGCTCCATATTCAGCATCCTTCTCCCAATATACTCAGCATCTCTCCTCCACACATGTCCAAGCCATCTCAATCTTGCCTCTCTTGCTTTGTCTCCAAACCGTCCAACCTGAGCGGTCCCTCTAATATAATCGTTCCTAATCCTGTCCTTCTTCGTTACTCCCAGTGAAAATCTTAGCATCTTCAACTCTGCCACCTCCAGCTCCGCCTCCTGTCTTTTCATCAGTGCCACTGTCTCCAAACCATATAACATAGCTGGTCTCACAACCATCCTGTAAACGTTCCCTTTAACTCTTGCTGGTACCCTTCTGTCGCAAATCACTCCTGACACTCTTCTCCACCCACTCCACCCTGCCTGCACTCTCTTTTTCACCTCTCTACTGCACTCCCCGTTACTTTGGACAGTTGACCCCAAGTATTTAAACTCAAATGCCTTTGTCACCTCCACTCATGCATCCTGACCATTCCACTGTCCTCTCTCTCATTCACGCATAGGTATTCCGTCTTGCTCCTACTGACTTTCATTCCTCTTCTCTCCAGTGCATACCTCCACCTCTCCAGGCTCTCCTCAACCTGCACCCTACTCTCGCTACAGATCACAATGTCATCCGCGAACATTATCGTCCATGGAGACTCCTGCCTGATCTTGTCCGTTAACCTGTCCATCACCATTGCAAACAAGAAAGGGCTCAGAGCCGATCCTTGATGTAATCCCACCTCCACCTTGAACCCATCTGTCATTCCAACCACACACCTCACCACTGTCACACCTCCCTCATACATATCCTGCACCACTCTTACATACTTCTCTGCAACTCCTGACTTCCTCATACAATACTACACCTCCTCTCTCGGCACTCTGTCATAAGCTTTCTCTAAATCTACAAAGACACAATGTAACTCTTTCTGGCCTTCTCTATAATTCTCAATCAACATTCTCAAAGCAAACATCACATCTGTGGTGCTCTTTCGTGGCATGAAACCATACTGCTGCTCGCTGATCATCACCTCTCCTCTTAACCTAGCTTCTATTACTCTTTCCCAAATCTTCATGCTGTGGCTGATCAACTTTATACCTCTGTAGTTGTTACAGTTCTGCACATCGCCCTTGTTCTTGAAAATTGGTACCAGTATGCTTCTTCTCCACTCCTCAGGCATCCTCTCATTTTCCAGGATTGTGTTAAACAATCTAGTTAAAAACTCCACTGCCATCTCTCCTAAACATCTCCATGCCTCCACAGGTACTATGTCATCAGGACCAACTGCCTTTCCACTCTTCATCCTCTTCATAGCTGCCCTCACTTCCTCCTTGTTAATCCACTGAACTTCCTGATTCACTATCCCTACATCATCCAACCTTCTCTCTCTCTCATTTTCCTCATTCATCAGCCCCTCAAAGTATTCCTTCCACCTTCTTAGCGCACTCTCCTCACTTGTCAGCACATTTCCATCTCTATCCTTAATCGCCCTAACTTGCTGCACATCCTTTGCAGCTTGGTCCCACTGTCTAGCCAGTCACTACAAGTCCTTTTCTCCTTCCTTAGTGTCTAACCTGTCATACAACTCACCATACGCCTTTTCCTTTGCCTTTGCCACCTCTCTCTTTGCTTTACGCTGCATCTCCTTGTACTCCTGTGTACTTTCTTCATCTCTCTTACTATCCCACTTCTTCTTTGCCAACCTTTTCCTCTGTATAATTTGCTGTACTTCCTCATTCCACCACCAAGTCTCCTTGTCTTCCTTCCTCTGTCCTGATGACACACCATGTACCTTCCTAGCTGTCTCCCTCACTATTTCTGCAGTGGTTGTCCAGCCATCTGGCAACTCTTCACTACCACCCAGTGTCTGTCTTAACTCCTGTCTGAACTCCACACAACAGTCTTCCTTCTTCAACTTCCACCATTTGATCTTCGGCTGTGTCTTCACTCGCTTCCTCTTCTTGGTCTCCAAAGTCATCCTACAGACCACCATCCGATGCTGCCTAGCTACGTTCTCCCCTGTCACCACCTTGCAGTCTCCAATCCCTTTTAGATGGCGCCTTCTACATAAGATATAGTCCACCTGTGTGCACTTTCCTCCACTCTTGTACGTCACCCTGTGTTCCTCCCTCTTCTTGAAATATGTATTCACCACAGCCATTTCCATCATTTTCGCAAAATCAACCACCATCTGTCCTTCCACATTTCTCTTCTTGACTCCATACCTTCCCATCACCTCCTCATCACCTCTGTTCCCTTCACCAACATGTCCATTGACGTCGGCTCCAATCACCACTCTCTCCTCCTTGGGTACCCTCTCCACCATGTCGTCCAACTCACTCCAGAATTCTTCTTTTTCATCCATCTCACACCCAACTTGCGGGGCATATGCGCTGATAACATTCAGCAATAAACCTTCAATTTCCAGCTTCATACTCATCACTCTGTGTGACACTCTCTTCACCTCCAGCACGCTCTTGACATACTCTTCCTTCAGAATTACCCCTACCCCATTACTCCTCCCATTCACACCATGGTAGAAGAGTTTGAACCCACCTCCGATACTCCTGGCCTTACTCCCCTTCCACCTGGTCTCTTGCACACACAGTATGCCTACCTTTCTTCTTTCCATCATGTCAGCCAGCTCTCTCCCTTTACCAGTCATAGTGCCAACATTCAAAGTTCCAACTCTCACCTCCACATGCCTACCCTTCCTCCTCTCTAGCTGCCTCTGGACATGCTTTCCCCCTCTCCTTCTCCTTCGCCCAACAGTAACATAGTTTCCACTGGCACCCTGCTGGGTAACAGTACCGGTGGCGGTCGTTGGTAACCCGGGCCTCGACCGATCCGGTATGTAAGTCTTATTTATGATCCGCATATTTGATTTGGCAAATATTTTACGCCGGATGCCCTTCCTGACGCAACCCTCCCCATTTGTCTGGGCTTGGGACCGTCACTAAGGATGCACTGGCTTGTGCATCCTCAGTGGCTGGGTTTTTTGCTATTGCACAGCAGTAAAACAAAATTAAGTGCAACTCCCCAGTGGTACAAACAAGATTTAATATATATATATATATATATATATATATACACTACCGTTCAAAAGTTTGGGATCACCCAAACAATTTTGTGTTTTCCATGAAAAGTCACACTTATTCACCACCATATGTTGTGAAATGAATAGAAAATAGAGTCAAGACATTGACAAGGTTAGAAATAATGATTTGTATTTGAAATAAGATTTTTTTTACATCAAACTTTGCTTTCGTCAAAGAATCCTCCATTTGCAGCAATTACAGCATTGCAGACCTTTGGCATTCTAGCTGTTAATTTGTTGAGGTAATCCGGAGAAATTGCACCCCACACTTCCAGAAGCAGCTCCCACAAGTTGGATTGGTTGGATGGGCACTTCTTTGAGCAGATTGAGTTTCTGGAGCATCACATTTGTGGGGTCAATTAAACGCTCAAAATGGCCAGAAAAAGAGAACTTTCATCTGAAACTCGACAGTCTATTCTTGTTCTTAGAAATGAAGGTTATTCCATGCGAGAAATTGCTAAGAAATTGAAGATTTCCTACACCGGTGTGTACTACTCCCTTCAGAGGACAGCACAAACAGGCTCTAACCAGAGTAGAAAAAGAAGTGGGAGGCCGCGTTGCACAACTGAGCAAGAAGATAAGTACATTAGAGTCTCTAGTTTGAGAAACAGACGCCTCACAGGTCCCCAACTGGCATCTTCATTAAATAGTACCTGTTAGAGCCTGTTTGTGCTGTCCTCTGAAGGGAGTAGTACACACCGGTGTAGGAAATCTTCAATTTCTTAGCAATTTCTCGCATGGAATAGCCTTCATTTCTAAGAACAAGAATAGACTGTCGAGTTTCAGATGAAAGTTCTCTTTTTCTGGCCATTTTGAGCGTTTAATTGACCCCACAAATGTGATGCTCCAGAAACTCAATCTGCTCAAAGAAGTGCCCATCCAACCAATCCAACTTGTGGGAGCTGCTTCTGGAAGCGTGGGGTGCAATTTCTCCAGATTACCTCAACAAATTAACAGCTAGAATGCCAAAGGTCTGCAATGCTGTAATTGCTGCAAATGGAGGATTCTTTGACAAAAGCAAAGTTTGATGTAAAAAAAATCTTATTTCAAATACAAATCATTATTTCTAACCTTGTCAATGTCTTGACTCTATTTTCTATTCATTTCACAACATATGGTGGTGAATAAGTGTGACTTTTCATGGAAAACACGAAATTGTTTGGGTGATCCCAAACTTTTGAACGGTAGTGTATATATATAGTACATACATACAAATAGACACATTTGCAGCACAATCAACATGTAGATAATGTATGCATAGGTGTAAAAACAAGTGTAATCTCTGTTACACTAGATAAATAGTCTGTGTATCGCACTAACCTGAGTCAGCATATTTTACTGCACATGCCAAATGTACAGGTGTTACTGCACAGTTTCAGCATATTATTGCAACCTTTGAGCTGGTTAACAGAGTTCAGTTCTCTAATGACACTTGGGTAGAAACTGGAAGTACGGGTCTTGAAAGACCTATAGCGCCTCCCGGAGGGCAGCAGTGTGAAAAGGAAGCTGCCTGGGTGAGACGAGTCCTTGATTATGTTTGTGGCCTGACGTAGGCAGCGGGGTCTGTGTATGTCTTCAAGTGAAGGTAGTTGTGTGCCAGTGGTTTCTGTGCTTACATCATCACTCTGCAGAGCTTTCTTATTAGCCACAGTGCAGCTTGCACACCACACTGAGATGCCATAAGTGAGGATGCCCTCTATAGAGCAGTGATGGAAGGACACCAGCAGCGGCTGGGACAAATTAGTTCTCCTCAGTGTCCTTAGAAAGTAAAGCCACTGCTGTGCCTTCTTCACCAGGGAAATTGTATTGGCAGTCCATGTTGAGGTCCTGGGAGACGTGTGAAGCTGGTCACCCTCTCCACCATGTCTCCGCTGATGTATAAGAAAAAAGAAAAATACCCTGTAGAGAATTCATGAAGTATAGACTAATGAGGCAGAAAAGAAATATAAAAAATATAAAAAAGTTAACTGATATGATGAGGCTATTTAACAAGGAATACTACAGTACAGTATTAGATAATAATAAAAACAAAAGTAAAGGAATATGGACTGTATTAAACGGCATTATTAGAAATGCATCTAGAGACTCAAGTTAACCCTCAGTATTTTATCAGTAACGGTAAGGCCATGAATAATATGGATGATGTGGTTGGTAGGTTTTGATAACTTCCTTGTTTGTGCGGGACCAAATTTGGCAGAAAAAAAATCAATGACCCAGAAACAACCAAAGAGGGGACTGATGATGACCATAGTGCTACAAATCCAAGTTCAGTTTTTCTCAGAGCAGTAGAAGAAAAGGAAATCACTGCTGTTGTAAGAAAATGTAAGAAAAAAAAACTTCTCCTAACTGGAATGAAATGGATATGACAATAGTCAATAAATTCATCAATGGTATTGCAAAACCACCACAAACACATCTGTAACCTGTCATTTAAAACTGGTAAATTTCCAAGCAAAATAAAATTGCGAAAGTTACACGGGGATAGACAGCACTTCACAAATTACAGGCCTGTTTCTTTACTTTCCCAATTCTCCAAGATATTGGAAAGGTTCTTTACTGACAGACTAGACCAGTGTTTTCCAACCAGGTCCTCAAGGACCCCCTATCCTGCAGATTTTCTTTGCAACCCTGAATAGGTACCTGTTTGTAGTTATTCAACCAATCAGCAATGAATTATGTCAGCTGTTGCACACCTTGCATAATTAAGTGCTGGGAGATGATTGGTTGAGTATGTACAAGCAGGGCTACCTATGCAGGGTTACAATGAAAATCTGCAGGATAGGGGTTCTTTGAGGACTGGGTTGGGAAATGCTGGACTAGACAACTTCATTGAGAAGCACAAGTTGTTGACTGACAGCCAGCATAGACTCAGAACAAACAGACAACATCCCTAGAAAGAATAGGTCTATACTTTGTGGAATTTTTGTTGTGTGTGTGTGTGTGTGTGTGTGTGTGTGAATTAATTAATTGTAAAGTGCTTTGAGTGGCTGCTGCAACTAGAAAATCACTATATAAAACGCAACTTGATTGACTTGATTGATTGAACATCAATGGCACCAATTCAATTAATAGAAGAACTTACTAATTGCATAGACAAAAAACGTATGCAGTAGAAATATTTATAGTTTTAAAAAAAAAGCTTTTGATGCCATTGATCACTTTATATTACTTGGTAAATTGGAAAATAGTATCAGAGGATTTGTGCTTAATTGGTTGAGAAGCTGTTTAAGAAAGAGGCAGCAGTTTGTTAAGGTAGGTGAGCAGAAGTCAACATGCATGGATATTAATTGTGGAGTCCCTCAGGAGTCAATATTCGGCCTGAAATTGTTTATTCTGTACTTAAATGATGTGTGCACAGTATAGAAATATTGAAATTTGTAATTTTGCAGACAACACCAATATTTTCTGTTCTGGGGAGAATTTACAGCAGCATTTGGAGGTTATCATAATGGAAATGAGAAAATTGAAAATATGGTTTGATATAAACATATTATCATTAAATTTGAACAAAACAAATATAGTTATTTGGAAATTATAAAATAAACACTCAAGTGCAAATGATGATAGACAATGTCAACATAGAGTATATAAAGATACATTTCTGCGTGTGATGATAGACCACAAGATCTGTTGGCAATCTCATATAAAATATGTGTGAGCAAAGCTGGCAAGAAGCGTCACAGTCCTGGGAAAAACAAGGACCATTCTGGATCATAAAGCATTGTACACTCCATATTGTTCACTTGTATTGCCATATATGAATTACTGTTTGTAGGTATGGTGTAACACCCACAATAGCAACCTACATCCATTATGCATACTGCAAAAAAAGGTCATAAGGATAATTAACAATTTAGGATTTCGCGAACAGACTAACATGCTGTTTCTAAAGTCACATGCCTTGAAGTTCATGGATCTCATGGAATTTAACACATGACAAATAATGTATACAATTGTATGAAATTGTAAATTGTATAAACCAAGAAATAATTAACTCCGGGATAACATACGAAAAAAAATGTTGACAAAGAGGGGGGTTATAATTTGCGATAAAAGTTTAAAGAAAATTGTTCGTACAACTATGAAGCGTATGTGTATTTGATCTGTTGGGTGAACTTGTGGAATTGTTTGGATGTGGAATTCAAACGAAGTACAAACATTATTCAGTTCAAAAAGATGCACATACAATTATTTTTAAGAGGTATATGGATGAGGAAGAGCTTTGATAAATAACTGTTTAAGTTTTATATTATCGACACTGGGTGATATTTGGGTTGTACATATAATTGGGATAATTGTTTTAAATTGTATGTAATTCTGTTATTTCTATTCTTTTTGAACAGGTAATATTGCGTTTATGACAATTTGTTTATTGAGTTTGTTGTGTAGGTTTATTGTTGATTTTAATTTAATCATATTGATTCGTTTTTATCTGTTTTTTGTTGTTGTTTTACATGGTCGAAATAAAAATAATAAATAAAAAATAATCAATTAAAATTATGATAGCCTGTCATTTCATATTAGACTTGGTCACATTTGCGGGAGGGTCTGTCTAGGAGGCTGCACATCCACAGACTGACAGGCAAAATGTTTTTGTTAGGTAGATTTTTTATTTCAGTGCTGCATATTGAAACTTTTTATTTTTTTGTTTCCTGTGTAATCGACTTAGGCGCGGCGCAAAAGTCTTATAATGGCAGGAAAAACACTGTTTTTTCTGTCCGCGGTTTGTCGCCAAGTTCTAACACTGGGAAGGGGAGATATGTGCCCCTGGCAGACATCTGCACTCTACTGAGTGCATTCTCTAGTTTATAATTGGATTTTTTTGGGGGATCCAGTGTGCCTAGCCACATACTGGGTCACGATTCTAGGTCCTGGTTGCTGTGCAGGCACGAACAGAAATACATTAGCGACTGTATGCTCCTTCAGTTCTTTACGGTATTGCCTCTTCCATTGTAGACAATTGAAATGAGCTGGTTGATGAACAACATTACCACCCCCAAACATAGGAGACGCACAAACTTCTTGACTTACGTTTGTGCACCCAAATTGGGTAACGACTAATTCGTATTTGTGAAAAAACTGAGAGAGGTCAGGCAGATTCATGAAAATGTTGCTTTTAGCTTACCTTGAGTATGAAATGACTAGGGTTCAGGTTTCATGTCTGCCGTTTCTACTACTACTACCTTCGGCTGCTCCCGTTAGGGGTCGCCACAGCGGATCATCCGTTTTCATTTCTTCCTGTCTTCTGCGTCTTCCTCTGTCACACCAGCCACCTGCATGTCTTCCCTCATCACATCCATAAAGCTCCTCTTTGGCATTCCTCTTCTCCTCTTCCCTGGCAGCTCCATATTCAGCATCCTTCTCCCAATATACTCAGCATCTCTCCTCCACACATGTCCAAGCCATCTCAATCTTGCCTCTCTTGCTTTGTCTCCAAACCGTCCAACCTGAGCGGTCCCTCTAATATAATCGTTCCTAATCCTGTCCTTCTTCGTTACTCCCAGTGAAAATCTTAGCATCTTCAACTCTGCCACCTCCAGCTCCGCCTCCTGTCTTTTTGTCAGTGCCACTGTCTCCAAACCATATAACATAGCTGGTCTCACAACTATCTTGTAAACTTTCCCTGTAACTCTTGCTGATACCCTTCTGTCGCAAATCACTCCTGACACACTTCTCTACCCACTCCAACCTGCCTGCACTCTCTTTTTCACCTCTCTACTGCACTCCCCGTTACTTTGGACAGTTGACCCCAAGTATTTAAACTCAAATGCCTTTGTCACCTCCACTTCTTGCATCCTGACCATTCCACTGTCCTCTCTCTCATTCACGCATAGGTATTCCGTCTTGCTCCTACTAACTTTCATTCCTCTTCTCTCCAGTGCATACCTCCACCTCTCCAGGCTCTCCTCAACCTGCACCCTACTCTCGCTACAGATCACAATGTCATCCGTGAACATCATCGTCCATGGAGACTCCTGCCTGATCTTGTCCGTCAACCTGTCCATCACCATTGCAAACAAGAAAGGGCTAAGAGCCGATCCTGGGTGTAATCCCACCTCCACCTTGAACCCATCTGTCATTCCAACCGCACACCTCACCATTGTCATACTTCCCTCATACGTATCCTGCACCACTCCTACATACTTCTCTGCAACTCCTGACTTCCTCATACAATACCACACCTCCTCTCTCGGCACTCTGTCATAAGCTTTCTCTAAATCTACAAAGACACAATGCAACTCTTTCTGGCCTTCTCTATACTTCTCAATCAACATTCTCAAAGCAAACATCGCATCTGTGGTGCTCTTTCGTGGCATGAAACCATACTGCTGCTCGCTGATCGTCACCTCTCCTCTTAACCTAGCTTCTATTACTCTTTCCCAAATCATCATGCTGTGGCTGATCAACTTTATACCTGTGTAGTTGTTACAGTTCTGCACATCGCCCTTGTTCTTGAAAATCGGTACCAGTATGCTTCTTCTCCACTCCTCAGGCATCCTCTCACTTTCCAGGATTGTGTTAAACAATCTAGTTAAAAACTTCACTGCCATCTCTCCTAAACATCTCCATGCCTCCACAGGTATGTCATCAGGACCAACTGCCTTTCCACTCTTCATCCTCTTCATAGCTGCCCTCACTTCCTCCTTGCTAATCCGCTGAACTTCCTGATTCACTATCCCTACATCATCCAACCTTCTCTCTCTCTCATTTTCTTCATTCATCAGCCCCTCAAAGTATTCCTTCCACCTTCTTAGCGCACTCTCCTCGCTTGTCAGCACATTTCCATCTCTATCCTTAATCGCCCTAACTTGCTGCACATCCTTTGCAGCTTGGTCCCACTGTCTAGCCAGTCACTACAAGTCCTTTTCTCCTTCCTTAGTGTCTAACCTGTCATACAACTCACCATACGCCTTTTCCTTTGCCTTTGCCACCTCTCTCTTTGCTTTACGCTGCATCTCCTTGTACTCCTGTGTACTTTCTTCATCTCTCTTACTATCCCACTTCTTCTTTGCCAACCTTTTCCTCTGTATAGTTTGCTGTACTTCCTCATTCCACCACCAAGTCTCCTTGTCTTCCTTCCTCTGTCCTGATGACACACCATGTACCTTCCTAGCTGTCTCCCTCACTATTTCTGCAGTGGTTGTCCAGCCATCTGGCAACTCTTCACTACCACCCAGTGTCTGTCTTAACTCCTGTCTGAACTCCACACAACAGTCTTCCTTCTTCAACTTCCACCATTTGATCTTCGGCTGTGTCTTCACTCGCTTCCTCTTCTTGGTCTCCAAAGTCATCCTACAGACCACCATCCGATGCTGCCTAGCTACGTTCTCCCCTGTCACCACCTTGCAGTCTCCAATCCCTTTTAGATGGCGCCTTCTACATAAGATATAGTCCACCTGTGTGCACTTTCCTCCACTCTTGTACGTCACCCTGTGTTCCTCCCTCTTCTTGAAATATGTATTCACCACAGCCATTTCCATCCTTTTCGCAAAATCAACCACCATCTGTCCTTCCACATTTCTCTTCTTGACTCCATACCTTCCCATCACCTCCTCATCACCTCTGTTCTCTTCACCAACATGTCCATTGACGTCGGCTCCAATCACCACTCTCTCCTCCTTGGGTACCCTCTCCACCATGTCGTCCAACTCACTCCAGAATTCTTCTTTTTCATCCATCTCACACCCAACTTGCGGGGCATATGCGCTGATAACATTCAGCAATAAACCTTCAATTTCCAGCTTCATACTCATCACTCTGTGTGACACTCTCTTCACCTCCAGCACGCTCTTGACATACTCTTCCTTCAGAATTACCCCTACCCCATTACTCCTCCCATTCACACCATGGTAGAAGAGTTTGAACCCACCTCCGATACTCCTGGCCTTACTCCCCTTCCACCTGGTCTCTTGCACACACAGTATGCCTACCTTTCTTCTTTCCATCATGTCAGCCAGCTCTCTCCCTTTACCAGTCATAGTGCCAACATTCAAAGTTCCAACTCTCACCTCCACATGCCTACCCTTCCTCCTCTCTAGCTGCCTCTGGACATGCTTTCCCCCTCTCCTTCTCCTTCGCCCAACAGTAGCATAGTTTCCACCGACACCCTGCTGGTTAACAGTACCGGTGGCGGTCGTTGGTAACCCGGGCCTCGACCTATCCGGTATGTAAGTCTTATTTATGATCCGCATATTTGATTTGGCAAAGATTTTACGCCGGATGCCCTTCCTGACGCAACCCTCCCCATTTGTCTGGGCTTGGGACCGGCACTAAGGATGCACTAGCTTGTGCATCTTCAGTGGTTGGGTTCATTTCTGCCGTTTCATCATATCATATTGTGATATGAACCACCATAAAGGAAGTTTATAGACAGCCAGTACATAAAATGTCCAGCAGCAAGCTGCATTGGTGAATTTTTTTCTCCTTTAAATATTCAAAGAAATGTTGGGGAGGGAAATAATGAATACTGTCAGAAGCCTAGAGTGTGAAAATGTTGAGTGAGAAAATTACACTTTTTGAAGTCCTTTTCATCTTGACCTCTACCTAAGTCCATTTAGCTGACCTTTACTTATGTGAAGCTTTCATTTGTTCATACTATTCACATAAGAGGGTTCCAATTTATGTTTTACTTAGTGATTCTTGTGATTCTTGTTTTGCCAATGTTAACTATGTTATCCTGTAATAATTGACATTTAATATAGAAATTAATTCTGTTCCCTCTGTTACAGATTATTTGGGAGTATTTTTCCAGGGCAGTGACATTGTGCCTACCCTTAGTAGAGGTGCAAAATGTGACGGCTCAGAAGCAGCAACTCTATTTTCCTGTCCACCAGTGTGTTTGAGTGGGGACCTCCACTCGCTGTCTGGACAGGACATGTTTGAAGTCAAACCTCGGACAATTGAGAAGAAAGAGTCGAGCACTGAGACAGGTAGGAATTGTGGTTTTACAAGTGGTGCGTGTATGTGCATGCTATATATGTATGTTTATGTATCACACTCATATTGACCTTACAGTTTTAAGATAGCCACTATTTTTATCTCCGATGTCATAAAATGGCCAGTTTTTAAACATTTAAAAAAAAATCTTTACAAACCAATTAATGAGTGATGTTTTGAGAATAAAAAGCATCTAGCAGAAAGGCTTTCCTTTATTCAGTGTTGCAGACCACATTAAAAGATAATATAGACAACCAGACAATCAATGTCTCTATCACAGTAATCTGATATTTTGTCTATAACATACTTGTCTGTGTTATTGGATGTCAATCTTTATGGCCATGTATTTGGGCCGAATGCTGCAGCTACCCCAGTCTGTCTCAGCAAACCACACATCTGCTTAACTAGAATGATGCTGGCTTGTACAGCGACTAAGCCAATGGAATGCACAAGGGCTGATGCACAAATGAGACATCAGCCCTCAATTCACTCTCAGGATCTTTCAAACAAAGAAAAGCAATTCTGTATAGTGGGTTAGGATATGACGTCAGGCATTCATACTCCTACAACATTCTGTGCAACAATTGTTTAAATATAGCCGCAAGTGGCGATTAACGGGGTCCAAGCAGTATTGCAGCTGCCTACCAACCGGTTTTTGAGATATTGACATGTGTCAGTTGTAGCGCCCCCTATAGACGAAATTTCACAAAATTTTGTGTGCTTCCAAAGACTGTTGTGTTGATTGTGCTTAACAAGTTTCGTTAAGTTTGGACAATAATATCACATAATATAGGCAATAGAATCACTATGGACCAAACCTTAAATTTTGATTGACATGTAACTTCAAAATGGAAAGGCACATCAAAATTCTTTCAACAACTTTCTATCAGCATTGTCTGGAGATGATGCAGACCAAATTTAATGAGAATAGGATGAACAGCCTCAGACTAGTTCTGGAAATTGGCGGGAATGGGTGCGTTAGATTCGAGAGCTTTCAAGGAATCACAGGAGAAAGGAATTTCTCAAAAATGCCATACAGAGCCCGAGATATGACCCAAAACGTAAATGTGCTTATTGTAGCGCCCCCATGTGTCCGATCTGTTTCATATTTGGTACATGGCTTCTATGTGCCACAAAGAATAAGCATGTCAATTTCCATGAAGATCAGCCATTCACACTAGCAAGTATTAGCTACTGAATTTTCATTGGCTGTTTGGTGGCCATTTTGGTAATCCAGCTAATTTACATTTTAGGCAATGTAGTCAAATGGGTCCAAGTATAACTATACCAAATTAAAGAGTTTTAGCTCAAGCTGTTTTTGAGATATTGACATGTGTCAGTTGTAGCGCCCCCTATAGACGAAATCTCACAAAATTTGGCATGCTTACAAATACTGTTGTCGCGATTCTGCGTGACAAGTTTCGTTAAATTTGGGCAATCACATCACTAGATATAGGCAATAGAGGCGGTATGGACCACACGTAAAAATTTGATTGACAGGTAACTTCGAAATGGAATGACATCAAAATTCTTTTAACAACTTTGTATCAGCATTGTGTGGAGATGACGTACACCAAATGTCATAGGAATCGGAGGAACAGCCTCAGACTAGTTCATTGTACTTTCACTTTTGATTTTTGAAAATGGCGGGAAAATATGGCAGGTAGAAATGGGAATGGGTGCATTAGATTCGGGAGCTTCCAATGCATTAGAGGAAAAAATAATTTCTAAAAAATTCCATACAGAGCCTGAGATATGACCCAAAACATAAATGTGCTTATTGTAGCGTTTTACAGAAACAACATCAACAACATCAACAATAATGATAATAATAATAATAATAATAATAACAATAGTCCTTAGAAAAACAATAGGGTTCCGCAGCTGTTGCTGCTTGGACACCTAATTACCTTATTGTGGAGGCATTGGTGGTAAGTTCTGCTGCACCACAGCACAGGTTAAATACCAGCCATTTTGTGTGACGTGTGCATGTCCTCCCAGTGCCTTAGTTGGTTTGCTCTGCATGCTCATGTTACCTCCAAGCTTCATCTGGGACTCTGGATTGAATAAATGGGAATGTAGCTATGGTGTATCTATCGGTGCTGTGATACTAAAAAGGCACAAACCACATGTGAGCATGAACGTAAGCGGGTGAAGAACACGGCTCTTAAAGAAAATGGATGGATATTGTAACGTAACTTTTTGTCTTTCCTCAGATGAGGGGCTCGGCAGTAGTAGTAAGCAATGCGGTTCAGGGTCAGTCGGCTCTGGTTCTGTCTACCTGTCAGACAGCCAGGACTGGGTGGTCTCTCCAAGCTGCTCTCCAGACAAGGCCCCCAGCCAGCACAGCGCTATCTCCCCCATGTTAGCTGATGAGACCTTCCGCTATATGAGTAAGTGTGAGTGTGTGCAACTCAATTCATAAATATAAATATTTACAGTCCCTTCAGGAAGTATCCATCCCCTTTTGAGCTTTTCCTGATTTTGTTCTTGGTACAGAAGTACATTTTAATGCATTGAAGCGTTCCAGTCCCTCCTACTGAAAAGCTACCCAATAGCACGATGCTGCCAACACCATGCCTGACAGTAGGGATGGTGTTTCATGGGTGTTGAGCTGTGTTTGGTTGGTGCTAAGGCCAGAGGGCTAACTTTAGTCTTATCTGCCCACAAAGTCTTCTTCCAGGAGCTCTCACATGTTGTCACTTAGCTTATATCTCAGAAGTGGCTTCCTTCTATCCACTCATACAATGAGGCTGGATCTACGACGTACTGAAGAGATTGTTGTCCCTGGACATTTTTCTTTCAGTTCAGCTGATGCAGCTGTGGGTGTAGCTGGTCTCCGTCAGTTTTCTGACAATTGCACTTTTGCTGTTGCTGTTTTGTAAGAGTTTAATAGTTTCTGTGTTGTGCCATTCTTTTTTTGTTCAGCTGTAGTGGACTTGACGGTGCTCTTAGAAAGGTCAAAACATTGACAACAGTTCTCTTCAGCTTTTAGTTTCCAAATAACGTCATCTCAAAGTTTCATTGGCTGTTCCTTCGTCATCATGGCAGCAGGACCGATCTGAGCTGCTGCTCCATTTGTCAGACCTAACAATGTCTGCAACCATGCAACTGAACACAAGTGGATTTAAACTCAACATAGGTGGACGTTTAAATATTGTAAATACCAGGACTGAACACCCATTAACTAAGTAATATACTTAATGATGATGTCATAGCACTTTGCTGTTTCTCTAACTGGTGGTGCTGTGCAATTTTGGCACCTACTAAGTCTTAGCGCTTAGCTTAGCCTTAGCCGTGCAGGTGCTCTATGATGACGTTTGCTCAGCAGTCAGTCTGCAGTATGTGGCCAACTCGGGGGCTCCAAGCCATGTAACCTTCTAAGCAGGAGACTCACTCTTAATGCAAAGCTCTTGAGGAATCTGACAGCACCGCCTTTGATATCAAGAGCAGTAGGGAAGGCAGCTATCTTGTTTAGAGCGAGCTCATTTGGTTGTCGATTCTGCCTATGTAGAGCTTGTATGACAGCACAGTAGGGTTTTGGGTGCTGGCAACAAGCTTGAGCTTTTAAACGGGCATTATCCAACTCCAAATAACTCCATCAACACCCGATAGTTATATTGCTCAGACAGCTATGTGTATATGAGGATCAAAAAGGAAGTGCTGATTTATTTCAGGGTCAGAAGCAGGCACGGCGTCATGGGTGGGCCTGACGGTCCTAGGCCCGCCCACTTTTCACCAGGCCCACCCTACAATTTTCCTACCCAAAAAAATATATTTTATATATTATTTTTTACAAATTTTCATTTAGTCATAAATGATTCGAAATCAGCCAATAATCACATGATTTTGTGCTAAAAATAGTTTTTATAAACATAATTTTATATGTTGATGTTCATGCGTAAGCAAGTTCAAGAGACACATGATGTGATGTTCGACGCCGGCGGGATAGGCTAGGCTAGGTCCAACTGCCATACCATGAAATGCCTTTGCAATGCAACCGACTTTGTTGCTAGATGGTCTGAGGCTGAGCCATGTAAAAAAGAAAGGCCGATGTTCATTACTACAGGATGTCTACTCTGTGACGACAATAAATTGTTTAATGCATCTTCTCTATGTGCCTTTATGAAATCGAAAAAAAACCCGGTGTTAATGAAATCATCTAGCATAGCCCATTGTCTTGTGATCATAGAGATTTGTAGACTGTGATTGATGGTGATTGATAATGAACTCTAGTAGCATGTCTTTACATGACAGATAATGTTATGAGCGAGTTCTGAATACTGGCTCGCTGCTCTGCTCGCGTTACTCAGGCGTCCCAATTCAATTCATTCAAACCTCCTTCCCAAAGGGGACTTTGCATGCCCTACACAACGTTGTAATACCAAACTGCACCACTCTAGGTAGCGCGTAGGGTGGGTATTGGGACAGGGCCTTTGATTGGGCTGTGGTTGCTTGTTCACAGACCTTTTGCGCCCTCTATTGGTCGGTCAGTGATAGAATTATAGTTCAAAATGGCCACTCACTGGCTTTCAACGTTGGCAAGTGATGGTACTGCTGCTGTTTAAGCAATATATATTTTGCACTGAGTAATTTTTAACATTTTGGCTCATTTTGTCAATGTTGCATGAATTATGAGGGTTTTTTTGTGATTACATTTGTTATTCTATCTAGCTCGATTTTGGTCTCAAAATGCACCAAATTGATGCATTTAAATTATCAATATTGACAAATTTTCTTCCGGGGGAGCATGCCCCCGGACCCTGCTAGGGAATTCCAGGCCCATCCATAGTTGGCCTGGCCCACCCAAAACTGAAATCCTGGAGCCATGCCTGGTCAGAAGACTCATCATTGTCGTTGACGGAGCATGCAGGCAATGTGGGTGAGGATCTGTGGCACATGGAACATGGGTTATATTGGGGTATTTACATGAGATACGGTGACACTGGCAGCGATGGCGTTGGAAGAACCTGTGTGACATGGGCTAATGGGGGGTGGGGGGGGCTATTTGCTGCTGTCACATTGGAAAAAGTCTTCCGGAAGTGAATATAACATTCCACAGTAGCTGATCTAGCACATACTTGTAGTTCAAAGGCACATACCTGCAGTTCAGAGGCACATACCTGCAGTTCAAAGGCACATACCAGTAGTTCAGAGGCATATACCAGTAGTTCAGAGGCACATACCTGTAGTTAGCATAGAGACCAGACTCATTTCAAACCATACCCTGTTTGACTTGAGCCAGCTGGTGGGTTGTGTAAGTGTAAATAATGTCGCAGGGGTGTCCGGGTGGTGTAGCAGTCTATTCTATTGCCTCCCAACACAGGGATCGCCAGTTCAAATCCCTGTGTTACTGACGGCTTGGTTGGGCATTCCTACAGACACAATTGACCATGTGTGCCAGTGGGAAGCTGGATGTGGGTATGTGTCCTGGTCACTGCACTAGCGCCTCCTCTGGTCGGTTGGGGCACCTGTTCAGGGGGAGGGGGAACTGGGGGGAATAGCGTGATCTTCCCACGTGCTACGTCCCCCTGTTGAAATTCCTCACTGTCAGGCTGGTGACTCCATATGTATGGGAGGAGGCATGTGGTAGTCTGCAGCCCTCCCCAGATCTGCAGAGGGGGTGGAGCAGTGACCGGGACAGCTCAGAGAGCGGGGTGATTGGCCAAGTACAAGTGGGGAGAAAAAGGGGGAAGAAATTTTAAAAAAGTGAACAATGTTGCAGCAGTAAGCAGGACATATAGCGTTACCATCTGATTTTTAGCTGCTGAAGAAGTCTGGAGGCTAGAGCAGCGACCAGCGTTTCCATGCGAGGCAGACAAATGAGGACTGCAGTCATGCTCATAGAAAATGACTGGACTTCCTGTGACTTGTTTTGCAAGTGATTTGTCATCACAAAACTGGAATGCAGCATAAAGTCATAGATAAAGCTGGTATGTCGCAAGTGGCGGCACGGTGGCACAGTGGTTAGTGCTGTCGCCTCACATCAACAAGGTCCTGGGTTCGAGCCCTGGGGTAGTCAACCTTGGGGGTCGTCCCGGGTTGTCCTCTGTGTGGAGTTTGCATGTTCTCCCGGTGTTTGCGTGGGTTTCCTCCGGGTGCTCCGGTTTCCTCCCACAGTCCAAAGACGTGTAGGTCAGGTGACTTGGCTGTACTAAATTGCCCTTGGTGTGTGTGTGTGTGTGTGTGTGTGTGTGTGTGTGTGTGTGTGTGTGTGTGTGTGTGTGTGTGTGGGCCCTGTGTGATGGCGTGGCGGCCTGTCCAGGGTGTCTCCCCGCCTGCCGCCCAATGACTGCTGGGATAGGCTCCAGCATCCCTGCGACCCTGAGAGCAGGACAAGCGGCTCTAATGGATGGATGGGTGGATGGATGGATGGATTCTGCTAGTGTATGTACGTTACTGACTACGTGTGATGGGTGGACGGATGGATGAGTGGATGGATGGATGGATGGATGCTGCTAGTGTATGTGCGTTATTGACTACATGTGTGACGGATGAATGGTTGGATGGATGGATGCTGCTAGTGTATATGCGTTATTGACTACATGTTTTTTAATCACATGTGTTTGTCGTACGTTTTGTGTCCCTAAGTGAAGCTGTGTTTGCTTAGCCTGAAGTGTGTGCTGATGTGTGTGTGACTGGTTTCTCCTTGTGGCCAGTTCTCGGTGCAGATCGTCTGGAGCAGATGACCAGGACCCACAATGACATTGACGTGGTCACACATCTTCTGGCCGAGGTACCCGACCCCCAGCCGCTCAGCGACCTGCCATTGTTGGAAGGTGTAGTTTCTTTTATGTGAATGAAGAACAGCATGTGATGTGCTGACTGTCCGTTGTCCCGTGCTCTGTTTGGACAGAGGGACAGGGACTTGGAGCTGGCCGCTCGCATCGGTCAGTCACTGCTGCAGAGAAACAACCTGCTGCAGGAACGCAATGAGGCCATCGAGGAGCAGCTGGCACAGGCATTGGATCAGGTAGCCAACACAAAAACGAACGGCGCGTTTGCTTTGACAAAATGCTGCAAAACTTTGTGTTTATGTTTTGAACGGGGACAGGTGATGACTTTAGCCCCAGAACAGCATTTTAAACGGGGACAGGTGATAACTTTAGCCCCAGCACAGCATTTTAAACGGGGACAGGTGATAACTTTAGCCCCAGCACAGCATTTTAAACGGGGACAGGTGATAACCTTTGCCCCAGCATAGCATTTTAAATGGGGACAGGTGATAACTTTAGCCCCAGCACAGCATTTTAAACAGGGACAGGTGATAAATTTAGCCCCAGCCCAGCATTTTAAATGAAGCGTGCTGGTTTGAAGCAGGGGGTTACCCAGGGTTTTCATGCCGTGGCCGCCTGGGGAGATACTTCATGGCCTGGAGCCCACCACTTACTTTGTGCAATAAGATAAATCAATTCTCAGAATCAGATACACTTTGTTTGTCGTTTCATGTCATTCACTTCTGCACATGAAATGAGAAGAAACATGGTTTCCTGCAGCCCACAGGCTAAGCTAACTGCTAGCCCATGGAGATCGGCAGTTGCAGCAGTCATCCTGGCTGCTGTTGGTTCTCCTGGACAATGACTTTTTGTTGTTGTTTAGTTTAGTTACATGTGTTAGTTTGGATATATGTGTTCTTGTAGTTTTTGGATCTGTGTTTTTCTCTTTGTGTCTTTGCAACACAAATAGATACGAACTGGTATGACCGCTGCAGTAGAAACCGGAAGTCAGTGGACTACAATTGTGCACAGAATGGATTGTGGGTCGCAACCCAGTTTGAAACCTGATGCTCACACTTACACATGGTGTTGGCACCCTTGCATAGAAACTGTTCATTCTGTCACTGCAACAAATCAAATGCTCATATTCACTTGTGCACAAACACGAATAAAAAGCCCCCCCCCCCCCCCAGGTGCATCAGCTGCAGCATGAACTGAGTAAGAAGGATGAGCTGCTGCGGATAGTGGCAAGTGCTTCGGAGGAGTGTGAGACCGACTCCAGCTGCTCCACTCCATATGGCCAGCCTCAGTCAATGGGGACAGCCACTGCAGCCGCTGCCCTCAGCCAGCTGGAGGCGCTGCAGAGCAAGCTACAGGAGGTGGAGGAGGAGAACCTGGCACTGAGGTCCGAGGTATGGTGATAATCACAAAATACAGAACACGCTTCGTGTGAAGGCTACATGAGATTTGGTCTGTCGTGGTATGTAAATGTGTGCCAACATCTTATGACCTTGGATGTGGACGTTCTGTCAAGGGTCAAACAGGCGTGTTTAAGTAGGAGAAAGACCCACTTTTCTGCATTCTTTTTTTTTTGAACCACGCCCCCCCCCGTTTTCTCCCCAATTGCATCTGGCCTGCCTGAGCCGTCCCGGTTGCTGCTCCACCCCCTCTGCTGATCCGGGGAGGGCTGCAGACTACCACATGCCTCCTCCCATACATGTGGAGTGACTAGCCCCCTCTTTTCACCTGACAGTGAGGAGTTTCACCAGGGGGACATAGCACGTGGGAGGATCACACTATCCCCCCCCAGTTCCCACTCCCCCCTGAACAGGTGCCCCAACCGACCAGAGGAGGCGCTAGTACAGTGACCAGGACACATACCCATATCCGGCTTCCCACCCGCAGACATGGCCAACTGTGTCTGTAGGGACGTCCGGCCAAGCTGGAAGTAACACGGGGACTCGAACCAGCGATTCCCGTGTTGGTAGGCAATAGAATAGACCACTACGCTACCCGCACGCCCCTAAGTCTGCATTCATTGTCCTGACTTAATTCGACAAAAAAGTGACCAAGCAGAACTGCTCAGGATGGTTGAAGGACTGGACGGATGGAATTGGTTGTGATTAAATAAGGGTCACCTTGCTCGTGACAGCAGTTTTTTTTTCTAAACCCAGGCTCGCCATCTGAAGAGGGAGACCATCACCTATGAGGAGAAGGAGCAGCAGCTGGTCAGTGACTGTGTCAAGGAGCTGCGTGAGTCATAAACACACACACAAATCCCCACATGGCATCATGAGGACTGGCAAAGTGATTTTTATAGTGTATCTTGTGTGTTTGTTTTGCATGGCTGTGTGTGTGTGTGTGTGGGGTGTGTGTGGGGGGGGGTGCAGGTGAGTCCAACAGTCAGATGGTCTCTCTGACGGACGAGCTGGCTCAGAAAAATGAGGAACTGCTCAGGCACCAGGAGGAGATCGCCCAGCTTCTGTCCCAGATAGTGGAGCTCCAGCACAGGGTGAAGGAGGTGAGAGGACAACCACGGTGCAGGAGAGGAGAGAGAAGAACCGAGTGTGCCGGGGCTAATGACAGAGGGCTGAAAAGAAGGGGCAGAACAGTGTTTAACATGGGTGTGAAACAGTGTTGGGTGTACGTCTGTGATCACATCATCACGTTGTGTGCTCTCTTCACAGTTGGCTTTAGAGAAGGAGGAGCTGAGGATTCATCTGCAGGCCTCCAAAGACGCCCAGAGAGAGCTCACGGTGGAGGTAAGTCCTGAAATAAATACATTCTACATCGGGGGCGTCCGGGTAGCGGTCTGTTCCATTGCCTACCAACATGGGGATCGCTGGTTTGAATCCCCGTGTTACCTCCGGCTTGGTCGGGCATCCCTACAGACACAATTGGCTGTGTCTGCGGGTGGCAAGCCAGATGTGGGTGTGTGTGCTGGTCGCTGCACTAGCGCCTCCTCTGGGGCGCCTTTTCGGGGGGAGGGGGAACTGGGGGGGGGTAGCGTGATCCTCCCACGTGCTACGTCCCCCTGGTGAAACTCTTCACTGTCAGGTGGAAAGAGGCGGCTGGTGATTCCACATGTATCGGAGGAGACGTGGTAGTCTGCAGCTCTCCCCGGATCGGCAGAGGCGGTGGAGCAGAGACTGGGACGGCTGGGGAAAGTGGGGTAATTGGCCAAGTACAATTGGGGAGGAAAAAAAAAGCCAAAAAAAAAGTTTTTGCATTTGCTCATTTGGCATGTGCTTGTATTCAAAGGGACTTATGAGGGAGTCAGTAAATTACAGAAGGAAACAAGTGTAGGCAGCTGGCATAGTAGAGTGATACATGGTATTACATGATAATACACAGTAATACATGGTAATACACGGTAAAACAAGTGTAGGCAGCTGGCATAGTAGAGCGATACATGGTAATACACGGTAATACACGGTAATACATGGCAATACACAGTAATACATGGTAATACACGGTAATACATGATGAAACAAGTGAGGCAACTAGCATAGTAGAGCGATACATTGTAATTTGTAATAAATGGTGTTACACAGTAATACACGGTTATACATGGTAATACACAGTAATACATGGTAATACACGGTAATACATGGTAATACACAGTAATACATGGTAATAGACAGTAGTAAAGTGTAATACACAGTAATACATGTAATACATGGTAATACACGGCAATGCACAGCAATACATGGTAATACACAGTAATACACAGTAATATGTTAGGGCTCGGTCTGTTGACCAACCTGGCAACCAGCAATGAGAGCGGGGGAGGGGCGCGTCTGAAACACCTGCAGCCTACCTACTCGTTAACCACTCTAGTATAAGTTTGTTTGCTTTCCAGAACTCGTCGCGAGTTCGTCCTGAACAGTCCCGTGAGTAAATTCTTCGTCTCGAGTTTTGTGACATTTCTGTGTCTCCCGGTGGAGTACAGATTGTAGTATTCTCCGTGTTTTTGCTTGTTTAATTATTCCCTTGTGTCAGTTCTCCTTGAGAGCTTGTTCGGAGAAGAACTCTCTTTGTGTTTTCCCCATTGGATTTTCCCATCGTGATTTTCTAGTTGAGATCAAGTTTTTGATATTCTAATTTCTCCTCTCTCACTGTGGATCTTATTACTCGGTTGGACTTCTACCTTAAAGGAGCAGTTTGTGTTTTTTTCCCTTTCGGACTTTAAAGGAGCAGTTTACGTTTTTTCCCTTTCGGACTTTAAAGGAGCAGTTTACGTTTTTTTCCTTTTCGGATTAAGGGGGCAGTTTACGTTTTCCCATTTTTAAGAAGCTATTCTCAAGTTCCGCCTGAAGCGCCTCCCCCTTCTGTCCAGGCCCGGCCGGCTCTCCTCTACGAGTCCTGCCAGGTTGGTGCTTTACTTTGTCTTGTGTTGTCGCTATTGGGTTCGTTCTACAAACCTTAACAGTACGAACTCGCCCTCACTATGAACCCAGACAACCCAGACGCCAATCCTGTCCAGGCTGCTCTCTATAAGCAGATTCAACTTACAGCCTCCCACGGCCAGCAACTACAAGAGGCCGCTGTTGCCATGCAGGGCCTCCGGGCTCAGGTGCAACCCCTCCAGGCTTCGGTGGATTCTCTTTCGGCCCAGCAAGTGGCGCTCGCGAGCCAACAAGAGGAGGTTCTTAAGCAGTTGCAAACTCTCACAGCGGCTATCACCATCCAGCCAGCTGTCCCACCAGTTCCGGCCGCCCCTCCTCCAGCAGTGCCCGCAGCCGTTGCCTTAGACAATCCTACCGTTTATGTTTCGGATTTCCGGGAGCCCAGTATCTCCAATCCCAAGCCTTTTGATGGCAACTTTGAGACCTGTGCCACGTTCATCATGCAGTGTGAGCTTGTCTTCGCCCACCATTCCAGGGGGTTCACCACAGATGCTGCAAAAGTTGCTTACGTGACTAACCTGCTGACTGGCCGCGCTGCTCAGTGGGCCACTGCTTCCTGGTCCATGGGGGCCAGTTTTTGCTCTTCCTACGATGACTTTGTGGCTGAGCTTCGGAAGGTATTCCATCATCCAGTGTACGGTCAGGATCCGGGTGTCCGATTGAGCAGGATCCAGCAGGGCAGTGGCAGTGTCACTGACTACTCAGTCGAGTTCAGGCTGGCTGCGGCTGAGAGTGGCTGGAACGACCAGTCACTTCGGGTAACCTTCCGTAGGGGCCTCAGCGATGCCGTCAAGGATCAGCTAGCCACCCGGGAGGATCCTACCTCTCTCGACGACCTTATCAGCCTTGCCATCCGCATCGATGGACGTCTCCGCGAGAGAAGGCGCGAGCGAGGTCTACGGGGAACCGTTTCTACCTCTCAGCCATCCAGAGCTTCCGAAGGGGGCTCTTCTTCGTCGCACTCCACTTCCCCTGTGGCAAGCCTCTCCTCCTCCCAGACAGTGACAGAGGAGGAACCTATGCAGCTTGGGCGTACACGACTGACTCCCGCTGAACGGGAGGCCCGGTTCAAGGCAGGTCTCTGTCTTTACTGCGGTCTTAAGGGACACCGGATCAGCGAGTGTCCTACGCGGCCAAAAGATTAGGCTCACTGGGACCCCGGGAGATCCTAGTGAGCCGTCTTTCCTGTTCCCGCCATCCTGCTCCGGCTAACCATCTTGTGAGCGTTACCCTGGCTTGGGCAGACCAGCGGCTCACTGTAGGCGCACTCATCGATTCGGGAGCTGATGGGTGTTTCTTGGACTCTACGTTTGCTGCTCAAGCTAACATTCCATGTGAGGAATTGGAGAGGCCAATAGAGGCCTTTGCTCTGGATGAGCGCCGCCTGGCCAGTGTTACCCGACAGTCCTGTCCCGTGTCTCTCACTATTGCTGGAAACCATGTGGAGAGCCTTCAGTTCTTCGTCATCCAGTCTCCCTTAGTTCCTGTGATCTTGGGGCGTCCCTGGTTGGCTCAGCATGAGCCACACATTGCTTGGTCGTCTGGTAACATTTTGGAGTGGAGCTCCTCCTGTCACGCCCGGTGTCTTCAGGCCGCACCTGGTCCAGCAGTCCAGACTGTTCCGATTGCCCCTCCTCCCGATCTTTCCTCTGTTCCTCCCGAGTATCATGATCTCGGGGAGGTCTTCAGCAAGACGCGAGCTCAGTCTCTCCCTCCGCATCGGCCATATGATTGTGCTATCAACCTCCGTCCTGGGGCCTCTCTCCCTAGCAGTCGTCTTTACAGCCTTTCCATCCCCGAGAAGGCTGCTATGGACGATTACATTTCAGAATCGTTGGCGGCAGGGCTCATCCGACCCTCATCCTCCCAGGTGGCAGCTGGTTTCTTTTTCGTTAAGAAGAAGGATGGTGGTCTCCGACCCTGCATTGATTATCGCCAACTCAACGACATCACCATCAAGAATAAATACCCCCTGCCTCTGATGAGCTCCACCCTCGAACCCCTGACCCAGGCGACTGTCTTCACTAAGCTGGATCTCCGGAACGCCTACCATCTCGTTCGGATCCGGAGAGGGGACGAGTGGAAGACAGCCTTTAAGACTCCCCGTGGTCATTATGAGTACCTGGTAATGCCGTTCGGCCTCACCAACGCCCCGGCGGTGTTCCAGGCACTCATGAATGACATCCTTCGCGACATGCTCGACCAATTCGTTGTCGTCTACCTTGATGACATCCTCATCTTCTCCAGGTCCCTCGAGGAGCATGTCCAGCACGTGCGGCAGGTTCTCGAACGCCTCCTTCGTAACCGGCTGTTCGTCAAGGCTGAGAAATGCCTGTTCCATTCTGAGTCAGTGGACTACTTAGGTTTTATCGTGGAGGGAGGCAAGACTCGAGCTGATCCTCGCAAGATCAAAGCGGTGGTGGAATGGCCGGATCCTAAGTCACGTAAGGAACTGCAGAGCTTCCTCGGGTTCGCGAACTTTTACAGGAGGTTCGTCCGAAACTACAGCTCTGTAGCAGAACCCCTCACCCTTCTAACCTCCCCCTCTCAGCCGTTCGTCTGGTCCCCAGCTGCTCGCTCTGCATTTCTGTCGCTCAAGGAGAGGTTCACCAGTGCCCCCGTCCTACTCCATCCCGATCCCAAGAGGCAGTTCATAGTTGAGGTGGACGCTTCGGACACCGGATTGGGGGCTGTGCTCTCCCAACGATCAGAGGCCGACCAGAAGGTTCATCCTTGCGCGTTCTTCTCCCGCCGGTTCCTTCCCGCCGAGGAGAACTACGATGTTGGTAATCGGGAGCTTCTCGCTGTAGTGGCTGCACTTGAGGAATGGCGCCATTGGCTGGAGGGGGCAGAGCATCCATTTACCATCTGGACTGATCATAAGAACCTGACGTTCATCCGGGCAACCAAACGTCTCAATGGTCGGCAGGCACGGTGGGCCAGCTTCCTCAGTCGGTTCGACTTCACACTGACTTATCGTCCTGGCTCCCGCAACACCAAGGCAGATGCTCTGTCTCGTCAACACCTTAAGGAACCTGTAACGGTGGAGCCAAGTCCCGTCCTCCCTGAGACCAAGGTCGTTGGCGTGGTGACCTGGGGCCTTGAAACGGTGGTCAAGCGCGCCTTGCGCTCCAGTCCAGCCCCGAGCAACGTGCCGCCTCGCCGACTGTTTGTTCCGGACTCAGTGAGGTCTCGGGTCCTCAAATGGGGCCACACCAGTCAGCTCGCTTGCCACCCTGGAGTCCACCGCACTTTCACTTTCATAGCTCGACGGTTCTGGTGGCCCACTATGAGGAGGGACGTCAAGGAGTTCGTCATGGCCTGCACCATCTGTGCCCGCAGCAAGGCCTCTCACCAGGCACCGGCTGGTCTGCTGCAGCCCCTTCCTATTCCCAGTCGGCCCTGGTCCCATGTGGCGTTGGATTTTGTCTCTGGACTTCCTCCGTCTCAGGGCATCACAGTGATCCTGACGGTAGTGGATTGCTTCAGCAAGGGTGTTCACCTGGTGGCTTTGCCTAAGCTTCCTTCTGCTTCAGAAACCGCTGACCTCCTGATGAGCCACGTCTTCCGTTTGCATGGACTTCCCAAGGACATTGTGTCAGACAGAGGGCCCCAGTTTGTTTCCCGTGTGTGGCGTGCTTTCTGCAAGGGGTTGGGCGCCTCGGTCAGCCTTTCGTCGGGATATCATCCGCAGACTAACGGACAGACTGAGAGGATGAACCAGAGTGTGGAATCTGCTCTCCGTTGCGTCGCTGCCAAGAAGCCAACCTCCTGGAGTCAGTTTCTCCCCTGGGTCGAGTATGCGGTCAACTCCCTGGTCAGCTCCGCCACCGGCCTCTCGCCCTTTGAGGCATCCCTGGGTTACCAGCCGCCCGTCTTCTCTGCACAGGAGTCCGAAGTGGAGGTTCCCTCCGTGCAGACTCATCTGGACCGCTGTCGTCGTGTCTGGGAGATCACCAGGGCTGCGCTGCTCCGTGCTACGGAACGTGCCAGACGAGGAGCTAACCGTCGCCGATCCACAGCACCAGCTTACCAACCCGGACAGAGAGTCTGGCTGTCCACCAAGGATCTCCCCCTTCAGTCCTCTGCCAAGAAGCTGAATCCCCGGTTCGTTGGACCCTTCGAGATCCAGGAAGTACCCAGTCCTGCAGTTGTGCGTCTTAAGCTCCCGGCCTCCATGAAGATCCATCCGGTTTTTCATGTGTCCCGAGTAAAGCCTGTCTCCGAGAGCCCCCTTATGCCTCCGGCCCCAGCTCCGCCTCCCCCTGAGATTGTGGATGGGCATCCACAGTGGAAGGTCCGTCGGCTGATGGACGTCCGACGCAGGGGACGGGGGTTCCAGTATTTGGTTGACTGGGAGGGCTATGGGGTGGAGGAACGAAGCTGGGTATCCCGCCAGCTCATCATGGACCCTGGTCTGCTCGCTGAGTTCTATCGCCGTCACCCTGACAAGCCTGGCAGGTCGCCTGGTGGCTCCCGTAGAGGGGGGGGTACTGTTAGGGCTCGGTCTGTTGACCAACCTGGCAACCAGCAATGAGAGCGGGGGAGGGGCGCGTCTGAAACACCTGCAGCCTACCTACTCGTTAACCACTCTAGTATAAGTTTGTTTGCTTTCCAGAACTCGTCGCGAGTTCGTCCTGAACAGTCCCGTGAGTAAATTCTTCGTCTCGAGTTTTGTGACATTTCTGTGTCTCCCGGTGGAGTACAGATTGTAGTATTCTCCGTGTTTTTGCTTGTTTGATTATTCCCTTGTGTCAGTTCTCCTTGAGAGCTTGTTCGGAGAAGAACTCTCTTTGTGTTTTCCCCATTGGATTTTCCCATCGTGATTTTCTAGTTGAGATCAAGTTTTTGATATTCTAATTTCTCCTCTCTCACTGTGGATCTTATTACTCGGTTGGACTTCTACCTTAAAGGAGCAGTTTGTGTTTTTTTCCCTTTCGGACTTTAAAGGAGCAGTTTACGTTTTTTCCCTTTCGGACTTTAAAGGAGCAGTTTACGTTTTTTTCCTTTTCGGATTAAGGGGGCAGTTTACGTTTTCCCATTTTTAAGAAGCTATTCTCAAGTTCCGCCTGAAGCGCCTCCCCCTTCTGTCCAGGCCCGGCCGGCTCTCCTCTACGAGTCCTGCCAGGTTGGTGCTTTACTTTGTCTTGTGTTGTCGCTATTGGGTTCGTTCTACAAACCTTAACATAATACATGGTAATACACGGTAACACATGATAATACATGGTAAAGCCGAGAGTGTGTACGAAATCAAGACATTAAGTCTAGGTGTGAGGTAGATTAGGAGGCGATAGTACAAAAAGAAAAACCAAGAAGGGTTTAAAAAATCAAGTGCACACACTGAAAAACGGTGAGGCAAGCAGCTGCAGGTAGAAGGTACTGTGGAGTAGACAGCAGAAAATCGTGCATAATGTGGCACAGCAGCGGCTCATAGTCCCACCCATTGACAGCTGCCACTGTACCGAGATAATCAGTGTTATTCCCTTTAAGTGGTTTTTATGTTTTGGCTGCTCGGTGTGTGTGTATAGTAGATCCTCCTCATGCTGCCAAAACTCCTCTGACCTGTCAATTCATGGACTCCACAAGATCTCTGAGGCTCCTGAAGCGCCTCCCAGAGTGTAGGGGGGAGAACAGTCCATGGTTGAGGTGGGTGGGATCTCTGCTGATGCTGAGACCCCTTCAAAGGCAGCATTTGTGATAAATGTCTTTATGGGTGGGAGCTGGGTACCGGTGATGTGCTGGGACGCCTTGATGACCCGCTGCAGAGCTTTCTGGACTACTGATGTGCAGTTGCCGTACCACACTGAGATGCAGCTGGTCAGGATGCTCGCTATGGTGCAGCGGTAGCAGTTGGTCAGGATGCTCTTTATGGTGCAGTGGTAGAAGTTGGCCAGGATGCTCTCTATGGTGCAGCGGTAGATGTTGGTCAGGATGCTCTATGGCGCAATGGTAGAAGTTGGTCAGGATGGTCTCTATGGTGCAGCGGTAGAAGTTGGTCAGGATGCTCTCCGTGGTGCAGCGGTAGAAGTTGGTCAGGATGCTCTCCATGGTGCAGCGGTAGAAGTTGGTCAGGATGCTCTCCATGGTGCAGTGGTAGAGGTTGATCAGGATGCTCTCCATGGTGCAGCGGTAGAAGTTGTTCAGGATGCTCTCTATGGTGCAGCGGTAGAAGTTAGTCAGGATGCTTTCCATGGTGCAGTGGTAGAGGTTGATCAGGATGCTCTCCATGGTGCAGCGGTAGAAGTTGGTCAGGATGCTCTCTATGGTGCAGCGGTAGAGGTTGGTCAGGATGGTCTCTATGGTGCAGCGGTAGAAGTTGGTCAGGATGCTCTCTATGGCGCAGCGGTAGAAGTCGGTCAGGATGCTCTCTATGGTGCAGTGGACACTACCTGGACATGGTTGCAGACCAGGTACACCCCTTCATGGCATTTGTATTCCCTGATGGCAGTGGCCTCTTTCAGCAGGATAATGTGCCCTGCCAACCTCCAAAAATGATTGAGGAACAGTTTGAGGAACATAATAATTTAAGTTGTTGCCCTGGTCTCCAAATTCTTCTGATCTTAGTCTGATCAAGCATCTGTGGAATGTGCTGGAAAAACAAGTCCACTCCATGGAGGCCCCATCTCGCTACTTACAGGACTTAAAGGCTCAGCTGCTAATCATTTATTTCTAGATACCAGAGGGCACCTTCAGAGGTCTTGTGGAGTCCATGGCTCGACGTGTCAGAGCTGTTTTGGGGGCGTGAGGGGGACCTACACAGTATTAGGCAGGTGGTGTTCATGTTTTGGCTGATGGCTGTGTATGAGCGAGCAGAATTATGTAAATGCAAACTGAACCTAACGCCAGACACTACAACCTCTGTAGATGGGGGTTGTTTGAGACAAAGGGAAAATACATGACGGGCTTATAGGTTGCAGGCCAGGTAAGCTAATGTGTGTGTTTGTGTGTGCGCGTGTGTGTGTGTTGCAGCTGAACGAACTAACGGAGCGGAATGCAGAGTGTGTTGGGATGCTTCATGAGTCCCAGGAGGAGATCAAGGAGCTGCGCAGTAAGAACACGCCCTCTGCTGGAATGCACAGACACCTGTCATATGGCCTCTACCCCATGGTCAGCAGCAGCTTCATCTCTACGTTTTACTTGCTTTTAAAAGCACAGGACTTGTGCATGCTAGGCTGTCATGTTTGTTTTTGTTTTTTTTGCTTGCAGAAAAATAAGAATCTAATATAAAAAAAGGTGATATTTAACACCATTTTATCCCTTTACATATAGCTTTACATTTGCATATACTCGCCACGCTTCATTTATGTCATAATGTGTGTATAGTTTCTTGCACATATATTCAGACTTGACAGAATGGTCGGGACACAGATTTAATTTTATTCTCAAGTATTCAAAAGTGATTACTGTAAAGTAATAACCAAAAAAAAAGAAAGAAAAAAGGAAGGAAGGCTCCTGGGGCCGTATTCATGAAGGATTTTATTTTAGGATTTTATGTGATTCAGGATTATATTATATTTTTATTTTATTTTAGGATTCTATTTTATTTGGGATTTTATTTTTATATTTTATTTTAGGATTCTATTTTATTTGATTTGTTTTTATTGTATTGTATTTTATTTTAATATCTTATTTTTTATTTTATTTTATTTTATTTACACTAACGGGAGCAGCCAAATGTAGTAGTAGTAGATTTTATTTTATATTATTATTATATCATATTATTATTATTATTATGAGTATATGTTAATAATTAAGAGTATTCTTAAAATTGTACCAGGTGTTCCTCGCTAAACATTCTTTAAAAGTGGTTTCATGAAGCTGCTGAGACAAAGTTTTGCTGAGAAACTGGATGAGCTCTAAGAGAATAGAGTGGGGTTGAGTGGGCGGGGTGATATTCTGCCAACAGCGCTGGTTGATCGGGGTCCGGTCTGTGTCAGTGAATTCTTATTAACAAAACTGCCCGACGTTTGGAGCGGATGGGTTCCTGAAAGTATGAATCACGTTGCTATAGCCAAGTAAAGATTTACTTTTAAAGAAAATGCAAATGATTACACACATGAAACCACAAATAAAATACTGACTTAACCACGTAAGCTACATGTTCGGGTTTCGTGCAGCCTCTTACACAAGGCTCTGTGAAGTAATGATCAGATAGGCTAAACAGGCTTTACCATGCAGCCCTCTCATAGATGATGTTGAACGAGCATGGCTGACAGTAACAAGCCCCACACAACTTGTGCATGACAGGAAAGAAGTAATAACACAAATTGTGCATGATGGGAAAGAAGTAATAACACAACTTGTGCATGATGGGAAAGAAGTACTAACACAACTTGTGCATGGCAGGAAAGAAGTAATAACACAAATTGTGCATGACAGGAAAGAAGTACTAACACAACTTGTGCATGATAGGAAAAAAGTAATAACACAACGTGTGCATGATGGGAAAGAAGTAATAACACAACTTGTGTATGAAGGGAAAGAAGTAATAACACAACTTGTGCGTGACGGGAAAGAAGTAATAACGCAACTTGTGCATGAAGAGAAAGAAGTAGTCAAAGGTCAGTTTGGACCTGGGATTTGCAGTTAGCAGCAGCAGCCCTTTCTGGGACCATTAAGATTTGGTCTTGTGACTTAGGGTTATCCAGTAGTTGGTCGGTAGTTATTACAATATTCTTCTGTTTATGCATGCTTTGCTGACTATTTGTGGATTGAAGTATTTATTTGTATAGATGTTGCTGTACACAGGCCTATTATGAGCAGATAACTTGAAAATTTGGGATGATTTATCATGTTCGTGGAATAAGCCGTCTTAACCAGTGAGACATTTTGTGTCATGATGAAATAATCAGTCTCATTATTTTAAGAGATTGATATCAACACTTTGTGTATGTGTGTTTTAGGATTCTCTAGCAGCTGAGATTGAGGGCACCATGAGGAGAGAGCTGAGTGTTGAAGAAGAAAAAACCTTTCAAGACCAAAGGTTAGCCTGCAGACTTTCCACATTGGGTTCCATTCATCCATGTCTTCATTTGTTAGGGACATAGATCAGTCAAAAGGAACCTTTTATTAAAACCTTAAGAGACATGGGAGAGAAGGCTTTTATTAAAACATTGAGAGACATGGGAGAGAAGGCTTTTATTAAAACCTTAAGAGACATGGGAGAGAAGGATTTATAAAACCTTGAGAGACATGGGAGAGAAGGCTCTTATTAAGACCTTAAGAGACATGGGAGAGAAGGCTTTTATTAAAACCTTAAGAGACATGGGAGAGAAGGCTTTTATTAAGACCTTAAGAGACATGGGAAAGAAGGCTTTTATTGAAACCTTGAGAGACATGGGAGAGAAGGCTTTTATTAAGACCTTAAGAGACATGGGAGAGAAGGCTTCTATTAAGACCTTAAGAGACATGGGAAAGAAGGCTTTTATTAGAACCTTGAGAGACATGGGAGAGAAGGCTTTTATTAAGACCCTAAGAGACATGGGAAAGAAGGCTTTTATTAGAACCCTGAGAAACATGGGAGAGAATGTTTTTATTAAAACCTTAAGAGACATGGGAGAGAAGGCTTTTATTAAGACCTTAAGAGACATGGGAGAGAAGGCTTTTATTAAGACCTTAAGAGACATGGGAGAGAAGGCTCTGGTAAAATGTTCTCCCTGGCCAAACATCAGGACTCAGAAATCATGAACATTTATTTGTCGTTTTATTTTATGCACTTTCGTACATGAAAAGAAACAAAACATCATTTCCCCCAGCTCACAGCAGTGTAACACGAAGACAAAAACACACATATCCAAACTACAAGAACACACATGTCCAAACTACAAGAACACACATATCCAAACTACAAGAACACACATATCCAAACTACAAGAACACACATATCCAAACTACAGGAACACACATATCCAAACTACAAGAACATACGCCCAAACTACAAGAACACACATCTCCAAACTACAAGAACACACATGTCCAAAGTACAAGAACACACATCTCCAAACTACAAGAACACACATGTCCAAAGTACAGGAACACACATATCCAAACTACAAGAACATACGCCCAAACTACAAGAACACACATATCCAAACTACAAGAACACACATATCCAAACTACAAGAACACACATCTCCAAACTACAAGAACACACATGTCCAAAGTACAAGAACACACTATCCATACTACAAGAACACACATATCCATACTACAAGAACACATATATCCAAACTACAAGAACACACATATCCATACTACAAGAACACACATAGCCAAACTACAAGAACACGCATATCCGAACTACAAGAACACATACATCCAAACTACAAAAACACACATATCCAAACTACAAGAGCACACATCCAAACTACGAGAACACGCATATCCAAATTACAAGAACACACATATCCATACTACAAGAACACACATATCCAAAGTACAAGAACACATGTCCAAACTACAAGAATATACATATCCAAAGTACTAGAACACACATATCCAAACTACAAGTACACACATGTCCAACGTACAAGAACACAAATATCCAAACTAACAGAACACACATATCCAAACTACAAGAAAACACATATTCAAACTACAAGAACACACATATCCAAATTACAAGAACACACATATCCATACTACAAGAACACACATATCCAAACTACAAGAACATACATATCCAAACTATAAGAACACACATGTCCAACGTACAAGAACACAAATATCCAAACTAACAGAACACACATATCCAAACTAACAGAACACACATATCCAAACTACAAGAACACACTTATCCAATGTACAAGAACACATATATCCAAACTACAAGAACACATGTCCAAACTACAAGAAAACACATATCCAAACTACAAGAACAAACATGTCCGGACTACAAGAACACACATGTCGAAAGTACAAGGACACACATATCCATACTATAAGAACACATGTCCAAACTACAAGAACATACATATCAAAAGTACAAGAACACACATATCCAAACTATAAGAACACACGTGTCCAACGTAAAAGAACACAAATATCCAAACGAACAGAACACACATATCCAAACTACAAGAACACACATATCCAAACTACAAGAACAGATAAATCCAAACTACAAGAGTACACATATCCATACTACAAGAACACACATATCCATACTACAAGAACACACACATCCAAACTACAAGAACACACATATCCATACTACAAGAACACACATATCCATACTACAAGAACACATTAATCCAAACTACACGAACACACATATACCTACTACAAGAACACACATAGCCAAACTACAAGAACATACATATACCTACTACAAGAACACACATTTCCAAACTACAAGAACCCACATATCCATACTACAAGAACACACATATCCAAACTACAAGAACACATATATCCAACCTACAAGAACACACATATCCATACTACAAGAACACACATATCCGTACTACAAGAACACATATATCCAAACTACAAGAACACACTTATCTATATCCAAACTAAAGGAACACATATATCCAAACTACAAGAACACACATATCCGTACTACAAGAACACATATATCCAAACTACAAGAACACACATATCCAAACTACAAGAACACACATATCCATACTACAAGAACACATATATCCAAACTACAAGAACACATATATCCAAACTACAAGAACACACATATCCATACTACAAGTGACTGTGGGAAAGGTGAATTGGCCATACTAAATTGTTCCTAGGTGTGTGTGTGTGTGTGTGTGTGTGTGTGTGTGTGTGTGTGTGTGTGTGTGTGTGTGTGTGTGTGTGTGTGTGTGTGTGTGTGTGTGTGTGTGTGTGTGCGGGCGGGCCCTGTGTCATGGCCTGTTGGGCTGTCCAGGGTGTCTCCCCGCCTGCCGCCCAGTGACTGCTAGGATAGGCTCCAGCATCCCCGCAAGCCTGTGAGCAGGATAAGCGGTTTGGATAATGGGTGGGTGGATGGGTGGGTGGGTGGGTGGATGGATTAGGCGTGTTGTTTCGGCTGCAGGGTAAGGCCTGGAAAGTGACAGGATTCCATGTTCTGCAGTGTTGCTTTGGATGTGTTAATACAGTTGCAGTGATGGTGTACTGCTCGACACAATGATGCTGTACTGCTCGACACAGTGATGTTGCACTGCTCGACACATTGATAGTGTACTGCTCAACACAGTGATGGTGTACTGTGCGACACAGTGATGGTGTACTGCTCGACACAGTGATGGTGCACTGCTCGACACAGTGATGGTGTACTGCTCAACACACTGCGGGGCGAGCTGACGGCCGTGTCTACCAGTGCCGCGCCTGACTCAACTCATGTGGGACGAAAATGTCAGGCCGGTATTGACTAATGCACTGACCAATTTGTGTCCCGCCATCTAGCGCCGCCGCCATTACTGCGGTGGCAAGTAGCAGTGTTTGCCACAGCTTGCTAAGTCGGCAGTGACAGCAGCATGGGTAGTTGGATTGACGACGTTAAGACAGTGGCCCCCAGTTACTGATGAAGGTACCTTATGGATGGCGATCTTAACGTTATTCAAATTGTACATATTAGTTAGACATCGGTTATGTCAATGGCCAGATAGAGAGAAAAAAATGACCACTTAACCATCCGCCGCATTTCAAGTGATGAAGTAACTAACCTTTGTGTAGCTAGCTAATATGCTAACGTGACTGTACTAGATAGCTAGTAAACATTCAAGGGTTGCATTTAATCACAGACCAGTTATATTACTAAAACGTTTTAAACATATGAATGTGTTTTTGTAGGTATTCAAGATTATTTTATTATCACCTGGCTTTTGATGAGCAACTAAATACCAACTACAGGTTTCTAATAGAGGGTCAAAATTACCTGAGCTCCGGATGGGTTCGCCAAATATTGCACACTCTGCCAGATAATGAACACATCATTCTAAAAGGACCTGTCCAATACTCACAGTCCATTAACAGCATTCATAATGTTGAATTAACTCTGCAGAGAAATTCCACACATCTTGAGAGTGGTAAGAATAATGAGGATGAGTAACAAATACCACAATAACACAACAATACTACCTGAAATATTGTCCTTTACATTACACTGTGTTTCATGTCATAGGAATGGCTTTTGTTAAGCATATTTGATAATATGTGCAGGAGCAAAGTCATGTTAAATAGCATATGTTACGTACAGTGATGTCATTATTATGCGCGTACATGTTAGGATGCTTTTGTGAGCATGCGCAAAAATAAACGGTCGGTGTGAGTTCCCGGACCAAAAGAGACGATGCCGGTGTGTCATTTTTCTCCCGGGAATGAACCACATTAAGACAGAGAAATGTCTACTGCTACAGGTTATGGGCCCATTCATGCAGGCCAAAAGTGGTTCGGATTATTATTCGACGGTGATGAGAAAAATTACGAACTCTGGGAAACGAGGTTTCTGGTGCACCTTGAGCTGCGTGGCCTCAGAGAAGTGATTGTGGGAGTCCCAGAGGGACCGTGCCTATAGTCCCCGGGTCCTATAGTCCCCGGGTCCTATATTCCCCGGATCGGGGAACATAGGACCCTTTCGAGAAAAAAAAGGGTCCCATATTCCCCGTTTTCCCCTAAAAAGGTCCTATAATCCTGGTTGCAATAGACACCGGGGAACGTAGAACCCTCTTTTGGAAAAAGGGTCCTATATTCCCCGCTGTTTCCAGGGGAACATAGGACCTTTTTCCAAATAAAGGGTCCTGTATTCCCCGCTATTTCCAATCGAGGAAAAACCGGGGAACTTAGAAACCTTTTTGCAAATTATTTCCTTAACGGGTCCAAAATAATAAAAACTGGGGTCATGGCTGAGTTGTAGGCTGCGACAATCTATTCCTCCGCTGATTAAATTAGGCCGTATTACCATTGTTGGCTGTTGTATATCACAGGCCACCTTGAGTGCGTATCCAAATTCGGCCTAGAGGAGGCTGTAATTTGCTTTATTGTTATTTCTTACCAATGTTTACTGCAGTAGGCCTAGTTAGTTGGCTCTCCGGCTCAGCATGGACAGTCGGCAATCAACGCAAGTTTGTCTTGCAGTAGGCCCGCCTACCAGTATAACCTAGCCATTTCCACCTTCGCTCAAAGTTCAATTTGCACAGCACTGGACACTTCAGCCACTTTCTTGTTACTTTGCAGTTCGTTTTCCATATTAAATCACTTGGCAGACTTTCTTTCAAAAAGACTTTAATGATGAACTTTTTAGGCAGAGAACTTAGACCAGGACTTGGAATTTAGGACCAGCACAAAGTATCCATCAACGGGGGCCGCCTACCTTACACAATAGGCTAATTGCCTAATAATAATAATATGTGCTTCTCAAAAAACTAAAGGCTTGTGGAGGTGCTAAACCAAAAACATGAATCAAAGACGAACATCAAAGGATGTAAGGTAACACTCACCAAATGGTAAAAAAATAACAGAGGCAGTCCTCTATTTCACCATTTTATTGTTTGGCATCAGTCATTAAGGTTTCTGAAGAAGACCACCCGGCCAAGTTAATGACTGATGCCAAACAATGAAATGGTAAAATAGAGAATTGTCTTTTTTTTCATTTGATGAGTGCTACCTTACATCCTTTGATGTTCTTTAATAATAATAATAATAATAATAATAATAGTAATAGTAATAATATCAATAATAATAATAATAATGATAAATAAATAATGATAATAATAATAATAATAATGAATAATAATAATAATAATAATAACAACAGCCTAATAATAATAATAATAATAATAATAATAATAATAATAGCCTAATTATAAAAGAGGCCTAATAACAAATAACAATTACAGGCATAATACTATCAATAGTAACACTGATAATAGGCTATTAATAACAAAATGCTTGTAGTAAAAGCTTGGCTGAAAAAGGGTTGGTCTATGGCAGAAGCCCCCCAGAAAAGGCATGGTCTAAAACAAAAATCACTCAGTGATGTAAAAGAAATGTTGAAGAGAAGGTTTAAGATGAAAGATATGGGTCCACTTAAACACTTCCTGGGTATCGATTTTACACAGAGTGAGGGAGAGATCAAAATGACCCAAAAGAGACAAATAGAGAAGATGCTAAAGAAATTTGGAATGTCTGAATGCAAACCGAGATCCACCCCATGTGAGCAAAAGTAAAATTTTGACAGTGAGGGTGAAGTTATTAACTCAACAGGATACAGAGAAATAGTAGGTAGCCTGATATACATTATGACATGTACAAGACCTGACCTGAGCTGGGTGGTGAGTAAACTGTCACAGTACCTAGCGGAACCAAAGCAACAACATTGGACTGCAGCAAAACACCTACTGAGGTATTTAAAAGGTACTGTAAACCAAGAACTACACTTCCAAAAATGTGAGAAAAACCCACAGCTTGAGGGATACAGTGATGCTGATTGGGCAGCTGACCAAAGTGATAGGAGGAGCACAACTGGATACTACTTCAGCCTAACTGAGAATGGTCCAGTTATATCATGGAAGAGTAGAAAACAGCCAACCGTGGCACTATCGACCTGTGAGGCTGAGTATATGGCACTAGCAGCCACAACTCAGGAGAGTATGTACCTTGTACAGTTACTAAAGGGAATAGATAGTGGTAACAAGCATGTACCAGTGAAGATATATGAGGACAACCAGGGAGCGATAGCTTTGACTAAGAACCCGGTGTGTAGACAGAGGAGCAAACATGTTGATATAAAGTATCACTTTGTACAGTCTGCACACACAGAAGGGAAAATATCTATAGAATATTGTCCCACTGCAGACATGGTAGCTGATGTCCTTACCAAGCCAGTGACAAAGACCAAGTTTGAGAGGTTCAAAGGATATTTGTTTGGACAATAAATTGAATTGGCAGATGTAAATATTCTTAACACTGACAGCATGCCAAAAAATTTTTTTTTGAGCTCTGTATTGTTGTTATTATTTTTGTATACCACTGTAGAGAGCTATGAACATGCCTTTGAGTGGGTGTTTTGATAATATGTGCAGGAGCAAAGTCATGTTGTTTTTTTTTTATTGAACAAAACATATAAACAAGAAAATATTACATCACAATAGGACAAAAAGTAGTTACAAAAATATAAATTATTTCACAATTAAAATTTACATATCCATAAAAAAAAAGAAAAAAAGAAAGAAAAAGACAAAATAAAAAAGCTCAAGATACAGGATTTAAGTTAAATTATATTATTCACATAGTCTTCTGGTTTTGCTGGCTTTAGGATTCATACATTCTTTTAAAGATTCTAAATAGGATGAAAGAAGTGCTTTGAATACACTAATGTTTGGACGCTGGTGTGCAAATTTGGTACAATGAATATGAAATTTAGCAAATATTAATAGAAGGTTGATAATATACATTTTTTCTGAACTTATTTCCTCATTTTGTGACAGACCAAATAAAACATGTTGGCTGTTCAGTTTACAAGAACAGTCAATTTTGTTATTTATGAGATTATTTAGATCAATCCAAAAAACATGAGAGTAGGTACAATCCCAAAATAAATGGCATATGGTTTCATCCACATTGCCACAAAAGGAACAGAGTGTGTCAATATTAATCTTGTATTTTACAAGAAGGGACTTGACTGGATAACATCTGTGAAGCAGTTTAAATGTAACTTCTCGTACCTTATTTGTAATACAATATTTTCGTGATAAAATCCAAGTATTCCTCCAGTCTATGTCATTATGAATATTATTCCAGTAGAAAACGGCTGCAGGTTTAGAAACAATGTCTCTCTGAATAATATTTCCAACGCACTGATTAGTGGCTTTATCACTTAATAAAGGACACAAGTTACCAATATATATGTCATCAGGAGTTAAACCTGGAATAGTACAACTTTTACCTTTAGGAGCAGACAACAATAACCTTCTAACTCCATCTGGTATTGCATCAAATACAATAGAATATTATCTTGGTGTAACAGGGAAACCATATACAGAAATAAATTCTTCATAAGTGAAAAGCTGACCATTGTCATTCAGTAATTGACTGACGAGTAAAATTTTATTAACAACCCATCTCTTAATATATAAAGATTTGTTTTTAAACCTAATATCTTGATTGTTCCAAATGAAATATTTATGGGGAGGAAAATTGTGTGAGTACATCATTGACCAGGATAACAAAAGTTGACTATGAAAGTTGGACAGTTTTATCGGTAATTTATAAATATTGTAATTGCACCTTAGGAGAAAATGCATTCCTCCAAGTGAATTACATATATGGGCAGTAATAAAATTCCAGACTGAGTTGGGATTTTTTAAGAAAAGTTTGATCCATTTGACTTTAAAAGAAGAGTTTAAGGAGGTGAAGTCTAAAGAATTAATCCCACCAGAACATAACTTATTTATCATGACATTCTTCTTAATATAATGTATTCTTTTTTTCCAGATAAATTCAAATAATATTCTGTCAATTTTAGTGCAAATGTCTTTTGAGACATCAAGTGCCATAGTTGCATATATAAGTCTGGAGAGGCCTTCAACTTTAGCTACCAAGGATCTTCCAGTAATAGACAAATCTCTTTGAAGCCAAAGGTTAAACCTCTGTTGGACTGAAGCTATAAGTGGATTAAAATTTTCAGATAGTCTAGAGCTTTGGTCTTTTTCAATTATAATACCAAGATATTTATCCTTATGCTTCACAGGGATCCCAGAAATAATAGTATCTGTGCAACTATTAACAGGAAGAAGCTCACATTTTGAAATGTTCAGTTTAAGGCCGGAGGCCATTGAGAAAGAGTTAATGACTTTGATTGCTTTATTAACTTGAAATGTATCCTTTAAAAAAAGTGTTGTATCATCTGCAAGTTGAGTGATAGACAGTGTTCTGCCAACAATAGAGAGACCCAATACATCACTGTTTTTGAAATGAATGGAGAGTAATTGCATAGGAAGAAGGAAGAGATATGCCGAGATCGGACAACCTTGACGGATTCCACGATTTAAGTTAAATCTTTTAGTAGTGCCATATGGGAGTTTGATTGAACTATTTGCACCTGCATATAACGTTTTGACAGATTTCTTAAACATATTCCCAAAACCAAAAATGTCAAGTGCTTTAAATATGAATTTGTGTTCAATGGAATCAAAAGCTTTATAAAAATCTAAAAAAAGAATGAAGCTGTTATCTGTAATTAATTCTGAATGATCCAAGATATCAATCACCAGTCTTATGTTGTTTGTTATGTGTCTACCAGTCATGAAACCAGACTGTTTCATCAATAGTGTTATAAGTGTACTTTTCAATTTTTTAGCCAAACACATAGCAATTATCTTGTAGTCATTGTTCAAGAGTGAAATAGGTCTCCAATTATCTAACAACAAATAGTCTTTTTGCGGTTTGGGAATCAAAGTGATCAACCCCTGAGACAATGAAGGAGGGAGCTTTTCATTAGCAATGCTTTCTATATATACTTTATGTAAAAAGCGTGATAAGTCCTTGGAGAAACATTTATATAACTCTGAGGTTAATCCGTCATTCCCGGGACTCTTATTGAGTTTCATTTTTTTAATAGCATCCTCAACATCCAATGTTGTGATGGGGGCATCACACAAATCTTTATTAGCATTGCTGATGCTCTCAATATTACCTAAAGAGTTGAAGAAACTTTCCATGTCATTTGTCGACAGTTTAGACTTATATAAGTCTTTATAAAATAGTTCACATGTCTCAGAAATCTTTTTAGGGTCTTGTGTGATGACACCATCTGAACAGAGTTTGGTCATGCTGCAAAGTGTATTATGTTGTTTCTCTAATTTGAAGAAATAGCTGGAGTTTTGCTCTCCTCCTCAAGCCATCTCCTCCTAGAGCGCACAAAGGCTCCTTTTGCCTTGTGAATATATAGATTATCTAATTTTAATTGTAGAATTTGAAGTCTGTTCTTGTTATCCTCTGATAAATTTTCAAGTGTCTGTGATGATAAAGCAATAATTTCAGAGATCATTTCTGATTCTTCTTTTTTTCTGTTTTTACCTATTTCAGCTCCTCTTTTCATTATAAGGGACCTTAATTCAAATTTCATGAACTCCCAATTTTTGCCATACATATTTTCAGCACATGCCTTATCCCAGCATTCATCTATTTTTATTTTAATCTCCTTTACCAAAGATTCATTCAATAAAAGAGAATTATTTAATTTCCGATATGAGTTGACTCTTTTAGTTTGATGACTAGTAGACATATACAGCTCCAAAAAGAGAGTTTTATGATCCGTCAAGGGTGTTGGTAACATTTTAACTGAAGAGACATGTTCAGATAATGGATCAGAAATCAACCAATAGTCAATAGGAGACTGTAATGACCCTGACCTGTTCTTCCACGTACATTATTTAACTGTAGGATTCTTATACCTCCAAATATCAATCAGATCTCTTTCATTTATAAAATCTAACAAATAACTATTATTTGTATTACTTTTATTTGGCCATCTATCTAACATATCATTTATTGAATGATTCCAGTCTCCTCCGAATATGATCTTTAGATCTGCAAATTTACTTATTATAGAATCAATTTTTGCATTTACTGAATGCATTAAGGTAATATTCTCCTGTTTGTTGTTATAACCATAAACGTTTCCCAATAAAAATACCTTGTCATTAAATGAAATAACCAACAAAATAAAGTGACCATTTGGATCTGTCTGTGAAGAGATAACTTTCCCTTTAAACTTGTGTTTCAAAGTCAAAGTTCCTGCTGAGTGGTTTGTGCCATGAGACATCCACAAGTCCTCTCCCCATTGGGATTTCCAGAATCTAATGTCATTAGGTTCAGAATGAGATTCTTGTATAAAACAAAAATCAGTGTTCAGGCTTTCAGCATATAATAGCAGTGCTTTTCTTTTGGTATTGTCCCTTAATCCTCGAGCATTAAAAGAAACAAAAGATAAAGATGAAATTTTGAGTGTAACTAACTTTTCACCCTGAGAAAAAGTGTGTAAATTACAGAGAGAACAGAACTACTCTGTCATTACATAACAAGTGTTTTTATCAACAACAGCATATTGTATATTTATAAAACGAATAAGGAAAAATAAATCCTGAGTCATATTAGCTTACATGATGAAAGGCACTTCAGTGAATCTCCTTTCTGTTCACAAACGCACGTGCTCCCACGAAGTATGCAATCTTCCCCTCCTTTCGTGCTTTCTCAACCTGTGGCCACAATAGGTTGCGCCTCTCTCGGTCCCTGGGAGAAAGGTCTTCCTTAAAGCGCAGCTTCCTGGTCGTCAAATAGTCGGATCGTTTCGCCGTCTTCCAGATAATGTCTTGAAAATGCCTCATAGTGAATTGAATGATTACTACACGGGGCAGTGGTGCCGCTGAAGACTCACGTCTTTGCCCCAGCCTGTGCACTGAGTCGAGTACCTCCGGGAATGTCTCTCGGTGGTCAGGAGCCATGTTTTGGCAGATTTAAATTACCTTTCTGCGGACGTCTTCTCCGTCTTCCTCAGTTAGCCCATGAAGTCGCAGATTCCATCTTCGTTTGTATCGTGGCAGCTCCAGCACCTTGCTTTCCACATTTTGGATTTTTTCCTCTGCTTTACTCACTCTCGCTTCGGTGTGCGTCAACTTTCCCTTCAGCTCCTTGAGATCTTCAGAAATAAAGTTAACAGTAATCTGCAGGTCACTGATACTTTTCCCAATGCTACTAGCTCCTTGCTCTTTGATAGCCATCTTGAGCGTAGCAATGATGTTTTCTGCGGCGTCGGTTGCCATGTTTTGTCTCTTGCCAAAACGTTTGGATGGAGAAGAACTGGGAGTCGTAATTTTTCTCTTATCTGATCCCAGATTTTTTGCTATCACATGTGGCTTCAATTTTTTATCCTGAAAGTTCGTTTTGTTGCTTTTAAAAAGTTTTCAAGACAGAGCGGGTTCTGCAGTAGACCGAACACTACGCCGCCATCTTGGCTCCCTCAGGAGCAAAGACATGTTAAATAGCATATGTTACGTACAGTGATGCCATTATTATGCGCGTACATGTTAGGATGCTTTTGTGAGCATGCGCAGAAAATAAACGGTCGGTGTGAGTTTCCAGACCAAAAGAGACGATGCCGGTGTGTCATTTTTCTCCCGGGAATGAACCACATTAAGACAGAGAAATGTCTACTGCTACAGCTTTGCACCTATCAAAATCAACTTAAAACCCACCCTTGAATGTGCCACCCAAATCTCCTCGATATCACACAGCAATGAGATGGAAAAACAACGCTCTGAGTGAAGAAATGTACGCTTTTGCAGAGATTGTTGATTTTCTAAATCAATTCAGCTAACGTTAATTTATGGCAAAGTTTGACATAAAATGTAGCTAGACTTATTGACTGTCTATCAAGTTTTCCATGGTTAAAAAAATCACTTCCACTATTAAACGTAGGGGTGCCAGTTAACGTTAGAGCAATTAACGTTATATATTTTCACGATAACGCCAGTTAGCTGGTTAATTTATTATGTGCGACCACCGCAGCCCACTAACATTAGCTAACTTAACATAAGCTAAGATGACCAGTTATGACAGAGTCATCAGCATATAATGTGTTCATAGCATGTCTTCTACTCAGCACAGCACAGGCTGCTGTTAAGCACAGCATCAGATCATCAGACAAGAAGCAGCTGTTTGTATAATGTCGGCCACAAGTTTACTTTGAGGTTGTTGGGTCACAGTTTTGTTTCCTCAGTGCAGTGGTGGATTGCAGAACTATGTGTTTAGGTTTGTCTGGTCGGCTTAGGATTGTGAAACAGTCTTGTATGTAAGTTTGCATACCAAACCAACACCATATCAGTGATGTCACTATTTTGCACCTCTAACCAGACCCAAGAGGACTAGTTAGTGAAATAAGGTCATTTGGTGCTGGGTCAGAATGAAAACCCTCCTACATACATGACAACCCATAGCACAGTCTATTTGTCTCGTCTATTTAATCACTTCAAGCTCAGTTGTAGCAATTAATTTTCTGTCTTCCCCTTTCAGAACTTTCCAGAAGAAAGTCTTCCATACAGTGCGTGCCGTCAATGCTTCAGCAACTCGTGCATCTTCAGCCACGCCCCCTATCCCGGGTTCAGGGCACAGCTCTCTGGTGATGACTGCACAGCCCTTCCAGTCAGCTCAGGAGTATGTGGAACTTTTCCCTCATGTCTTTTCAGCTAACAGCAACATTTGCTTCACGATCAGGTTTACTGGCCATGTATGTTTGCACACGTGGAGTTTGACTACGGTGTCGTGGTTCACAGTATACTTAACATAGAATAACAACACAACAATCTTCAGATATACAACAACAACAATAACTTAGTTTTGTACAGCGCCTTTAAAGGAACACAAGGACACTTTACACTGGATAAACACAAAAGACCACAGACCATAGGCCTTAGTAAAATGACTACAGACCATAGGCCTTAGTAAAAAGTCTACAGACCATAGGCCTTAGTAAAAAGTCTACAGACTATAGGCCTTAGTAAAAAGAGTACAGACCATAGGCCTTAGTAAAAAGTCTACAGACCGTAGGCCTTAGTAAAAAGTCTACAGACCATAGGCCTTAGTAAAAAGGTCGGTTTTCAGTAGTCTTTTAAAATTGTCTAAAGAAGCAGTGTTGCGGCTCTGTGCTGGAATACTTACAGGTCACTTCCATACATGGCTGAGGTAGAGGACATGACAGAGTGAGTGCTTCCTCTAACTCACTTCAACACAGTGCAAGGAGGTAGATTTACTGATAAATGTTTTATTTCAGAACATGCCATATTGAATTGTGATCATATTTGAATTAAAAGTGAAATGAAATAAAAGTGATATGACCCCAAAACTTCTCGGGGAATATGTGTGTATGAGCAACGTGCTGTTATAACTATCTTCTGTCTTCTCTGTGTCCAGAGAAGAAGTACAACTTGGTCAGCCGGGCTCCCCGGGGAGGAACGACCTCAGCAGGGCCCTCCATCGCTTGTCGTTGCGGCGGCAGAACGTCCTGTGTGAACGTCAGTTTTTCCGGGCGGAGCGTGAGAGGCAGACACAGACCTCGGCTGGGGTAGAAGCAGAGGGGGTGAGCAGCCACTACAGCTCACCAGCGGAGAGTGCGCACTCCTCTTTCTCTAACCTGTCAGAGCTGTCCATCTCCTCCAGTGTGTTCAAGACCTTCCTGCCTGAGAAGCTGCAGATAGTCAAGCCCATGGAAGGTGAATGTCTCATTTAAAACCTCGACTGATCCAGAAAACGTCAGCTCAGTACCACATACTCCTCAGAGCGGACCAGCTTTACATCCCTACTGTCACAAGTATGTATGCAAATATGTATGCAAATATATAGGCACCTGCTTCGAAGCACAACCTCAGAGTCGTCTGCAGTTGGCTGCCTGCAGCTCCACTTGAGGCGCTGTCAGAGGCAGTTTGACATGTGGGTCAGAGACTAGTGGGCCACTGAATACCGAAACATGACAGTATTTTTTAACATCCCTAAGATCTATAACCGAAATAAACTATTATCTAAAAATGTTTTACTGCAAAAGTGATCAAGATGTCTCAGACCCCATGAAATACCAGATGAAGTGCCAGATGCATAGATGGAAGAAAATAAAAGGTTTATGATCAGTAGAGAGACTATGATGTTACACTCCCTGTACCTTGCTGCTCAAAAGTGAGCATTAATAATAATAATAATAATAATAATAATAACAATAATAATAATTGTTTTGTTATTCGTCCGTCACAGCGATGAGGACCATAGTCCTGCTGTGATGGATGACTGATGACTTGCGCGATGATTAAAGTGAGGAAGAGTTGTGCATTGTCAGCCCCACTGTCTCATCCGAGACCACCTACTACCAGTGGCGAGACTAGCGAGACGACTGGCAATGGAGATGGATGCATTTTTTCTCAAGGTTTCTTCCTGAAGCCTTTCCCCTAGATGAGTATACCCGCAAGGCAGCAGAGGTTATAAATCAGTTGTCCTTCTCCTAGATGAACTGCCTGACAAGGCTAACGAGTCCAATCGACCCACCTGATAATAATAATTATAATATTAATAATAATAATAATAATAATGGCCTGGTGTCCTGTCCAAGCTGTCTCCCCACCTGCCACCCAATGACTGCTGGAATAGGCTCCGGCATCCCCTTGACCCTGAGAGCAGGATAAGTGGTTAAGATAATGGATGGCTGGATAATAATAATAATAATAATGATAATAATCCTCATTTCTGGGGATTGTACCTCCCCAGAAACGAGGGTGGCAGGGGTCTAATCCAACTAGAAACTGCCTACAAAACAACAACAATAGGCCGAGATACTTACCTTAATACCAAAAATGACCCACTTCCCATGATTGCTGGGGAGCATGAAAAACAAAAACAAAAAGTACTCCGTAGCTAACCAAGCAGCAATGTTCAGAAGAGAGCTCAACCTCCCTGAAACACCGCAACCTGAAAATGAAGCTCCAACCATCCACACCTGAAAAGTCAAACAAAAAGCAAAGTGTCACGCCCAAGAACAAATGAAACAAAAATGGGGAGGGAAACAAATGCACGGGCAATACCCAAAAAGAGTAGGTGAGAACGATGTAGACCAACATACACTCACTGGCCACTTTATTAGGCACACCTGTCCAACTGCTCGTTAACGCAAATTTCTAATCAGCCAATCACATGGCAGCAACTCAATGCATTTAGGCATGTAGACATGGTCAAGACGATCTTCTGCAGTTCAAACCGAGCATCAGAATGGGGTAGAAAGGTGATTTAAGTGACTTTGAACGTGGCATTGTTGTTGGTGCCAGACGGGCTGGTCTGAGTATTTCAGAAACTGCTGATCTACTGGGATTTTCACGCACAACCATCTCTAGGGTTTACAGAGAATGGTCCGAAAAAGAGAAAATATCCAGTGAGTGGCAGTTCTGTGGGCGAAAATGCCTTGTTGATGCCAGAGGTCAGAGGAGAATGGCCAGACTGGTTCGAGCTGATAGAAAGGCAACAGTAACTCAAATAACCACTCATTACAACCGAGGTATGTAGAAGAGCATCTCTGAACGCACAACACGTCGAACCTTGAGGCAGATGGGCTACAGCAGCAGAAGACCACACCGGGTGCCACTCTTGTCAGCTAAGAACAGGAAACTGAGGCTACAATTCGCACAGGCTCACCAAAATTGGACAATAGAAGATTGGAAAAAAGTTGCCTGGTCTGATGAGTCTCGATTTCCGCTGCGACATTCGGATGGTAGGGTCAGAATTTGGCGTCAACAACATGAAAGCATGGATCCATCCTGCCTTGTATCAACGGTTCAGGCTGGTGGTGGTGGGGGGATATTTTCTTGGCACACTTTGGGCCCCTTGGTACCAATTGAGCATCGTGTCAACGCCACAGCCTACCTGAGTATTGTTGCTGACCATGTCCATCCCTTTATGACCACAGTGTTCCCATCTTCTGATGGCTACTTCCAGCAGGATAACGCGCCATGTCATAAAGCTCGAATCATCTCAGACTGGTTTCTTGAACATGACAATGAGTTCACTGTACTCAAATGGCCTCCACATTCACCAGATCTCAATCCAATAGAGCACCTTTGGGATGTGGTGGACCGGGAGATTCACATCATGGATGTGCAGCCAACAAATCTGCAGCAACTGCGTGATGCTATCATGTCAATATGAACCAAACTCTCTGAGGAATGTTTCCAGTACCTTGTTGAATCTATGCCACGAAGGATTAAGGCAGTTCTGAAGGCAAAAGGGGGTCCAACCCGGTACTAGCAAGGTGTACCTAATAAAGTGGCCAGTGAGTGTATATGACCAACCAATGGCTCAAAACAGCTGGGCTGAAATCCCAAACAGAGGGCTTTATCATCGCTGCCCAAGACCAGGCCATCAAGACCAATTACTACCTGAGCAAAATCCTCAAAGATGGCACAGACCCAGCGTGCAGGATATGTGGTCAATTCCAGGAAACCATTGACCATATGGTGGCAGGGTGCCCTGAGCTGGCCAAAACTGAATACCTACAAGACACAACAAGGCCGCCACATACCTGCACTGGAACATCTGCAAAGAAATCAACATCAATACAAAAGAAAAATGGTACCACCACGAGCCCCAAACAGTAACAGAAAAAGACGACGTCACAATCTTATGGGACATGTCAATACAGACAGATCGTGAGATAAAGGCCAACAGACCAGACAACATCATCGTGAACAAATAGAAAAAAGCTGCCTACTCATCAACACGTCCATCCCGACTGAAAGGAACACCTCAGTAAAAGTAACCGAAAAACGGTGCAAATATGAAGACCTTGAAATCCAGACTGAACGAATGTGGGGAATGAAAACCACAACAATACCAGTAGTGATAGGAGCCCTAGGACTTGTAAAAAAAAGGGATGGAAAAATACACCCAACGGATCCTGGGTAACATCAGAATACAAGAACTACAGAAGATCGCACTACTTGGAACATCTCATATCCTAAGAAAGGCACTGTCCATCAAATAGACTTCTACCTCATTCTAACCTAGACCCAAGGAATGGACCCGCCCGGTTATTATGTTGTATTATTGCATGAAGTTAAAGCACATATGTATGATAATAATAATAATAATGACAATAATAAAATTAATAATAATATGAATAATAAATACTAATAATGATAGTAATAATAATAACAATATTAATAATAATATTAACAATGATAATAATAACAACAACATCAACAACAACAATGATAATAATATTAATAATACTAATAATACAATAATGTTGATTATAATATTAATAATAACAATGAAAATAACAATAATCAGCAGAAGGGTCTACTCACCATCATCAAGACCTTCAGCGATGACATCAAGATGGAATTTGGAATCAACAAGTGTGCCAAAGCCACTTTCAAAAAAGGACGACTTACCAAGACTGCAGACTTAGACCTTGACACTGACACCGTAATCAAAGAGCTAGACCAAGATAGCACATACAAGTACCTAGGAGTGAACGAAGGAGATGGCATACAACACTCAACCATGAAGGAGAAGATCCAGAAAGAGTACCACAGGGGAGTACGTATGGTGCTGAAGAGTTAACTCAATGCGGCTAACAGAATTGAAGCTATCAACTCCCTAGCGATACCTGTAATGACGTACAGCTTCAGCATCATCAATTGGAAACTGAACGACATCAAGAGACTAGACACCAAGACAAGAAAGATGCTGACCATAGAGAAGATGCACCATCCGAAAGCAGACATCGACAGGCTGTACCTACCAAGAGCTTCAGGAGGACAAGGCCTAGTCCAACTCGAACTGACCTTCAAGACTACCACTATCGGGCTGGATGCATACCTGACAAAAGTAGATGACCCACTCCTCCGAATAGTAAAACATCAGATCTACTCCATCAATAAAGAAGCTGCACAATTCAAGAAAGAGCATGATGTCCCAGAAACCCCACCAACAGAAAATGAGGCAACTACCATCTATGCCAAATGAGTGAAGCAGAAGGCAAAACATCATGGCCAGCGGCAACTGCAAAAAACCTGGGAGGACAAAGCAATGCACGGGAAGTACCCAAAAAGAATGAAAGATGCAGACGTGGACCAACAAAAGACACACCAGTGGCTGAGGAGCACCAGGCTGAACGCAGAGACAGAGGGCCTGATAATCGCTGCACAAGACCAGAGCCTGGCAACCAGATCCTATCACCATCGCATCATCAAAGATGGAACAGACCCAAAATGCAGAATATATGGAACGTACGAAGAAACCATTGACCACATTGTCTCAGGCTGCCCGGAACTGGCAAAGACCGAGTACATGTACAGGCACAACAAGGCAGCAGCATAGCTGCACTGGAAGGTCTGTAGGAGTTACAAGATCAAGACCACTCAGAAGTGGCACGAACACCAGCCAAAAACGGTCATTGAAAACAATGATGTCACCATCCTCCGGGACATGCCCATCCACACTGACAGAGAGATAAAAGCCAACAAGCCTGACATCGTTATCAAGGACAGGAAGCAAAAGAGGTGCATGCTCAACGACATGGCAATGACATCTGAAAAAACACCTCAGTGAAAGTCACAGAGAAGCTGACCAAGTACAAATACCTGGAGACTGAAATCCAACAGGATGTGGGGAAGACCGAAACAACACCAGTGGTAATCGGAGCTCTAGGACTCACGAAGAAAGGAATGGAAAAGTTCACCAACCATATCCCAGGAAACATCAACATTTGAGTAGTCCAGAAGATCGCTCTACTCGAAACAGCCCACATATTACAACGAGTACTGTCAATCAAGTGACATCTGCCCTATAGTGCCTCAGGTCCATAGTTTAGACCTGGCTCTACAGGACGTAAAACAGGAAACATGAAATAAATAATAATAATAATAATAATGATAATAATTTTAATAATAGCAACAACAACAACAATAATAAGTATGATAATAATAACAATCATAATAATATTAACAATGATGATAATAACAACAACAACAACAATAATAATAATAATATTAATAATAATAATGGTAATAATAATTACATTGATATAGCACTATTCAAGACACCCAGAGTGCATCACATTAAAGGTGGGGGTAAGCGCTGCTTTGAAGGTGGGGGTAAGCAGTGCATTGGAGTTGGGGGTAACCACTGCATTGTGGATGACACAGTTGGCTCTTGTGAGCCCGAGAGGCCTGATAGCATTCATAGAAAAGACCATTGTTGACAGCAAGGCAGATTTATATGTAAGCATTTCATACACACAGACTACTATAGTGCTTTACATAAAGACAGATAACATGGAGAGCATGAGAATGAAAAGATTAATAAAGAACAGCTGCAGTGTACAACCTTATGTCAAGTAATTCAACAAAAAACAAAGATCCTGTATACACAGCTGCGTGGAGGAACATGACCATTACCCCTAGAGACCGGCAGGTTTATTACCCCTCCAGGGGAGGACTGACTTTGTTTGTTTGTTTGTTGGTTTGGTGGTTTGTTTGTTGTGTGAGCGAGGTGAATTTGAGAACGAGGTTCATTGTTTGCTGTCCTGTCTACCAGAACGTAAGGGAGGCACTTTTTACTGAAGTGTCCTTCATTTGTGTTGATTTCTCTTGGCTGGATGAAACACATGATTTGTGCTTCAGGAAGGGACGATCAGGAAGGGAAGATCAGGAAGAGACGATCAGGAAGGGATGATCAGGAAGGGAAGATCAAGAAGGAACGATCAGGAAGGGAACATCAGGAAGGGACGATCAGAAAGGGAAGATCCTCTGCAGCAGGTTTTATTTGCCAAGCTGGGGAGAGAAGGCAGAATATTTTAACCAACTTTCTTTGTACCTCCACCAGAACAACCTCCTGGACCCCAACCAGTCTGGGTTCAGGGTGGGTCACTCGACAGAGACGGCCCTCCTTGCAGTGACAGAATCGCTGCACTCTGCGAGAGCAAACTCTCTCTCCTCTGTCCTGATACTCCTGGACCTGTCAGCTGTGTTCGACACAGTGAACCACCAGATCATCCTCTCTACCCTCGAGGGGCTGGGTGTCACAGGCTCTGCACTCTCAATGTTTGCAACCTACCTGACTGGTCACTCCTACCAGGTGACACAGAGGGGATCTGTGTCGGAGCCTCACAGACTGACTACAGGCGTTCCACAGGGTTCGGTTCTGGGTCCTCTCCTTTTCTCCCTGTACATGACATCCCTGGGTTCTGTTATTTGCTCGCATGACTTCTCTTACCATTGTTATGCCGATGACACCCAGCTGATCTTGTCCTTTCCTCCCTCTGACACACAAGTAGAGACACGCATTGCTGCGTGCTTGACTGACATCTTGGAGTGGATGGCGACACACCACCTGAAGCTCAATCTGGACAAGACAGAACTGATGTTCCTCCCGGGGAAAGGTTGCTCGCACCGAGACCTGGCCATCACCATTGACAACACCGTGGTGACGCCAGCTGGGACTGTGAGAAATCTGGGTGTGATCCTGGATGACCAACTGTCGTTTGCTGAAAACGTTGCATCGGTTGCTCACTCCTGTAGATTTCTCCTCTATAACATCAGGAGGATTCGCCCATTCCTCACTGACGAGATGGCACAGGTGCTCATCCAGGCTCTGGTCATCTCCCGGCTGGACTACGACAACTCACTCCTTGCTGGCACCCCGGCATCAGCCATCAGACCTTTGGAGCTTGTTCAGAAAGCTGCAGCTCATCTGGTGTTCAACCGCCCTACGTTCTCCCACACAACTTCCCTTCTCATGTCCCTACACTGGCTCCCAGTAGCTGCTCGCATCCAGTTTAAGACTGGTGCTAGCCTACAGGGCAGTGAAAGGAACAGCTTCTTCCTATCTCCAGGCCATGGTCAAACCCTATACCCCCGCCCGACCACTTCGCTCTGCTGCCTCGGGACGCCTGGTTGCCCCGTCGCTCAGAGGCCCTTGCTGCCGATCGACCCGGTCACGGCTCTTTTCTGTCCTGGCCCCACAGGGGTGGAATGAACTCCCCACTGATGTCAGGACAGCGGAGCCGCTGCCCATCTTTCGGCGCAGGTTGAAAACTCACCTCTTTAAGAACTACTACCCTGTTACTTGTTCTTAACACTTATTGTATTCACTCATTTAAAAAAAAGAAAAAACTCTTTCTTGCACTTTTACTTTAGCACTGGTTTTGCTCTTATAGATGCTTATTTAGATGCACTTATGACCTCTGATGACTAGTAGTTCTCCCGATTTCCTACGTTAAATGCACTTATTGTAAGTCGCTTTGGATAAAAGTGTCGGCTAAATGACTGTAATGTAATATAATGTAATGTAATATTTAGTTTAAGACCAAGCTGTAAAATGACCTGTCATGTTTAATGAGATGAATATGTTTAAGCATGGCAGCTGTACTTCTGGTATCTGGTTCAACCCATGAGGGTTGTGTACTTTGTGTGCATGACACGAAAATCACACGAGTAGCACATATGTAGCTAGCTTGATATAGGCAGGGATGTGCCATGTTTATAATGTGCAGAGCAAGGATATAAGGGAGACTGAGGGAGACATAATTCCTTCCTGCCAAAGGGATCGTGAGTTAGAATCCCCCTAACTAGTGGACAGTAAATAGTATTTCAGGTCATGAACACAACCATTCATTATAGACCTTAAAAACTGGGCTAGGGGTGTCCGGGTAGTGTAGTGGTCTATTCCGTTGCCTACCAACACGGGATTGCTGGTTTGAATCCCTGTGTTACCTCCGGCATGGCCGGGTGTCCCTACAGACACAATTGGCCGTGTTTGTGGGTGGGAAGCCAGATGTGGGTATGTGTCCTGGTTGCTGCACTAGCGCCTCTTCTGGTCGGTCGGGCGCCTGTTCGAGGGGGAACTGGGGGAAATAGCGTGATCCTCCCACGTGCTACCCCCCCCCCCCCCGGTGAGGTAGCAGGTCTGGTGAAACTCCTCACTGTCAGGTGAAAAGAAGCGGCTGGCAACTCCACAATTATCGGAGGAGCCATGTGGTAGTCTGCAGCCCTCCCTGGATTGGCAGAGAGGGCGGAGCAGTGACTGGGATGGCTCAGAAAATAGGATAACTGGCCCCAGTATAACACATTTTCCACCCTGGACAACCAGCAGTCAGCAACACAAAGCCTGACAAGTAACTAGAAGTTTTTGCCTCGAGTCTTTTCTAGCCCCCCCCCCTTTTTTTTTATGGCTTTTTCCCCTCTTTTTCTCCCCAACTGTACAAACCCCAATTCCAATGAAGCTGGGACGTTGTGTAAAACGTGAATAAAAACAGAGTATAATGATTTGCAAATACTTTTCGACCTCTATTAAATTGAATACACTACAAAGACCAGATATTTAATGTTCAAACTGATAAATGTTATTGTTTTTTGCAAATATTCACTCATTTTGAATTTGATGCCTGCAACACGTTCCAAAAAAGCTGGGACGGGGGCATGTTCACCACTGTGTTACATCACCTTTCCTTTTAACAGCACTCACTAAGCGTTTGGGAACTGAGGACACTAATTGTTGAATCTTTGTAGGTGGGCTTCTTTCCCATTCTTGCTTGATGTACGACTTCAGTTGCTCAACAGTCCGGGGTCTCCATTGTCGTATTTTGCGCATCATAATGCGCCAAACATTTTCAATGGGAGACAGGTCTGGACTGCAGGCAGGCCAGTCTAGTACCCGCACTCTTTTACTATGAAGCCACGCTGTTGTAACACGTGCAGAATGTGGCTTGGCATTGTCTTGCTGAAATAAGCAGGGATCGTGCCTGAAAAAGACATCGCTTGGATGGCAGCATATGTTGCTCCAAAACCTGTATGTACCTTTCAGCATTAATGTTGCCTTCACAGATGTGCAAGTTACCCATGCCATGGGCACTAACACACCCCCATACCATCACAGATGCTGGCTTTGGAACTTTGCGCTGATAACAATCTGGATGGTTCTTTTCCTCTTTAGCCCGGAGGTCACAACGTCCATGATTTCAAAAAACAATTTGAAATGTGGACTCGTCAGACCACAGCACACTTGTCCACTTTGCGTCAGTCCATCTCAGATGAGCTCGGGCCCAGAGAAGCTGGCGGTGTTTCTGGGTGTTGTTGATATATGGCTTTGGCTTTGCATGGTAGAGTTTTAACTTGCACTTGTAGATGTAGTGATGAACTGTGTTAACTGACAATGGTTTTCTGAAGTGTTCCTGAGCCCACGTGGTGAGATCCTTTACAGAATTATGTCAGTTTTTAATGCAGTGCCGCCTGAGGGATCGAATGTCACGGGCATTCAATGTTGGTTTTCGGCCTTGCCACTTACGTGCAGAGATTTCTGTGGATTCTCTGAATCTTTTGATGATATCATGGACTGTAGATGATGAAATCCCTAAATTCCTTGCAATTGTATGTTCAGAAACGTTGTTCTTAAACTGTTGGACTATTTGCTCACGCAGTTGTTCACAAAGTGGTGAACCTCACCCCATTCTTGCTTGTGAACGACTGAGCCTTTCGGGAATGCTCCTTTTATACCCAATCATGACACTCACCTGTTTTCCAATTAACCTGTTCACCTGTGGAATATTCCAAACAGGTGTTTTTTTAGCATTCCTCAACTTTCCCAGTCTTTTGTTGCCCCTGTCCCAGCTTCTTCGGAACGTGTTGCAGGCATCAAATTCAAAATGAGTGAATATTTGCAAAAAACTAAAGTTTATCAGTTTGAACATTAAATATTTTGTCTTTGTAGTGTATTCAATTTAATAGAGGTCGAAAAGGATTTGCGAATCATTATACTCTGTTTTTATTCACGTTTTACACAACGTCCCAACTTCATTGGAATTGGGGTTTGTACAATTGGGGAGAAAAAGGGAAAAAGCCACAAAAAAGGGGGGGGGCTAGAAAATACTCGAGGCAAAAACTTCTAGTTGCTTGTCAGGCTTTGTGTTGCAGACTGCTGGTTGTCCCGGGTGGAAAATGTGTTATACTGGGGGCCCATTAGATCACTCCTGCTGTTCAGTAGAAGTGAATGGACATATCAGCTAACTATTATGTTTTTCTCTTTTGCCTTGTTAGGCTCACTGACCCTCCACCACTGGCAGCAGCTAGCGAAGCCCCATTTGGGCACCATTCTGGACCCCCACCCTGGAGTGGTGACCAAGGGTTTCCGCCCACTGCCCCAGGATGCCATATACCGCCTTACAGACCTGGAGGAGGATGAGGAGGATGAAGAGCACAGAGGGAGGATGGACAGGGCTTTGGGGAAGGGTGCAGCAGGAGAGGACATGGAAGAGGAGGATGAAGGAGGTATTACCTTCAAGGTGTATTGTTCATCCACACCGGAAGAGAAGAATCAAAGAAAGCCTGTGGGGTCACCGTTCCTCCTCCCACCCCTCTCTCCCAACCTGTGGACTCAGCCAGTTGTCATCACCTCCTCTGCCATATCTGACCTTTCCTTTACCTCTGGACCTTGTCATGTCAGCAAGACACCCAGTTTATCAGTGCAGCCTACCCCTGTGGCCTCTCCAGCTCCCAGTCAACCAGAGAGCCAAAATAGCTTCTCCACAGCATCATCCTTATTATCATCCTCCGGTAAACTCTTATTGAAATATTACCCAAAATGTTTAGATTTGGTGAGATTGAAATGGGACATGCCAGCGTGTAGTGTTGCAAAGATGTGCATTCTCTAGATGGGTAAGACTTTTTGTGTGTGCATGTGTTTTGTGCCCAGTCCAAATCCCAGGGAAGTGTCAGAGCTCTACGTTCTCCACCTATACCTTCACCACCTGCCGCATTCTGCACCCCAGTGACATCACACAGGTCATCTCCAGGTAACCTCCCCTCTTCCACACCAGAAGGAATCCCTTTTCCGGATTCCTGAAGGATCCAGTCCAAAGAGAACTTAATGGCATGCCTTTGTATTACAGAAGAGAACAACAGGGTAGACAGGGTAGCACAGGGAGTAGGGGTAGATAGTTTACACCTCACCTTGCTGACAAGGCAGAACACAAAAAACGCGTTGTTTTGTGGCGTTATTAACCATTTCTGTTGGGACTCTGTTATATTGTGCTTGGCTAACACTAGCAGAGACTTTCTTTTTCAACATGCGGGAAAGTAGTTATCTCTGTTGGGTGTGAGAATGGCATTGGAATATTACTGTCAAAATAACAAACTAAAACCTACCCATTGTGCCACGTGATCCCCATGTCAGCCATATCAGACAAGTGTGAACAGATTTCTGCCATATTTTTATTCTGATATTTCAGGGTAGAAATGCTAGCAAAAATGACAGCAGTGCCATGCTTGAGAAAAAATTTGTCTGACTTTATATATATTGATGGTGCTACTAGACCAGTGGTCTCAAACCTTCTGGAGAGCTACCTGCTGGTTTTCACTCCAATGGTTCGAAACGATCTCGTTTGAATATTTGCTATATTCAAAGTTCTTGTTTGAATATTTGCTACTACCACCAACATCTGCACCCATGGCAGTTCCACCCACGCCCACACCCTAGGCTTCCGTGCGCACCGCGGCAGCCCTCCTACTCATCATGGCCTAGCCCTCGAGGCTCCTGATGCCGGTGATGGCCGGGTATAGGCCTGATGCTGGGGCACCATCCGTTTTCAGGGCTAGTTGATTCGGCAGGTGAGTTGTTACACACTCCTTAGCGGAGTCCGACTTCCATGGCCACCGTCCTGCTGTCTATATAAACCAACACCTTTTCTTGGGTCTGATGAGTGTCGGCATCGGGCGCCTTAACCCGGCGTTTGGTTCATCCCACAGTACCAGTTCTGCTTACCAAAAGTGGCACACTGGGCGCTCGCATTCCACGCCCGGCTCCAAGCTAGCGAGCTGGGCTTCTTACCCATTTAAAGTTTGAGAATAGGTTGAGATCGTTTCGGATTGTTTGATCGTGTCGTAATTTAACACATCCTATTCAGTTAATCAAAGTAGGTAATTAGTTGATTCAAGTGTGTTAAATTGGGGTTGGAGGGAAAACTGGCAGGATGGTAGCTCTCTGTGAGCAGGGTTGGAGACCATTGCACTTGATTATTCCCATTAAACAAGACAGAATTTTGCCTTACTTGTGCAGTTGTGACTGTAAGTAGTTGTGGAGCTGAGAACATTTTGTTGTGATTCAGCTTAGCTATCTAGGCCAGTTGTGTTATACAAATGTGCAAATTCTCATCCATGATATCTGTGTGTTAAAATTAGAGATGTTGGAATCTCAATGTAGAAAATGTAATTTCCTGTTGACACATTAGACCTTAAAGAGATGACACAAAGGTTTCAGATGCTATCTCCGTCCGTCTCAGGCAAACATTTATAATAAGACGTTATAGTCTATGTGCTGAATGTCTGTACCTTAGAACAAATTATCATTAGATTTGCTCTTCAATCAGGTTGAAAGTTCAGTCTGGTAAGGTTAATTTAAATCCTTTTCAAGAGTTAATGCAAAGCGCTTGAAATAAACGTTTACTAATCCTGTTGATGGATGACTAAACTCTCTATAACTGTAGTCACTGTTAGAAAATTCATATGCTAACTTGTGCCTCATTTCGCACTTTTCTTTTCTCTCTCTTGATTGAAGTTCTTACTCCCAGTACCCACTCTTGACCAACACCCCCAGCTCCATGAGGTCAGGCCCCAGCACACCGGTGACTCCCTGCAGACTGAGTCTGGGTGACTCTTTCCCTCCACGCCGCTCCACCTTGCCCCCAAGTGGACTGGCCAAGCTGGTCCTTGAGAAGGGCATTTCTGCACAGGTCTCTACAGACAAACTCCCTACGCCACCCAAACTGGCTGCCAGGCAGCCCCTCTGCCATCTCCTCCCAAGCACACCTCCCAACTCCCCTTCCAGGTCACATGCCCCCTCCCTTGTGCCCATTGAGTCAGGCTCGGTCCCAGCTGACAACTTCCTGGCCTCACGGCCAACTGAGCTCTTCCTCCAGGATGTGTATGGGCTGAATTTAGGACGTGCGCCACGTCCAGACCTGCCAAGTCCCTCCCAAAAAAATACAGCCCTTGACTCATCCCCCACTGAGAAATCTGCCCAAAGCCAGCATGACACAGTCAGTGTTGGCCTGGTGGAGAGGCTCTGTAGGCTGGGATTTGCCACTGTCTTACAGAGTGGCGAGTCTAAGGCTCCACCCCTGCGCCAAGATTCATCCACTCTTGTGGCGGCAAGCGGAGGGAGCCTATTGGGCGGGCTAAGACGAAACCAGAGTCTCCCTGCCATGATTGGTGCATGGGCAGATGTGTCATCTGCTAATCCCTCCCAAACCATCTTCCCCCCAAATCATCCTCCTCCTCACCCCACTTCCCTAGCCCTCCCTTTAGCCCCATGGGGAGACCGTAAAGAATGATGCAAACAACCCACAACCCTGTCACATACCCCCTCCTAGCTCAGTCCGACACTGAGGGAAGGAGGTGGGTGAACTGGGAGTGGGAAAGATGCACCCAGTCCTCTGCTTCCTCTTTCCTTTGTTTCTCCCTCCGTTTGTGCTCCCTGAAACTGGGCATCCTTTTTATGAAATGATTTTAAAGCACAATGGAATTGACTATTTTACTGATAATATTGTGTGTGTGTGTGTGTGTGTGTGTGTGTGTGTGTGTGTGTGTGTGTGTGTGTGTGTGTGTGTGTGTGTAGATGTATGCCATGAGGCTGATAATGAAGGCATTAACTTTCCTGTAAATTAGTTAAATGGCTGATCCCAACTCTGCCAGCACCTTCCCAGGGTTGTGTGCAGTTCTCAGCTCAGTTGTGTGTCTCTTCTGTAAGGCTCTGGATGCACACTTGGGTAGAAGAGAAGATGTGAGAGAAGAAAGGGTGGCATGTAAGTGGATGAGAGTCTTTGGATTTTGTAAACATAGAAGTTTTGTCTCGTAACGGGAAGCTGGAAAGAAGAAAATGGTTTGCCGTATGTTTATTGTTGTAGAGGAAATGAGGGTGGGGGTTGTAGAGGTAAAGACAGACTGAGCATCCAGAGCCTTCCTGTTAAAAGGGCTTGTCCTGTGTTGTAGTGGGTTAGAAAAAGCTTTATTTATTCGACAGTAACCACAATATTAGTACATCTTGCTTGCCAGGTCTGTAGAGCAGGACCAACTGAATATGCTCATAAGAGGACTGGCGGGTTTTTTGTCTTTTTTTCCAACATTTGCCTCAGCAAATAAAAACCTGGACAAGACAAGAAGGAAATACTCCTCCTCAAAGTTTTGGAGTGTGCTAACTGGCTTGTTCTGGAAAGACAAATAGGCTATTGGGAATTTATACCCTGGTTGGAGCAAGCAAGTTGTACATGCACCTTACCAGCAGGCCACAGCGGGTCCAGTACACAGCTTCCCCGGTGTAGTGGTCATGATTTGACAGCCATCCTTTGTTCTACCATTATCTGTTGACTCTACAGTTTACAATACACCACTGGGTGTCTGCATAGCATGACAAAATCCACTTTGGGTGGACGGGATGAGGTCAAACAACAAGAGCGCAGGGTTGAAACTTGCACTGTCCTGAATACTTTTCCTGTTAAGCCATGTTTGTATATATTAGAGACTGTTCTTTGTCCCACGCCGCAGCAGTAACCAAGGCATGCGGGAGAGGGGTACGCTTCCAAATAAACTCTGGAGTAGTTCCTTTCCAGTGAGACAACAATATGACCAATTCATGAAAACACTTTGTGTGCAATGTTAGTTGTTAGGCTGTGCTCCTGCAGGCGCTCAGTAGAGCCTTCAGAGAAGAACTTCTGCACAGAAGTCTGGAGATGATGCGTCCCCCGTCTGTTGACATGCAGCTGCGCATTTTCGAGTTTTGATGCTTCACACTGACAGATGACAGCCAAATTCCCCCGCTTAAAAATTCTGACCAATGAGGCTATTGTTTGCTGTGCAATGCACTATGGTTAACTGCAGCGATGTATTTATCTGCATTTATCTTCATGAAGGCTCCTTTAACAAATGTGTATCAAACGCTGGATAACCACAATAAATGCAAAGACCTCTGATTCTTGGTTCTGTTCTTGGTGTGGATAGGTTTTCTATTTTCCTCTCTGTTAAATTCCAGACCAATCATCAAGATACTAGCATAGCATTAGCAAGATATTAGCATAGCATTAGATATTAGCATAGCATTAGCAAGATATTAGCATAGCACATCATTAGATATTAGCATTAGCCAGATCTTAGCATAGCATTAGATATTAGCATTAGCCAGATATTAGCTCTGGTTGGGATAATGTGGTTCATTTGATTTTAACCATGTGAAAGCAAACTGGACCGAATGAAAAGAGAATGATTTTTCATAACCACTAATGATTCGAATGGATTATTTTGGTGTGAAAGTGTCCCAAGATTTTTCAAAGATTGTGTTGGTGTCTCAGCAAGACTGTCCGTCAGCCCTGTTCAGAAGACACAGCTGCTGAATACACTGATCTGACCTTAACTCAGCCTTCGCATGTCATATACAAGTAAATGATGTCCAGTTTGAAAAACCCGTCTTACTTCCTCAGCTTGCAAGCCTCAGTCATGCGGGCTCACCTGAGAGAGACGGGAATATTTACCACATGTGTCATCTGGATGCGGAGCTTTGCATTTCTAACTGCTGGTTGCTTGTAAGGTTGCTGATATAGGAAGTGAAAGGGGGGCCTGACAGCTCTTCAGCAGGGCACGTTGGAACTGCCACAGTATGAGTACGAGACATGACTGTTTGGCAGCCAGCTTATGAAACCAAGGTTTTTGAGAGTAATAATGGAAGTAACGGGGCGTTACACAGCCAACCAATATCAGTAACAAGTAGCTTTAGAATGTCGCATGCAAAGTTCATCCGTCCACCCATCCATTATCCAAGCTACCTATCTGAATTCAAGTCAAAAGGATGCTGGAGCCTATCCCAGCAGTCATTGGGCAGCAGGCCAATGACATTGCTTATGCTTTGAACCAAATCAGTTTTTACAATGTAACTGTGTGTTTGGATACAGGGTAGAGACCCACCAAACTGGTAACAACAACTGGTAACAAACACTGGCGGATTTGAAATTAAAGAGAAAAAAAATGAAAAACAAGGTTTAAAGCTTCTGCTAATCTTAACTACTGATCAGTAAATAGTGAATGTATGTCCATTTGGGGGGGGGGGGGGGGTTCCCACCTTTTTATCCCCAGTTGTATCCAGCCCACGTTTCCGAGCCGTCCTGGTCTCTGCTCCACCCCCTCTGCCAATCCGGGGAGGGCTGCAGACTACCACGTCTCCTCTGATACATGTGGAGTCACCAGCCGCTTCTTTTCACCTGACAGTGAGGAGTTTCACCAGGGGACATAGCGCGTGGGAGGATCACGCTATTCCCCACAGCGCCCCCCCCCCAAACAGGCACCCCGACCGACCAGAGGAGGCGCTAGTGCAGCAACCAGGACACATACCCACATCCGGCTTCCCACCCGCAGACACGGCCCTACACATGTGTCTGTAGGGACGCCTGACCTAGCTAGAGGTAACACAGATTCGAACCGGCGATCCCTGTATTGGTAGGCAATGGAATAGACCGCTACGCTACCCGGGCGCCCTTGTATGTCAATTTTTGCATTCTTTTCACACCCATATTAGTAAGAGGCGGATGGGAGGATAAGGTCAGGTCTTACATGGGTTTCCTCCTCTGGACTGAGTGTTGGTGGCTTGTGTGGCTTGGGCAGTGGCATGGCGAAGAGAGCGGAAGATGCTGCTGATAGAGCCCATTCGGCTGAAACCTGATCGAACAGTGACCAAGAAACAACAGAAGCAAAAGAAGATGAGTGGAAAAAAGGCACCATTTCACCACTTTTTTCACAAGAACATTTATGTGTTGCAGATAATACCACGAATCTCAGATCATTTTAGGGACTAGATAAAGTACACTCAAACACTAGATGTGAGAACAGCCAGTATTCAAAGGTTTCTTACGTCCAGTTGATGCCGGGGCTGGAGTTGGGTTTGGAGTTTGAGTATGGGCTTGAGCTGGGATTGGGGCTGGAGTTGGCATTGGAACTGGGACCGAGGCTAGTGTTGTGTCAGGGGTTGAAGAGAAAGTCATATCTATGAGAGTCTGGTTTTTATTGGGCCGGTTCCAAAGAGAAGTCGACTCACTCTGACTGCCAGTAGTGCTTGATCTGGGACTAGGTCTAGGGCTGGGTCTGGAGTTAGTTTCACTTGCTGTTTGAGAGACATGAGAGAGAAGAGATAACGTTGTGAGTATGGCTCAGTGTGAGTATCAATTAGATGGTGGCGCGAATTCACCTTTGCAGCTGCCTCACCCAGCACCATCCATGCAGTCTTTGTCTACGTCTGCGTCTAAGTTTGTGTCTTCGTTTGATGGTTGGGAGAGCTTGGTGGTGCGTCCTGTGGGTCCAGGGACCACGACCCTGCCTGGAGCTGAAAGAGGAAACACCAAGAGTGGTCTGACAGGATGCAGACGCAGAGCAGGCTAAGCTAACTGCTAGCCTATGCAGACCGGCAGTTCCAACAGTCATCCTGGCTGGCGTTCGTTCTGCTGGACAGTGATTTTTTTTAATTTAGTTTAGATATGTGTGTTAGTTTGGATACATGTGTTCTTGTAGTTTTTGTAGGGTTTGGACGTGTCTTTGTGTTGCCCTGCTGTGAGCTGAGGGAACCGTGTTTCATTTCATGTGTGCAAATGCATGAAATGAAATGACAAAATTATTCTGATTCCTGAATGACTGTTTGGGTGAAAGTGGGATTGTGGACGTTGTTACAGGATAAATTCACTTTTCGAAAACATTGTCAGGCATCATTTAGAATCATACAGATAAAAACCTCTCGGGGGAAAAGTACCACTTTGTCAAATCTTCTTGCAGGACTTTAACAGCCCAAAGGGGAATCGTTTAAACCTTCAGAAAACATGCTCCCCTTTTCCAAAACTGGAAACTCATCCTGCAGTCAGATGTATCTTATAGTTGTAAAATAGTTGTAAACCACACTCGCCATCATGTTACTGCAAAGAGATTTGTTTTGCAAAGCTATGGGACCACCGGGCTACGGGACCACCGGACTAGGGGACCACCGGGCTACGGGACCACCAGACTAGGGGACCACCGGGCTATGGGACCACTGGGCTACTGGACCACCGGGCTACGGGAACACCAGGATATGGGACCACTGGGCTATGGGACTTCCTGCTCGCGAGTGCAGAATTTTACAGGTGATTGTCATGCACTGTGTCCACTGTAAATAGTGGAGCCAAATTAAACAATATGTTGCTGTTATTCAAAATAAACTCTGAAAAACAAAAAAACAAAACAAAGTAAATCAAGATACGTTTGACTGCACTGTGAGCTTCCTGCCCTCAAAAACGAGATCGCTCACAGTTTTCGAGGGGTTAAGTGACGTCCTGGGAATTAAATGACTTCACGGGACTGAAGCCCAATGACAAATGTCCATCTAGTGGTAGGCTTCCTGGGAAGGGCAGTAGACTCGGTTTGTGTGACCACCAACGTTGTTAAAAATGTTGGTGCAACTATCTCAACAATTTTAAGCCACCATCTTTATCTCAGGTTCATGATATTTTCATCTTCAAGCAAAATTGTCCATGAAGGGGAAACCTTCTGGCACACAGTTTGGTTGCACATCACGTCTGGGTGTGTTATGATTTTTTATTTGTTTATTTGTTTTTGGTTTTGAGATACTTTATTGATCCCTGTGGGGAAATTCTCTGCATGTAACCCATTCTAGCTGTGTAGCTAGGCCTTGCTCAGGGGCACAGGCAGGAGTATCAACCCTAACATGCATGTCTTTTCGACCCTTTATGAATTGTTCTTTCCTGTGGTGATACCCTTCTTGAAGGTTATAACAAAGAAATGTGATTTCCATAATTGCCAGTAAACTGATGTCATTGCTTTATATGTTTCTTTTGTACCCATGTGGTAAAAATCAGAATATTCATTCTACTTACTACTTATTAACTAGTATACTATGCAAATACACAAATGGTAACTGACAGAGCTTAACCATACTTGTATAATTTGCTACAAAATGCAACGAATTGCACACATTGTGTGCCGTCAGACGTGAGGACAGTTTGGGCGTTGGGCTTGACCTCAGTTTACAGCCTAACACACGACCCCTGAATTACCAACTTTATTATCATTTATTTATTACAACAATCAGCCAACAACTTTATTGTCATCAACTTTGTCATCATTTATTTACGACAGCAGTGTCAGCTAACAACTCCTCATTAGGGAGGCATTCACTTTCACCACGCTGAAGCTTATATTTACTCTCCGGATTGTGAGATCCAGCAAAGAGAATATCAAAATCACATTTTCTTTAAACTGATATAAAACCAAAAATGAACCAAAGGTGTTTGTGAAGTAATGCCGTACTCTGAGTTGTGTGTTTTGTGATGCATTTTGCCATGATGAGCTCTTAGTTTTTAGCAATGCAGGAAGAAGTTTGCTTTAACATTTGGGTTTTGACAGAAGTGGAAAAGAGAGGGGAGGTGGCACACAGTATTATCAGTGTTGATGATGATGATTATTATTATTATTATTATGATTAAGTATTAGTATAGGTGTGCTGCTGCTGAATCCAGTTAACATGTTCAGTCTGTGTGGTGAGCTCTGCCATGTGGATGTGAGCTCTTCATCTGGAGGTGAGTTCATGTGGATGTAACTTCTTCATGTGGATGTGAGTTATTCACGTGGATGTGAGTTCTTCATGTGGATGTGAGTTATTCATGTGGACGTGAGTCATTCATGTGGATGCGAGTTCTTCATGTGGATGTGAGTTCTTCATATGGATGCAAGTTCTTCATGTTGATGTGAGTTCTTCAGAAAGGTGTCTGGAGGTTTGTTGGTGTGATGAAAGTACGAGTTGTCCTGTGAATGCACTGTATTCTAACAAATAAATATAAAAGTTGGATACACCAGTGGTTTGAGAGCTTTTGTATTGAGTATGATTACTGCATTTATGCTGACATGTACCGAACAGAAAGAACAGGTTCAGCATTCACACAGCTGACCTGCCTACATCAACAAACCTGCTGCAGACAGCACTGCTCACACAGCTGACCTGCCTACATCACAAACCTGCTGCAGACAGAACTGTTCACACAGCTGACCTGCCTACATCACAAACCTGCTGCAGACAGCACTGTTCACACAGCTGACCTGCCTACATCACAAACCTGCTGCAGACAGCACTTTTCACACAGCTGACCTTCCTACATCACAAACCTGCTGCAGACAGCACTGTTCACACAGCTGACCTGCCTACATCACAAACCTGCTGCAGACAGCACTGTTCACACAGCTGACCTGCCTACATCACAAACCTGCTGCAGACAGCACTGTTCACACAGCTGACCTGCCTACATCAACAAACCTGCTGCAGACAGAACTGTTCACACAGCTGACCTTCCTACATCACAAACCTGCTGCAGACAGCACTGTTCACACAGCTGACCTGCCTACATCACAAACCTGCTGCAGACAGCACTGTTCACACAGCTGACCTGCCTACATCAACAAACCTGCTGCAGACAGAACTGTTCACACAGCTGACCTTCCTACATCAACAAACCTGCTGCAGACAGCACTGTTCACACAGCTGACTTGCCTACATCACAAACCTGCTGCAGACAGCACTGTTCACACAGCTGACCTGCCTACATCACAAACCTGCTGCAGACAGCACTGTTCACACAGCTGACCTGCCTACATCAACAAACCTGCTGCAGACAGCACTGTTCACACAGCTGACCTGCCTACATCACAAACCTGCTGCAGACAGCACTGTTCACACAGCTGACCTGCCTACATCAACAAACCTGCTGCAGACAGCACTGCTCACACAGCTGACCTGCCTACATCACAAACCTTCTGCAGACAGCACTGCTCACACAGCTGACCTGCCTACATCAACAAACCTGCTGCAGACAGCACTGCTCACACAGCTGACCTGCCTACATCAACAAACCTGCTGTAGACAGCACTGTTCACACAGCTGACCTGCCTACATCACAAACCTGCTGCAGACAGCACTGTTCACACAGCTGACCTGCCTACATCAACAAACCTGCTGTAGACAGCACTGTTCACACAGCTGACCTGCCTACATCACAAACCTGCTGTAGACAGCACTGTTCACACAGCTGACCTGCCTACATCAACAAACCTGCTGCAGACAGCACTGCTCACACAGCTGACCTGCCTACATCAACAAACCTGCTGTAGACAGCACTGTTCACACAGCTGACCTGCCTACATCACAAACCTGCTGCAGACAGCACTGTTCACACAGCTGACCTGCCTACATCAACAAACCTGCTGCAGACAGCACTGTTCACACAGCTGACCTGCCTACATCACAAACCTGCTGCAGACAGCACTGCTCACACAGCTGACCTGCCTACATCACAAACCTGCTGCAGACAGCACTGCTCACATAGCTGACCTGCCTACATCAACAAACCTGCTGTAGACAGCACTGTTCACACAGCTGACCTGCCTACATCACAAACCTGCTGCAGACAGCACTGTTCACACAGCTGACCTGCCTACATCACAAACCTGCTGCAGCACTGTTGATCTTCATCAACAGTGCTGTCTAGAGTCGCTCTTTATCAAATAAAGCATGGAAACACTTTGACTGACTATATACAGAAATATGTGTAAAGTTTTCAGCAGAATACCATCAATCAGTTTGCAAAATCTTACACGCACCCCAAGTTGTCACTTTTCATTTTCTGAATAATAATAATAATGATTGGACAATAAGTGGTCAAATGTATCGATCAGATTGGCGCTGCAGTATTTCAGCTTAAACAAACTCAATGTCCCAACTGAGCTGAAAGGATGTTTTCCAATCATCCATCCATCCATCCATCCATCCATCATCCAAACCGCTTATCCTCCTGTCAGGGTCGCGGGGATGCTGGAGCCTATCCCAGCAGGCGGGGAGACACCCTGGATAAGCCGCCAGGCCATCACATCGCCGACACACGCACGCGCGCGCGCACGCAACACAGCATGTTTACGTGCACACTAATAAACCGACCATTATCGGATTTACGGAGTTACCAGATTATTCAAGTGGTCATGTAAACAGCATAACACGACATACTTTATCGGATAAAGGCCGTTATCGGATTATGAAAAATCCGATAAACACACCTAGCAGCTTTCTGACCAATATTCCGTTTTATTCGGCGCATGTATACCGTTAATCTGGTTTATTTCATTCTTTTACATCTGCGCATGTATAAAAATGTAAAAAAAAAAAAACCCGGATGTTGTCAAAACGCGAGCGGATGCAGTTAATCAAACATGACGTCCTTCATCAGATCACAGTTTCGCAAGTGCTCTCCGAGACGTTCTGAAACTCTCTCTCCACTCCTGATCTGAGAAGTCCTCTCCCACCACCCTCTCCCACCGCACCACCTTCTCCCACCACCCTGTCCCACCACCCTGTCCCACCAGCCTGTCCCACCACCCTGTCCCACCAGCCTCTCCCACCACCCTGTCCCACCACCCTATCCCACCAGCCTCTCCCACCAGCCCTCACTCCTCACGCGTATCCAGCAAGCACGAGCTTTAGGTAGGAGTGGAGGAAGACCTGTGCTGCTTAGACCAGTGGCAGATGCTTGTTGTATAAATCCGGGTTGCCAGGTCTTTGTGATAAAACCAGCCCAATGGCCAATCAAAACTAGCCCAATGGCAACTAAACTAGCCCAAAAACAGCCCAATACCAGAACTCGAATGTGTTTCTCCGTTTTGCTGTGGGTTTGGAGATCACCATGGTGCGCTCGAATCTGCAGTACCGACAGAAAGCTTTGGTTTCATCCCCTGCCACACCTTCTATCCAATCCTTCAGGCCATGTTCACTTTCCCACTCCTTGTTGTATCTCTTTCCATGTTCTGCCCACTTACCGGGTGTCATCTCGTCATCTCTTTCTCCCCGGATTGATCGCTATGTAGCATAGCTTCCGTGAGCTCAACAAGTCACTGTAAAGCAGGAGCTGCGCTCCTGCCTGACTCCAAGTGAGGGGCGTGTCCCATGGCCATGTGTGTAAGTGCTGATCCTGAGTCAGTTTGGCTTGTTACTCACTAATGGTTGAGTAGCATTTTGAGTACGATCGTGTCAGTGCCATAGTTGTGTAAATTGCTAAATTAGAAATGTGTTTAAATTAAAATATAGCCCATTTTCCAATTATTTTATTTAAATATACAATTAATGTAATTTGCATGTAGAACGTCAACCCGCGGGCAAAAAACAACAAAACAAAACAAACAAAAAAACAACCCGCTAAACATCTTGAAAGTAGCCCAATTCCGCGGGAAAACCGCGACCTGGCAACACCGGTATAAACGCTTCTCGTGGTTTTCTACTCGTGTGCAGAACGCGAAGAAGGAGAGCAGTATTTTGTATGTTTTGCAACAAATTCCACATAGGGACAGCCCTGACCGGCGGAGACGCCATGGAAAGCGACGCCATGTTGACCGGAAGTTTTGAAAGTAACGGTTTCACGTCAGGTACTTGGAAAGAAATCCAACTATTGACGGAATCATGCGAACCCGTTTTCTTTGATTATCGCGTTACTAAAGTGCATGTAAACACGTCAAATCGGATGATTACCATGACCTGATTATTGCCAGTTATCGGTTTATTGTGGTCATGTAAACCTGCTAGGGGCAATTCAGTAAGGTGAGTACCTGACCTGCATGTCTTTGAGTCACCTGACCTACATGTCTTTGATTCACCTGACCTACATGTCTTTGATTCACCTGACCTGCATGTCTTTGAGTCACCTGACCTACATGTCTTTGAGTCACCTGACCTACATGTCTTTGAGTCACCTGACCTACATGTCTTTGGACTGTGGGAGGAAACCGGAGCCCCCGGAGGAAACCCACGCAGACAAGGGGAGAACATGCAAACTCCACACAGAGGACGACCCGGGACGACCCCCAAGGTTGGACTACCCCGGGGCTCGAACCCAGGACCTTCTTGCTGTGAGGCGACCGTGCTAACCACTGCGCCACCGTGTTTCCATCCAAATGTTCTGAAATTTTTAATCAAATTTCCAGAAAGTCGGCAAAAAGAAAATGCAAATCACTGTTTCCATCAACTGCTATGGTGTGATATTCTGAAGAAGGCAAAACAAGATCACATAACCGGAAGAGCATCAGCCAAACCGTGTCGTCATGTAGAACGACTTACTGCTGTAAGAGGGGTCATAACATCTCTGTCATCCTTCCATACCCGCATGTGTCCTGGAGGACAGCGTCACCCAGCACATGGTCTGCTCTTCTGCCCCCCTCAGGGTGACGCCTCCAGAGCATCAGCGCTCCAACCAGACACCTCACAGTCTTTACCTCCACGAGGTCGGAATGAGGGACAGAAGGCACCTTACATAACTCTCAAACCTTCATTTATTATTATTTTGTTTGGTTCCTTAATTATTGTTTTGTTATTAATCATCTCCTTGTATATCGTCTTCAGGGCTGACAGCCAGGACACGTGCATTTCGTTGCAGTTGAAGGTACTTTTTGTATGTAGATGACAATAAAAATTAACTTGACTTGACAACCCAGAGGCAGTGAAGAGGACGTGCAATGGCTCATTTAATGAGGGCTAACGTGACTATTCCCCTATAACCGAGTCCACCACAGTCTTGGAAGCAGATCTAAGAGGCGTTTCAGTAACCAGCTGCGGGAAGCGCGACGCTCCGTGTCACTTATTTCAAAGATGTTTCAACCAATCAATTAATGGTTTCTCAACGCCAACTTTTTCACCTCAGCTAATCATTAAAACTTATTTGCGATTTTTTTTTTTTTGGAAGTTTTTTTTTTTTTTGAATTTTCAACATTAGCATAGAGGTTTTCTTTTTGTGTGCAAATTCAAATTGCACATTAAAACCAGTGGATGGAAACCTATGCACATGTCTCACAGCCTGTCTTCACATTGGACAGATCTTGATACTGTCAGAAGTTGAACTGAACTGGCCGAGGGCGAAGTCCAGGCCCACTCCGACCCCACAGCCCACCCCAAACGCAGCGTAAAGCGGCTGGGTGAAGTTGGCGTGGAAGGTGTGCAGGTGCGTCATGCTCTCTGCCACGCTGTAGAAAGCCAGCATGCCCGCTGGCATATCCAGAAAGATGCCCAGGCGAGGGGTGTAGGTGACCGGGATGTCCTTCTTCTCATTGTCATGCATGGCCGAGCAGCAGGTGTCCGACAGCTCCAGGCTCCAGGACTGGGCGTTGTAGCCGAGCCCTGCGTTTGCGTCTGAGCCCTTCCTCTTCAGAGACCCGTAGGTGACGGCCACAGATGAGCCCCTGCCTCTCCACTCCACCTCCCAGTAACAATGCTGGGCCTGTAGGGGACTCTGGCACAGCACCTGGGTCCACCCGTCGAAGCGCTGTGGAGTGTCGGGGTAGGGCTGTGCTGCGCCCTGCAGAGTGGCCTTCGTGTTGCCTTCAGAGACAGCCAGCCGTCGGTGGGCTGTGTCAGGGTCAAGGGTCAAGGTCACGGAGTCTAGCAGCAGGATAGAGAAGAGGGTTTAAGATGGTTATTTAGCTTGGAAGATGCAGTGAACGTGATGAAACATAACCCACGGGACATTATTTACTAGAAATTGCAACCTGATTTTTTAGGATTACAGAAGTAGAGATCTAGATGGTTCATAATGTTAATGATTGACTCTTCACAGACCAAACAGATACAAGTGGCAACTAATACAACATTGAACTGTTGAAAAGAAAACTGTGTGCATGGAAATGTTCTCCTGAGCCGTTTAACCAACAGTTTGTTTAAATGCAGTAAGGCATGAGTGACATGCTTGCAACACTTACATTGTAGGAAGTCATCTCTGGTCCTGGGCTCTGGGGCCTGGATGCAGTCGATGCTGATCTCCCTCACTGTTCAAACCAAGCACATGGTCAGTTCCCTGGAGGAAGCTAAATTATACAATACTCTATAAATCCAGACTGATATGAGCTCTGTAATATCTGCTCATCTGCTCACTGGTATCCAGTTTACTTTGGTTGTCCGAGGCAGACAGATGCAGGACTGGGGCTGGGTTGTCAGAGCAGACTCATCATCATGTGTGATGGTGTTCCAGTGTTGCCATAAAACACTGGCCTCATAATGGTCAACATGATCCGCCACTTGGCACTGGCTTTGCAGCAATAGTATTTCAAGAAGGTGAACCCTAGGGGCGTCCGGGTGGCGTAGCGGGCTATTCTGTTGCCTACCAACACAGGGATCGCGGGTTCAAATCCCCGTGTTACCTCCAGCTTGGTCGGGCGTCCCTACAGACACAATTGGACGTGTCTGCGGGTGGGAATCTGGATGTCGGTTTGTGTCCTGGTTGCACCCCTGTTGGGGGTGGGGGGAATAGCGTGATCTTCCACGCAGGCACGTAGCCAGGTAGGTGGTTTTCGTGTCTGAACCCCCCCCCCCCGAAACCCCACGGCCCGTCTGAAATGGCACCAATAATTATTAAGTTATCGTTTTGATTATTTGTCACCGCCCCTCTAGCCTACTCATACACTGCATCTATCGTGACTGACAGGCGTTAAACCTGTCAGTTAATTTGTTTCCAAACATGATGTATCTTATTGGTCTGTTTTGTAAAACAAATAAAATCACACGCTTTTGATTGGCTCAGGGGTCTGACGAGTCAGCTAAGCAACCTGCCACTGGTTATGCTAGCTAAATGGTCGATCTATAGTTTGCTTTTCAAAAGCAACGGAGCCGCCGAAAGCTACCTGTAAATCAGGCAAGAGCAGTAAAGTTAATGTTCGTAAAATCAGTGATTTTTTTGTTTCAACGTGTCCCGACTCAAAAAAGAGAACATTACAGACGATCTGGTCACTAACGTTACCGATTTTCCGGAGCAAGCGTTAGCAGACCCACTGCCCCCCCCCTCGGAAACGGAGCCAGAGTTAGCAGACCCGCCGCCGTCCTCTACCTCGGGAACGTTTTCACACGACTTTGTGGATTATATTGGTGGGAAAATATCAGACGAACAGAGAAGAGAAATATACTCACTGGACTGGACGGCCAATATCGGACAAACATTCCCTACAAAACTAGGAGGTAAACTACGTTTCCAACGTCATTGGATTGACCAGTTTAGCTGGCTAGTATACTCAACAAGGTCCGACGGTTGTTTTTGTAAGCACTGTGTTGCATTTGCAGTCGAGCATGTGGGCAAGGGAGGGCACAGAAAAGCTGGCAAGCTAATTAATGTCCACTTCTCAGACTGGAAACATGCTTTAGAGACGTCCAAAGACCATGCACAAAAGGCATATCACAAGGATGCATGTTTGAAAGCGGACAATTTCCAAATGGTTCTCAACAATAAAATGGATGCAATTTCACTGAGGCTAGATTCTGAGAGAAAAAAGCGAGTCCAAGAAAACAGAGAAAAACTCAAAAGCATCATTGCAACGTTGATTTTTTGCGGTCGCCAAGAACTCGCCCTGAGAGGTGATATTGATTCAGGACCAGTGACATTGAATGAGCCAACTCACAATGACGGAAATTTCAGGGCTTTACTCAGGTTTAGGGCTACATCTGGCGACACAGTACTGTTACAACACTTGAGTAAATGTGCAGCAAACGCTAGCTACTGCAGTCCTGATGTAAAAAATGAAATAATCAGCATAATTGGAGATGTGATAACAAACAAACTGGTGCAGAAGGTAAACTCCGCGCAGTGTTTCGCTGTGTTGGCAGATGAAATGAAAGATGTTTCAGGGCGGGAGCAGCTTTCTGTCTGTGTCAGATACGTGAACCAGCATGACAGCCAATATAGCATCAGAGAGGAGTTTTTGTCCTTTGTTGATATCGAGAAGTTAACCGGGGAGGCAATCGCCAATTCAATCGAGAGTCAGTTGACAAATGCAGGCGTTGATTTACAGTTTTTACGTGGCCAGGGATACGACGGTGCATCTGCCATGAGTGGCCGTTTAAATGGTGCCCAAGCTAAAATCAAGAGAAGCACAAGCAAGCGGTTTATGTGCACTGTGCCAGCCACAGTTTGAATGTGGTCCTAAACAAATGCTGCGCTGTACAAATGGTGCGAAATTGCTTTGGAATTGTCTCGGAAATCTGCACTTTTTTCCATGATTCGGCTTTGCGGTCTGCCAGTCTGCGACACGAGACGGAGCGTCTTTTACCCGACTGCAAGAAAACGCGACTGACGAAGTTGTCTGGAACGAGATGTGTCGAACGCCACGACGCAATATTTACATTCAACGAGCTTTTAGACCCTGTGCGATCCAGCCTGCAGAAAATCGGTGAAACCTTCACAGGAGACACATCTGTCAAAGCCACTCAGCTCTTTAATTCAATTGACAATGCAGAATTCATGCTGTCCATGAATGTGAGTGAGAAGATGCTTGCAAAAACCTACCACCTGTCCACCTTCCTTGAGAAGGAAAATTGTGACTTGGTGAGTTGCGTTTCAGCTGCTGATGCTGTTATTAAGCAGGTAGATGAGATGAGGGCTAACTCTGAGATGGAGTTCAGGCAGATTTTCCAAAAGACCTCTTCCCAAGCAGCCAAGTATGGGGTTGAATTTCGACCACGAAGAGGCATGGACTGCAATGAGGATCCATTGAAGGCCTGTGAAAATCACTACCGGCAAAAGCTTTTCATAGTCATGCTTGACTTTTATTCATCACAGATGAAGGAACGCTTCAGCAAACACAGAAATGTGATCTCCAACCTCTGCTCCTTACTGCCATCTAAGGTCAGCATGCTGAACGACAGCTCAGCTCAAGCGCTCTCCAACCTGTATCCTGATGAAGTGTCACCGCATCTGGAAGTTGTAAAGTCAGAAATTGACACCTGGCGGGATAAATGGAAAGATGCAACTTATGTTCCACAAAATGCCATTGAGTCATTAAATGCCCGTAACAGTGAGTTGTTTCCAAGCATCTTCAAGCTTCTCCGCGTTTTGACCACGCTTCCTGTCACCAGTGCCCATGTCGAGAGAAGTTTTTCCCGTCTGGGAAGGATCAAGGACAAAATGCGCAGTACAATGACGGAAAGACGGCTTAATGGACTGACATTGCTCTCGGAGCACAGAGACATTGTGGTGACGCCGGAAGAGGTACTAGACATCTTTTGCAGACAAAAAAGACGATTGGACCTGCTTTTATAAGGTAAGATCCACTTTTATTTATTAATGCATTGATGATGATCTATGGGCCATTAATACGTTGACATTTACCGTACGGTTGGGTATTAGGCTATAGTATACAGTGTGGGAATTTTATTTACCGGTAGCTTTCGGCAGTGTTGCCCGACCCCCCCCCAAAAAATATGTTTCTGGCTACGGGCCTGCTCCCACGCGCTACTTTCCCCTAGTGAAACTCCTCACTGTCAGGTGAAAGGAAGTGGCTGGCGACTCCACGTATATTGGAGGAGGCATGTAGTAGTCTACAGCCCTCTCCGGATCGGCAGAGGGGGTGGAGCAGCGACCGGGACGGCTCGGAAGAGTGGGGTAATTGACCGGATAAAATTGGGGGGAAAAAAGTGAATCCTTTTCTATGTTGCAGAGCAGGAACTTTGCAGCCATTTTTGCAGCAGTTCCAGAAAGTTTGCAGCAGTTCCAGCAAGAGCAGCAACTTTGCAGCAGTTGACAATTATTTGCTTTGCATCAACACTATTTCAAGAAAGTGCACTGAACTTCTGAGAGATTCTGAGTCTGAACGCTGTTCTCTGCTGCGGAGCAGGAAGTTATTGTTGCAAGGTACAAAAAGACACCTGAACATTATACAAGTCAGAGACTCAAGTGAACCAGCAGCACTAAGACATTCCAGATAGACTATATCACACGAGGGGTGTAAAGTTATGTCTCGCCTCAAGTGATGCTGAAGCCAATTTTGGTTTTCTTTCCTTTGTGGAATCTCAATATATGAAGCTTGTTTATGCACAAAGCACAGAAGAAGAACAAAGTTTGGAGGAAGCATGGAGGGGTGTGTACACACACAGGCCATCAGTAGACCTGAGGCCGGCTCTGCTCAGCTCAGCAAGCAGCACATCTGCTTTCCTTCTTCAGCAAAGCAGTGGTTTACATCATGTATGCATGTACATACACATGTGTTGCAGGAAACAGCTGGCACGCTGCAGGCTCTAACCCGCTCCTGCTCCAGGTGCTAGAATCCACAGCACGTGGTTCCAGGAAATGCTGCAGATTGATGATCCTTCCCTGCCAAACTAGTTTCTTACAGAATCATCTGAAGTAGTTTTGGTAATCCATCAACGCTTGACTGCCTCTGCACATGAAATGGGTTCTTGATGTGTGAGCACACAGAGGGGGGTGGTAGGAAGAAATCTGACTGTTTCTCTGATCACTGCTGGTGCCGGCGCTGCTGCTGCTGTTGCTGCTGCTGCTGGTGGTGGTTATAGTCACACCAATTCTGCATGTGCGACACATCAGTGGACAAAAGTACTGCAGCAGCATCCAACCAGCAGCCATGCAACGTTGCCCCGATGTATTAAGGGACTATGGGTTCCATGTTTTCACTCAGATGTTGCAGTTTTATCCAGGACTAATGGAGATAAAACTACATACATTTATATATATATATATATATATATATATATATATATATATATATATATATATATATATATATATATATGTCAGTTTTTTATTTAAATGTTTTTAAGTATAAAGTAACTTTATTCCAAATTTAAACTTTTATTTTTTTTCCAAAACCAAACTACTCAGTTGAATTTCAAAACATCAAATTCAACCCCAGTGGAGGCCTTTAAGCATCTGAGCAGAGAACCCTGAACCACCACGGATGGTGAGAAACACTTATGTGTGAGTGCAAGTACCACACACATGCATATTGGCAAATGGCATGCCGAGGTGAGTTAATTATAATAATTAAACTTTAAAGTTATGTTAGTATGGCTTCT